>NW_024070186.1:31338325-31712622 GCF_014754425.2 Oryx dammah
TTCAGTTATTAATTTTTAAAATAAACTCTGAAGTTATAGACCAACGTTAAGAAAGGCCAAATAAAATACCTTACTTATAGATAAAAAAATAAATATACTTCCATGGGCAGAACACTCATTAAGGAAACTTTTAGCTTGGGCAGATCCCCAATGACTCCACCATTTAGGGGAGTCAAACAACTCCATTAAAATTTTTTTGTCTTAAATTTTGACCATAAGACAGGGATTATAGAAAAGTTTAAGGATGGGACAGAGAGAGGTATTAATCTGACTCAGGAAGTATTTCATCAGACCATAAAGGAGTTCAGATCAGAACTTGGCTACACTTGTATCCAGCTTTTATTAGTTTCTAGGCTAGTGTTTCCCAGAATGTGTACCATTGTGGGAGGGAACTTGAGCTTAGGTGACCAAGAGCAAGCAGTTAACTTTTTTTTTTTTTTTTTAACATTTATTCTTAGTGTCTTTCCTCTTTTAATTGAGAGGTAACATTGATTAAAAAAAAATAACTGTAATGATAAAAAAAATATTGTAATGATAGTTCTTTTCCTTAAATTTTAAAAAGAATATTGCTTTAAAGGAAAATTGTGATGGAAATTCAGCAAATTGTGATGGTCATTATCATGAGATGACGTTTGATACATATTGTCCTGAATAATAATTCATTGTCTTTTTCCTGTTAGCAACGGGTAATGACCTGCTTTAGAGCATGGGAAGATTGGGCAATTTATCCAGAACCATTTTTGATCAAACTACAAAATATTTTCTTAGGACTTGTAAATATTATTGAAGAAAAGGAAGCAGAGGTAGGTATTCACTGTATTTGTCTGATTATCTTAAAATTTATTTCTGGGGATGCTTTGGAGGTACAGATATGAGTAACATTTCTTTGTAGAAAATATGTACTGTTTACCACAAAATAGTGGATATTTGTTGCTGGAATTGTTGGAGCCCAGGAGTTGAAATTACATATAACAGGAATTCTCTGTTTTGTATCCTTATGTAAAAATTGATGATGGGTGTTTTATTTGATGACATGAAAACATTTATTGTATGTTAGTAGAAGAAAGAAAAAGTAAAGCAAAATATGCAGCACAATTTCATTTTGTTAAACTGAAGATACCTATGTAAGTAAGTATGTACCTGAAAAGATGTGTACCACAGTGGTAGCAGATTCTGTTCATCACCGTTCTGGTTTGTTTTTTTTTTAAGCCTCCTCAATAGTTCTTGAATCCTTCATCTTCATTTTCACCATCCTAATCCATCTATCATGTTCTCGCTTTCACTTCTACAAGATACTCCTGATTTGCTTCCCTACTTGAACCACATGGTCCTTGTTTCAGTTTCTTAAATATCAATATTTTCTCCTACCGAAGACCTTTATATATGTTCTTTCCTCTTTTTGGAACATCTCTTGTCTCAGACCCTTTAGATCTCAGTTTGAGCATAAGTTCATTGAGCTTTCTCTGACCTCTTTAGGTAGAACCTACGTACTATACATTCTAATAATACAGTGCATACAGTGCACCTCTTTGTTGTATAAGTCATCCTACACTGTTGTGATTATCTGATTGCCTGGCTCCTTCTCCACTCCCCTGCCCCCTTTGCCCCTCAAATTCTGCTGAGCTCTATGACAGGAGGGACTAAGGGACCAAAGCTCATTTTCACTCATTATTGTATTCTTAGTGCCTCATATGATACCTGGCATCATTAAGTACTGATAAATATTTGATAAATATTGTACAGGTGACTACTTTGTCAGACTGGATGATAAGAATATATTATTCTTATATCTGCATGTTGTACCTGGGAATGTGAATCTCCAGCTCTTTGGTTTATGTTGTTGTTTAGTTGCTTTGCTAAGTCTATCCAGCTGTTTTTTCGACCCCATGGACTGTAGCCCATCAGGCTCCTCTGTCCATGGGATTTCCCAGGCAAGAATACTGGAGAGCATTGCCATTTCCTCCTCTAGGGAATGTTTCTGACCTAGGGATCAAATCTACATTGCCTGCATTAGCAGGCGGATTCTTTACCTTTGAGCCACCAGGGAAGCCCACTTGGTTTATACTGGATTGCAGTTAATGTTTTAGTGATAAGACTTTAGCATGCAAAAGAACATATTACAGTCAGTTCAGTTCAGTTCAGTCGCTCAGTTGTGTCCAACTGTTTGCGACCCCATGAATTGCAGCACACCAGGCCTCCCTGTCCATCACCAACTCCCAGAGTTCCCTCAGACTCACGTCCATCGAGTCGGTTATGCCATGCAGCCATCTCATCCTCTGTCGTCCCCTTCTCCTCCTGCCCTCAATCCCTCCCAGCATCAGAGTCTTTTCCAGTGAGTCAGCTCTTCGCATGAGGTGGCCAAAGTATTGGAGTTTCAGCTTTAGCATCAGTCCTTCCAAAGAACACCCAGGACTGATCTCATTTAGAATGGACTGGTTGGATCTCCTTGCAGTCCAAGGGACTCTCAAGAGTCTTCTCCAACACCACAGTTCAAAAGCATCAATTCTTCAGTGCTCAGCCCTCTTCGCAGTCCAGTTCTCACATCCATCCTTGACTACTGGAAAAATCATAGCCTTGACTAGACGGACTTTTGTTGGCAAAGTAATGTCTCTGCTTTAGAATATTCTCTTTAGGTTGGTCATAACTTTCCTTTCAAGGAGTAAGTGTCTTTTAATTTCATGGCTGCAGGCACCATCTCCAGTGATTTTGAAGCCCCCCAAAATAAAGTCTGACACTGTTTCCACTGTTTCCCCATCTATCTCCCATGAAGTGATGGGACTGGATGCTATGATCTTTGTTTTCTGAATGTTGAGCTTTAAGCCAACTTTTTCACTCTCCTTTTTCACTTTCATCAAGAGGCTTTTTAGCTCCTCTTCACTGTCTGCCATAAGGGTGGTGTCGTCTGCATATCTGAGGTTATTGATATTTCTCCCGGCAATCTTGATTCCAGCTCATGCTTCCAGCCCAGCGTTTCTCGTGAGGTACTCTGTATATAAGTTAAATAAGCAGGGTGACAATATACAGCCTTGACGTTCTCCTTTTCCTATTTGGAACTAGTCTGTTGTTCCATGTCTAGTTCTGACTGTTGCTTCCTGACCTGCATACTGGTTTCTCAAGAGTAAGGTCAGGCGGTCTGGTATTCGCACATCTTTCAGAATTTTCCACAGTTTATTGTGATCCACACAGTCAAAGGCTTTGGCATAGTCAATAAAGCAGAAATAAATGTTTTTCTGGAACTCTCTTGCTTTTTCCATGATCCAGCGGATGTTGGCAATTTGATCTCTGGTTCCTCTGCCTTTTCTAAAACCAGCTTGAATATCTGGAAGTTCGCAGTTCACATATTGCTGAAACCTGGCTTGGAGAATTTTGAGCATTACTTTACTAGCGTGTGAGATGAGTGCAATTGTGTGGTAGTTTGAGCATTCTTTGGCATTGCCTTTCTTTGGGATTGGAATGAAAATGGCCTTTTCCAGTCCTGTGGCCACTGCTGAGTTTTCCAAATTTGGTGGCATATTGAGTGCAGCACTTTCACAGCATCATCTTTTAGGATTTGAAATAGCTCAACTGGAATTCCATCACCTCCACTAGCTTTGTTCGCAGTGATGCTTTCTAAGGCCCACTTGACTTCACATTCCAGGATGTCTGGCTCTAGGTGAGTGATCACACCATCATGATTATCTTGGTCGTGAAGCTCTTTTTTGTACAGTTCTGTGTATTCTTGCCACCTCTTCTTAATATC
Source organism: Oryx dammah (assembly GCF_014754425.2). Classification (NCBI taxonomy): domain Eukaryota; kingdom Metazoa; phylum Chordata; class Mammalia; order Artiodactyla; family Bovidae; genus Oryx; species Oryx dammah. The sequence continues at coordinate 31,342,065 of NW_024070186.1, forward strand.
GTCTGCTTCTGTTAGGTCCGTACCATTTCTGTCCTTTATCAAGCCCATATAATAGTATGTGTTTTTATAGGATGTACCAGATGACCTTGATGGTGCCCCCATTGAGGAAGAGCTGGATGGTGCCCCTCTAGAAGATGTGGATGGAATTCCTATTGATGCTACTCCTATTGATGACCTTGATGGAGTCCCTATAAAGAGCCTTGATGATGATCTTGATGGAGTGCCTTGTAAGTTCAGACTTCAAACTAGTTAAATCTAGCTAATAAGTTTGTTTCCAAATCTCTTCCTTTTTTGTACATGCTGATGTTTAAGAAGGTTATAATTTCTGAGTAAGGTGTTAGTTATTAACTTTTTTCTTTCTTTTATTTTTGACTTTTCAGAATTCACATACCCAGCAGTACATTTAAGTATGCCAAGAAAAGCGTATTCTTTCTGGTCATATTTGGGTTGTTTTTTTTTTGGTGAGATAGTCAGCCTTTTAAAATACTAGCAAATTTTTCCTGTCTTAATTGTCAGGAAACTAGAGGCAAAATCTTATATTCAATTGTATGCATAATCCCAAGTACTTTGTTTTATCAATTCTTTTTTTTTAATATAAATTTATTTATTTTAATTGGAGGCTAATTACTTTAAATATTGTATTGGTTTTGTCGTACATTGACATGAATCTGCCACGGGTGTACATGTGTTCCCCATCCTGAACCCCCCTTCCACCTTCCTCCCTATCCCCTCCCTCTGGGTCATCCCAGTGCACCAGCCCTGAGCACCCTGTATCATGCATCGAACCTGGACTGACGATTCATTTCACATATGATAATATACATGTTTCAGTGCCAATTTCCCAAATCATCCCATCCTCGCCCTCTCCCACAGAGTCCAAAAGACTGTTCTATACATATGTGTCTCTCTTGCTGTCTCTCATACAGAGTTATCGTTACCATCTTTCTAAATTCCTTATATATGCATTATTATACTGTACTGGTGTTTTTCTTTCTGGCTTACTTCACTCTGTATAATAGGCTCCAGCTTCATCCACCTCATTATAACTGATTCAAATGTATTCTTTTTCATGGCTGAGTAATACTCCATTGTGTGTATGTACTACAGCTTTCTATCCATTCGTCTGCTGATGGACATCTATAGGTTGCTTCCATGTCCTGGCTATTATAAACAGTGCTATGATGAACATTAGGGTACACGTGTCTCTTTCAGTTCTGGTTTCCTCAGTGTGTATGCCCAGCAGTGGAATTGCTGGGTCATAAGGCAGTTCTATTTCCAGTTTTTTAAGGAATCTGCACACTGTGCTTCATAATGGCTGTACTAGTTTGCATTCCCACCAACAGTGTAAGAGGGTTCCCTTTTCTCCAATTCTGTTGTTATTATTAGTTTTCCTAACTTATACTTTGTTTTCCTAGCTGCCTGAAATCATTTATTGAATTACGTACACCTAATGTACCTCTTCAGTACATTTGAATTGTATGTTAAAATACTGAATAATATTAATTTTATACTTAAAAAAAAATTAGATAAAGGTACTGAAGGGTTTTTTTTTACTTCCTCAACTTCTGCATTTGCTTGAAGTAACCACCTGTATGTTCTGGGTGTGTGTTTTGTAATATACACATATATATTATTTTTACTTACATTGATATTAAAAAATTAGCCTTCAGATGCAGAGAGTTGGATTAGTCATAATCGTTATTCTTGACACTAGCATTATTAGTCTGTGTGTGACCTTATTTAGTTTTGCTTTTTAATAATACAGCGAATACTCATGAGCTCTTTAAGTCATCCTCTAGTAAAAGTTAATAGCTCATTTTTCTTCCTTAGTGGATGCAACTGAAGATTCAAAGAAGAATGAGCCTATATTTAAAGTTGCCCCATCAAAATGGGAAGCTGTAGATGAATCTGAATTGGAAGCACAGGGTAAGTTAAAGTACAGTAAATGCAAATCGGTAGAAAATTGAGTACTTAAAATTTTACTGAACGTTGGTGTGTGTGTGTGTGTAGGTGTAGTTTTCCTTTTGTGTTTTATAACATGTTTCAACCTTAAGACCCAGTATTACCATAGTTTGTATTTCTAGTGGCTAAGTTTTCAGTGTAGTTGCTATTACAGTTTTCTTAGATGCTTCAGTTTGGATGCTTGGAGTAATCAGAAATCACTGAAAACCTTTCAGGTTGAGCCAATCAGTAGAAAATGTAGTTGGGATGCCTATTTGGAAATTTAGAGGTCAGTTTCAGGAAATTGAAATCACTGTGTCTCCTATAGTGCTTGATTTATTAGATGCAGTTTAGACCTGCCTTTCATACTTGCTTGGACATGTATCCTAGTGTAATTGTTAATTTAGTATTTTGTAGGTTCTGATGAAACAAATGTTAGCATCTAACACAGAAACAAGGAGGACAGCGTTACTTGTTACATCCTGAATTTGAATAAAATTATAGTGTAGGTGTGAGGAAAGAAATAGATTTAGTATATGGAAATGGCTATTCAAAGAAAAGATAAATGTAGATAACTTCTGTAATATAAGCTCTTAGTTCTAAAGCTAGGCTTCTACTGTGCTGCTGCAAAAATGCTAAGTTACCTTATGGAATTACATCCTGTTTTTCCCTTCTATTCAGCTGTAACAACTTCTAAATGGGAGTTATTTGACCAGCATGAAGAATCAGAAGAAGAAGAAAATCAAAAGTAAGAATCTAGGTTTAGAATATATTCCGTTTCTTATTGCATATACACTCTCTTTTTCATTAAGAGGTGTACTTGAATAATAGGGAAGAGGAAAACTTAACTCTTAAAAAGCTTGTTTTAAGAGGATCATTTTTAGTTCTTCATTGTTTTTCTAGTGAGTAAAGAGCTTTTGCTTTCTGGTTTTGATGCATCTGGTTTCACTTTGCTCTTGAGTTTATTTTTCTGTGCTAGGTTATACATTCTCACGTTGTAGTTACTAAATGGTCAGCTGCATCTGTTTTAAATCTTTATTCTTTTGGCTCCACAAAATGGTCATTTTTAAAATGTGAATGGGAAGGTTATGCCATTTTGGAATTTCTAAAAAAAATAATGCATTCTGACCATTCTTTTTGTTATTTAAATGTACACACTTAAGGAGAAAAAAGAAAAAAACACTTATCTTCGTCATATAGAAAATTTATTATAATTTTCAGTTTTGCTGGTTAGCACTGAATGCAATAGGAATCCCTGCTCCCAAATTCTGCAAGTTTATGTTGGTAGTTTTTTTGTAACACTGGGCACCTTTTAAAATCAGTGCAAAGCAAGTTAATTATTTTTTTAATAGGGAAAGAGAAGGCATCAAGAACACAAAGCAGAGGTTTCTGGGGTTTTGTTTGTTTGTTTTCAAATGGAAGAGTAAACAAAAGGAAAAGTCCCTTTGTGTCCCAGCACAATTTGAGCATTTGTATGGATCTAATAAATGGGTATTATTAGCATTTAAATTTAAGGAAATATGATTGATAAGCATTTGTGGAAACACAGTTTGATATGATGAAGAAAACTTATCTACAGTGGTGTCTTTCCAGAAACAGTGTGATCAGAACATGTCAGCAATCATTATGACAACATATTTGTAAAATGTAGATGTTGTTGACTGTCAGAAATACCTGACTGAGGCTGTTTAGAAGTAGAGGAATTGAAAACAGTACAACTTGTTTTCATCTTTACGCCTGCAATCCCATCATTAGTTAACATCTCTCACTGTGGTAGGATCACTGCTTTTTAAAATGAATACCTGTTCTTATAAAATAATTAATTTAAGGGAAATAAAGGGTAGAAAAGCCTTTGCAGAACTCAAGTATTGTTCAAGTGGTATTGTTTCTAAGCATACTAATTGTTTGCAGTAAGTTTGTTATTTATATTAATGTTTGAAATGCGTATGCATTTGTGTTGACGGTAATCATACGTTCATACAGGGAAGCACGGATCACTACGAGTACAATATATATTTTTTACTTTTCCTAGGAGTTCCAAATAAGTCATAATAACAAAAATAACTTTATGAAAGTGCAAAATAGGGAAAAAATACTTAAAATTCTGTTTTCTGTTTCTTGAAATTTTCTTGAGCCTCACTACTGCTCTCTAGTGGCTGAGTCCAAAAATACCTTTTTACCAAGAAGCTACTCTTTGACACAAGTAATTATTGTATTTGTGGCAGAAGACTGGTTTAAATATATGTATGTATATATCACTAGTATTTTGCAGAAAAGTTCGAAATAGTAATTTAATTTCATTTGTAATGAATTCTTTATGGGTTTAGAGTCTTGAATTTCCATTTCTTTAAAAGTAAAAGAACAAGTTGGGCCTAAGTTCTGAACCTAGAACTGGTAACTAAGAGCTAAAGTCAAAGCCATTTAGAACAGATTGCTCAAGCCTTAGAAAATTTAAATGATAACTGTAAAGTATGTATATTTTTAAAATCATCATCCGTAGTGTAGTTCATTTTAAAAGTCTTAAGTAATATGATTAGTATTTAGTTTCTAGTTTCCTAAATTCTTCCTCTGTGTAAAAATATGCATAAATTTAAAGCATAAATTATATAATGTTTTATATACTATTCTGTGGCCCACATTGTTTTTTTTTTTTATTGAACTATCATGGGTGTTGTTATTTCATGTCAGTCCCTATGTTTATCTGCTCTGTATTCATCTTGGTTGAAAGCAGGTATTCAGATAAGTGTGCAAGGAAGTTTATCAAGAAATATTTAGAATTACAAAAAAATTTTTTTTTGAATTTGTCAATAACAGACAGTTGGTTAAGCACTTTTCACTTCATACGTCACACAGTTTCATTAACTGTTTTGCATCTTTATTGACTGGCTCTTTCCAGAATAATCCTTCAGTAAACATCTGTTTTTACACACACACACACACACAGTTTAACCACTTAAAAGCATGTGAGGCACTTGTAGAACTATTTTGTACCATAAGACAAGAAATTCTTGTGTTTTAAAAAATTAGCTAAGAACTGTGTTTAGAAAGTTTCTGACAAATTAAGAAGAAATATTATGTAAATTTTAGTTCAGAAAAGAGGTTTGTTTTTTTTTAAGTCTTGGATTTTGACTTTTTTCTGTTTTTCTTCCTCACGTAAGTATTGTATTGAGTTATGCCTATATGTGCTACTAATGATTTGTGGGGCTCTGAGAGTATAAAGTTTGAAAAGTATTTTATTAGTATTCTGCAGATGAGAAATTAAAAGGCAAACAGTATATCCTCTCTTTATTGTTATCTACTTTGCTTAAAATTTTATCAGTTTGTATCTTATTATCAGGTTCTAAAATAATTAAAATTTTATGTGGAATGAATATGGTTATAATTGTTTTTATATTATTACAAATAGTTGTAAAGATATATTAAAGACTCCTATTCATGGTAGAGTGTTAGTATTCAAATACCAACATATAAGGGCTTATTGGGTTCAAATACGAAAGAGAAAATAACATTTTCTAGGGTATGCTGGTAATCATGTTCATATCACCATATTTTTTTATCAGGAATTTTGTTTCAGTGTACATAAACATTTCTGAATTAGTTTGTACATAGAACACTTGTTTTGCTCAAATTTAAAATTTAACACTCACAAAGCCCAGTCTTGGAGCATACAACTTTTTCCTTTTTTTTAAAGTCACTTCATTCTTTGTATTTGAAGAACATTGAAGAACACTTGTTAATCCTGTTCTGGCCATGATGAGCAGCTTATCATAGTTGCTTGTCTGTTTCCACTAGATTGCTTCTGGAAGAATAGAATTTTTCTTCCTTGTATCCTTAGCTGTGGTAGTTTTTCATTTTCTTTTTATTTGACATACCAATCCAACTTGCATAGTCAACTATGACATGAAGTAATATGTGCTAATATTTAAAATTAATATATTGTTTTATTCTTAGGGTTATATGTTAATTTATTAATAGACTAAGGCCTTTGCTGCTGTGTTGATTGTTTCATAGAAACTGACTCAAACTCTTGTATTTTCTAGTTTATAGACTCTGCTGAAGGAAGGGTAAACATTTGGCTTTTTAAACATTAACCGTCATAAAATTACTGAACTACAAAGAGAACAGAAATCATTGATTGATTATTCATTTCATTTAACTGCTACATCGAAGGTTTCTGGCAGAAAAAGGCATAAAAATAACATTAACATATTAGAATTTTTAGAAGTGTGATTATGTTGAAGCACAAATTTTTTCTGTGGAGGAAACATAAGAGTTTTATAAAATTGTCTATTATGTTGTAAAGAATGTTTTAATGATGAATTGTCCTCTTATGTTTTGTTAACATTACTTAAGCTTTAAGGCAATGGAAAACCAAAAGGGCCAAGACTCTAAAATGTAACTTTTATTCTTCTTGTTGCCTTGACATACAATGTGTTCTGTTTACTTCCAAAGTCAAGAAGAAGAAAGTGAAGATGAAGAAGATACTCAGAGTTCCAAATCTGAAGAACATCATTTGTACTCTAATCCAATCAAAGAGGAAATGACTGAGTCCAAGTTCTCTAAGTACTCTGAAATGAGTGAGGAAAAACGAGCTAAACTCCGTGAAATCGAGGTTAGTATTGCATTGAAGTTTAAACTACGCTGTACCTTCTTCCACCTTCTTCACCAAACTCTGCTTCTCTTAGCATCACACTTTGGTCCATACTGTTCCCTCTCTGTCTGGAACCTTCATACTTGCTATCTTCCTTCAGGTCTCTTAGTTCAAGCACCTCTTCTGTCTTGGTACCCTTTTCTTAACCTTCTGGATTTGCTTACTTATCCATATTAATCTATGATGATTTTACATGTGTTATGTTGTGTATATTTATGTTTTTTTTTCCCTTGCTTGCCTGTGTAATGTCTGTATTCCCCTCTAGGCTGTGATTTCTGTGAGCATAAGGGACCCTTCACATGTCTGTTGTCTGTTCACGATCATATCTTCAGTGCCTGGCACATAGGAGACCATCTGCAGATATTGATGTAATAGATTATATCTCACCTTACGAGATCCATCATATTTTGAGCATACATAGTATGTAATAAAAGTGAAATGTTTTCTGGCACATTCAAGTTACGTATACATCACTCAAAATTTCTAAGTGTCTGCACAAGTGATGGGGAGAGAGTAGACATTGGGGCTTAACCATAAGAAGGAAGAGTCCATACTCTCAAGACTTCTCTGTCTCCATGCCCTTCCATTTTATAATGTCTTTTAAAAAATTTCCAAAGGTATTCAGACATGTCAGTGAGGGGAAGGTTTTGTAATGGGAGCCTTTCTTATTTCTTGCCCCCAGATGATGAAACATTCCCAGTAAATGTTAGTAATAGTGTAGCAGTCAGTCCTTAATCGCAAAAGTGTACATGAGAGTGAATTGTAATACTCTGTCGATTCATTTAACAGTATTTTATATGCTTACTGTGTGTCTGTGCTTTTCCTTTATTAACTTAGAATACCTTCCTTGTTGTAGTTTTATTTTTATTTATGTCTGTATTTTTTCTTGCGCTGGGTCTTTGTTGCTGCATGGACTTTGTCCAGTGGTGGTGCACGGGCTTCTCCTTGCCGTGGCTTCTCTTTTTGAGAAGAAGCACGGGCTGTTGGTGTGCAGGCTCCAGTAGTTGCAGTGCATGCGTTCAGAGCCCAGGCTCAATATTGTGGTGCACAGGCTTAGTTGCTCCTGCATTGAACCTGTGTCTCCTGCGTTGGTGGGTGGATTCTGAGCCACTAGGAAAGACCATACCTTACCATATTAATTACCAGTTTTCATTTCTCTGCCACCTGCTGTTGGGGCTGATGCAAGTTCTTGCCTACCTCTTTCTCAGATATCTATTACCAAGCCAAAAACAGAGAAAGCATTTTGTTTCAACCTTACACAGAATCAGTGTGATGTCAGTTACAAGTAGAGAGGATTTTCAGAATTAGTATGTTGATTTATTTTTCCTGAGATATATTCATATACATTCTTTATAAAATTTTCAGGAAAATAAGATGTTGTGTTATCTCAGTGAATGCACTCACCTGTGGACCTTTTTCAAGCTCCTCATGACCCTTCTTAACTCTCAGCACTCCTTCCAGTCTTACTGAACTCTGCCTCACTGACCTGATAGAAGTACTGGAGTAGAAACAAAGACTGAGTTCAATTAAAAAAATGTTTTTTCTTGATAATTGAACTGTCTTCTTAGAAATACCAAAATAGACTATTTCTCAGTGTTCTGTTTTCCTCTTGACTTGAAAGAAAGCCATGTGATTTAACTTTTTGGTTAATTTGGATGATTCTACACTGTATATGTGTGTATATGTGCTGTACATGCATGTACATACACCAACACACCTTACATATGTATATACATATTTTTTTTCTCTCCCCCTATTTTCTATGCTCTTTGATAATCTGGCATCTCTGCTAGATACTCAGTGATTGTCTTTCTTGCACTCATAGTGGCCACCCTCTCACAGTTTACTTAATGCTTTTTGGGATTTGGATGGTGAGCCAAAAATCTAATTTTAAAATGTAGATCTTGGCTTTGTTTTAAAATTATCTGTTCTTTTCCCTTATTTACTCTGAGATTCAGTCATGTGGAGTAAGGGTCCACAACTGGTGGCCAGTTAGAGCTAAAACTCAGGGCTCATGAGCTTTATTCATGTACTGCCCCTTCTCTGCCCCTAAATTCGAATGTTAGTTTCTGAATTTAGAATTCAGTGAATACCTTTTTATTGGTGATCCCTTAAATGAAGAATAAAATGCTAATTAGTTTTATTATATACTACAATATATATGGTATGTGTATTATAAGAAACTGAAAAGTGGAAGTGTTAGTTGCTCAGGCGTGTCCAACTCTTTGCCACCCTATGGACTGTAGCCCGCCAGGCTCCTCTGTCTATGGAATTCTCCAGGCAGGAGTACTGGAGTGGGTAGCCTCCAGGGGATCTTCCCTACCCAAGGATTGAACCCACATCTCCTGCTTGGCAGGCAGACTCTTTACCATCTTAGCAGTTTTTCTTTTTAAAAGCTCTTCTCGTCCCCAAATGTATTGTAATAAAGATGTCTATAGCTGAACCTTTTTTTATCATGGAATTAATAAAAACCAAAGATTTATATTATAAAATATTGACATTTTCTGCAGAGCACTTAGAAAATATGCAGTCACGTGATCTTACAGTGTTTATTGGAAGCAAGTTTGTAATCTTTCAGATTCTCCTTAGAACAGTGCCTGGGCTGGAGTTACCTTTTCTTATCTGCTATTGTTTCCATTTCTACCAGTAAGGGTTGGAGGAGAGGAACACGAGGTGGGGAGCCAGGCGAAGGGTCTTTGTTGCTGAAGTAGAAAGATCCCTTTTCTGCCCTGACCCCCGAGGAAGGAATGAATAGTTGAAGGGAAAGGTGATATACTTGAGATGGCCAACAAACCATTGCACGGGCTCTTCTCTTTTGAGTTGGGACCCTTTGTGGCCTGTGGACCCTCCAGGCACCCTGGACTTCCTCTTGTGCCTGAGTTAGGCCACATCAGCACGAACTGTAACTAGGGATTGTATAGTGATTTTTCAGAAAGCACTCTAGGGATGCCTTTCACATGAGTAACATTTAGGTGGTTTGACTCTTGCTTGCTTAACTTTTAAACTGATTTGCCACAAATACATTCTCTGGAACAGCCGTTTTAGTCATGGGAGGCTTCACACAGTGATGAACTCGAAAACTTGCGTTTCCCAAGCCCCCACCCTCTTTTACCTTACATCTTACTATCTTTTTAAATGTAGTTGTTAACACACACACACAATGCAAGTACTTTTTAATAGTTTTAAGGAAAGAGAAGAGAACCTCAAAGCTCTGATTATAAATGATTCTGATAATAGAAGTAGAATTAGGTAGAAAAGGGGCAAAAATCAGGAAACTTAATATTCATGAAGTAAAACATGGTGAAAATACCACTTTGAATAGAAGTTATGGCTTGTTTCCAGTCTACTGGAAAGCCTCATTGGTAGTGAAGGAAAAAACTAAAACAAGTGAGGTCCTGTTTTTTTTAAATACAAGTAAATAGTAGCATTTAGTCCCTTTAAAGGGCATAACAGTGTGAAATAGGTAAGGAAGTTTGCATCTGTAATGATTGCGTCAGATAAGTGTGTTCCTTTTGACCGCCTGAAGTGAAACAAGGTTTTACAGGTTTGGGACTGTAGTCCTGTGGTACCATCCAGGATCATCTAAGTCCTCATGCTATTCACTGTATATTTGACTTCCCTTAGTTCACTCACAGTCACAATGCGCACACACACACACACACATATGAAAAATCAGCTAGCAATATCTTGATAAACTGGAGGTGGTCTACATTCCTTTGCAAATAATTCTGTAGTGAATACTTTTGTACAAAAAACTTTGTTCATATATGAATAAATTACAGGAAATGGGAATTTTTCTGTTTTCTTTTAAATCACTGTGTACTTAGTGTCTTTAAAAGTACCTTTTGAATACGGTTTAACCTTTTCTGGATGTCTTGATGCCGAGTGATTAGGCTCTCCTGTAAACAGAGTGAAACTTCACTTCAAGCTATAGCTTTATGAGCTATAACCAGAATGCTGCTCTCTTTGATTGTTTTAATAGTTGTTTATCCCCTGTGTTCTGCTGGCTGTTTTATCTTGCTGTAAGTTCTGCTTACCTTTAACAACATTACCTTTCTAATTTGGGGTCAGTTCAGTTCAGTCGCTCAGTCATGTCTGACTCTTTGCGACACCATGAATTGCATCCCTGTCCATCACCAACTCCCGGAGTTTACCCAGACTCATGTCCATCGAGTCGGTGATGCCATCCAGCTATCTCATCCTCTGTCATCCCCTTCTCCTCCTGCCCCCAATCCCTCCCAGCATCAGGCTCTTTTCCAGTGAGTCAACTCTTCACATGAGGTGGCCAAAGTATTGGAGTAACTTGGGGTACCAGAGACCAAATTCATTCTCATTATATCAGAGAATAGGTACGTTCTCAAGGGCATGAAGCACAGGTCTTAGTTTTCAAGTCGTCTTGTGTGGCTGTGCAGAGAGCACATGGGTACATGCCTGATTACTTGAATTCTGCATAGTTGGGCTTGTCTCACAAGTGGCCTTCAGATTAGGGAGTTACATACACTGATGTTATGTTTTGACTGAATCCTAATCAGTTACTGTATGTTTTTATGTTTTATGTTGCTATTTTTGTTTTTCCTTCTTATACACGTTTCAAAGAAGAAAATATTTTTTTAAAGGAGCAAAGCACTGCTTAAGAAGCTATAATGATAAAAAGATTTATTTTTAAAATGTCTTATTTCACAGCTCAAAGTTATGAAGTTTCAAGATGAATTGGAATCTGGAAAAAGACCTAAAAAAGCAGGCCAGAGCTTTCAGGAACAAGTAGAACACTACAGAGATAAACTTCTTCAGCGAGTAAGGAATAAGTATATGCAATTATGCATTTTTCAGTTATGTTTGCCTGCCTATAATATTGATATATTGGTGTATTTAAGGAAGAGAATATTTCAAATTATATCCTTTATATAAATGCTGAAGACTGGTAAATAGGAACATTTGGAATTTGATGTTTTATAGTTAGTTCAGCTTGGAAAACAGTTTCAGAACAATACCATGTTCTTTTATTCTGGATCCTTGTAGAGCATAACATCCTGTTAAGGACACACTTTCAGAACTGGAAGGTCCTATAGAAAGAGTTACATTTGTGACCAACAACCCTAAGTAGTGGCACAGAGATGGAGTTAGGACTGCTTTTCCATTGTGTCCAAGGAGGAACAGCAAGAGATAGAATTCTAAGCTTTTGAGGGACTTTGTATTCTGTACATCAAAAGATGTGTAGGGATATACAGGGAATTTTAACACAAGAAGCCCACAGGATAGTTGTTGAAAGAACCTAAGAATTTTATTGATTGGTACTGTTATTAATTTTTACCTACATCTTGACTGTTATTACAAAAAAAGACGATTGAGAGAAATAGCAGCAACTAGAAGGGAACTTAGAGTCATCCGAAGCTACTCACGTTGATGGGAGCAGTGGTGTGGTAAAGCAGGTGTGGTGCTGCTCAGCATGTGGACTCCTGGTGCTACTCTGCCTTGCATGCCTGGGCACATTACTGAAACCTGCTTTTACTCAGTGAAACTGGGTTAATGGTCCAGTTTTTGCAGGATTGTGAATTAGATAATTGTATATGTGTGTGTTAAGTTGCTTCAGCTGTGTCTGACTCTGTGATCACATGGAGTGTAGCCCACCAGGCTCCTCTGTCCATGAGGATTATCCAGGCAAAAATACTGGAGTGGATTGCCATGCCTTCCTCAGGGGCATCTTCTTGACCCAGAGTTTGAACCTGCATCTTTTGTGTCTCCTGCATTGGCAGGCAAATTTTTTACCACTAGCACCACACATGGAAAGAATTAAATTGTTAACATTAATTTTTATTATTAAAGTGTTTAAAATATCATAAGTGAACTGTAGTCTGATTCCGGTGAAGTATCAATCAGGAAAATGTAACTGCAGATCACCAGAGGAAGTTGGTCTCTTCAACATCACTTTGTAAATTTGTATTTGGAAAAAAGATACATGAGATTAAAAAAAAAAAAAGATATATCTGAACGCTGTTGAGTTCCTTTGGGGATGGTGGCAAGTGTTTGATTTGCATGGAAGACTGCACCTCAAGGTGCCCACTGGCCCTGAGGTAGTAACATGTTTATTACCATTTTAGTCTCCTTGCACTCCATGGTTATAATTGGAAGAAAGAACGTGTTTTTTTGAAGGCATAGGCCAGGGGTCAGCAGACTATGACCATCACTTCATTTTTGTTAATAAATTTATTAGAACACAGCCACGCCCCTTCAGTTATTATCTATGTATTATCTGTAGTAGCTTTTGGACTACGGTTATAAAGTTGACAGACTGTAGCCCACAAAGCAGAAAATATTTACTAACTTGGCCCTTTACAGAAAACATTTGCCAGCATCTGGTATGGGCTTTTTTATCAGATATCGGTTACCTTTCTTGATGCATACAAATCATAGAGAAATTTAATTGTTTTGTTTTTTAATTCTTGTTTTTGAAGAGCTCAGTTGGCTTTGTGGGTTCATTGTCAGTAGCCATGCCCTTAATTATCAATAGCAGTCATAATTTCAAGTGAGAAGTGGCAGTTGTAGCAGTTGGGGATAAGCAAATAAGTAATTTTTCTGATTTATGTAATTATATAGTCATCTAGTCAATTTGTACTTTTATATTAGGATTTATAATTTGTACTTTTATAAATTTCCAATATGATTGATACTTGTTTCCCACTATTAATACTAAGACTTTTTGCTAGACATTTATTGTGAATAAGTCTTTCTCCTTTTTAGCATATTAATAAGTATTTTCCTTTGATTAAGTCAGTTTGCTGTGCAATTAGAATTGACAGTTTTATTGTAGTCTGAGAGGGAAAGGTCATCATATTGTTTTTCCAGTTTGTTTATTTTAAGTGAAGGGACAGCACTCTTAAGAGCCCTGACTCTAGAGCTTTGGCTCAGATCCTGACTTCATTCCTCTATGACCTTAGGCATGGCATTGAGCCTTTGTAAGGCTCATTTTTCATGTTTTGAATGAGGATAATACTATTCCTAAGCATGTTTTGAAGAATTACATGCAGTGGTATATGGAAAGTTGTTCATTAATTGATTGACCTATGGTAGGCATTCAGAAAAAACTTAGCCACTGTTGCTGGTCTCATTATTATCATTCAGTATAAGTAGAGAAGTAGAAGAAATGATTGGCTTTCTGGAAGAGTAGGTATACCTTCAGTAGTAATTTTATAAATAGTTAACTAGAAGGGAAAATACTACTACATAAATGAGATTAACCAGATTGGTGTGTTTTAATGACTAAATATTTCTTTGAAAAAAAAAAAACAGGAGAAAGAGAAGGAATTAGAAAGAGAGCGAGAAAGAGATAAGAAGGATAAAGAAAAACTGGAATCTCGATCCAAAGACAAGAAGGAGAAAGATGAATGTACTCCAACAAGGAAAGAAAGGTATAACATTTCTCATTTAATGCCTATGCTGGCTTTAGGATTTGGAATCATGTTTCATTTTGTAATATTTTCATCACTGGAACCACCAGATTGGAAAGGGTTTTTTTTTTGTGTATGATAAACATGTTTGGGTTCTGCCTGCAGAAGGCAGAATTAGCTGAGCAAAGGGGCATTTGGCACTTGGCTTAGTTACCTGGGACATCATCCCTTTACATGCTTCATAAGGTACCTTAGCCTTAGTTGAGGGCAAGAATTCAGTTACAGTATTAGGTATCGAACCTAAGGCTTAAATAACTAAGCAGCTTGCTAGATCTTACCTGTTACCTCCAATATAAGCTTTTCTTCTGTGCTGAGGCTGCTACATGTAAACTTGAGTCTCCCAGTCCTGTTTGTTAAGGGAGATTGTGTACTTAGGCTATAAGGACTTGGTCCTCACTTTAAGTCTTCATTCTAATCAAAATCATTTCTCTTGTAGTTTTTATTTCTTACTTTCACAGTTCCTAAATCTCTGATTAGTAGAGAAAGTTACTTTAGAATTGAGATTTTCCTGATAAAAACCAAGCAAATGCAAATTTAAAAATTTTGGCTTAGTCACTCTTCATATAGTTACAAGATAACATGGTTATACTAATTGGTAAAGTAGTAAATCCATCACTTTTTTGTCATTTATTATTATCTTGATAAAATTTCAGAGTTATAGAAAAGTTTTAAGAATGCTATAAAGAATTCCCAGATAATCTTTCACTTTCATTTCCCCAGTGTTAAAAGTATTTCTCCTTTTGCTTTATTTTCTTCTTCTTCTTCCTTTGCCCCCTTACCCCCAATCATTTAAGAATAACTTGCTTACATGATGCCGCATTTTCATACTTAACCACAGTAAGTTTCCAGATCGAACAAAAGGAAAAAATTTTCAAGAGCAGGAAATTAACATTAAAAAAAAACACTATCATCTAATCAGAGACCTTGATGGAATTTTGACTATTGTTCCAATAATCTCTCTTAAAGCAGAGAAAAATCCAATTTAGTTGAATTCAGCTTTTTGTATCGATCAGCCTATCTTTAAGACTTTTTTGTTCTTAGCGTAAAAGGCTTTGAATGTTGTTGGAAAATAACATTAATAAAGTTAGTGAAAATAAAGATAGTGTAAACTGATAGGAATTAAAAGCTAATTTAGTAGAAGGAAAATGATATACCTGATCCTTTGCTCACTTATGGGATGTTTTCGGGGCTTTGTTCCATAGGAAAAGGCGACACAGTACGTCCCCTAGCCCATCTCGCAGTAGCAGTGGTAGACGAGTGAAATCCCCATCACCAAAATCGGAGCGATCAGAGCGTTCAGAAAGATCTCATAAAGAGAGCTCACGGTCCAGGTCATCTCACAAAGATTCTCCTAGAGATGTTAGCAAAAAGGCCAAAAGGTAAACGCAAGTCATTTTTTGTAATATTTCAAATGCCAGTTTCCTTGTCATTCCACCAGCTTTTGAAAATAATTTGTTTGGCAGCCATTTTTGAAAGGATTTTAGAAAACCAAACAGATACACTTTCATTTTAGATTCTTCCTTCCCATCTCCCCACCCCAGTCTCCTCATGACTAAAGCACAAGAAAGTTTCCAACACGTAAAGACCAGCCAGGAATTTTAAACATCAGTTTTCTGTGAAGTAGGAATAGCTGCTTTTCTTTCCTTTCTGTTCTTTAGTTTCTATGGAATATTCTTTAGTTTTTGTCAAGGCTGAAAGAAAAATACATGTTCCCTCCCCACCCAGCAGTAATCTTATTAGCAAGTTCTTGGGTAGACTTGTGGACATAAATACCATAGACTATTTCTTTAGCGTTTAATTTAGTGTGTTCTATACCTTTTTCCTCCAAGTTCCAGAAAGGTGTTTCAGAAGTGTTTTGTTTATCTAGGTGTTTTATAGAGTTTTCCTGAGAGCTGAAACTGCTTTTTATCCTAAAATGTTTTTATTGTAGCCATTTTTTAGTAAAATTTTTCTGTAACAGATAACTCTTTTTTCTGAATGGTATTTGTGCATTTATTATATATATACATTCATGAAAATTATATAATTATTTGTTTTGGTAGTTTTAATGCATAGCACTTACAGAGTGCTGTCTTAAAAGATTCCCTTAAAATTGCAGTAGTTGGTGCTTTTCCTCTCAAGAAGATAGGCTGCAAAGCCACTGCGTTCAAAAGTTTTGTGAATGATATTGGATGCCATTTTGAACTTTGGCTTATATAATCTAGGGAGCTGTTAAAATGCAGATTTCGAGAGTTTGATTCAGTAGAGCAGTGGTAGGGCTCCAGAGTCTGTTTTGGCATGCATGCTACCGATGATCACTGACTAATGTGATGCATGTGAAGTCATATGAAGTCACTCAGTTGTGTCCGACTCTTTGCGACCCCATGGACTGTAGCCTCTCAGGCTCCTCCGTCCTGATGCATAGGAAGTACAAAATTTCTGTGTGTGTGTGTGTGTGTGTGTGTGTGTGTGTGTGTGTATATACAGTAGGCACAGTATAAATTTGGGACGTTTACAGCCTTTTTTATTTCAGTGACTTTCATTGTGCCCTGTTAAAGATCATTTTAGATAATTTAAGGATAGTTGGTTTTGATCATGTGAGTACTTTGGTTAAATTGTTTTTGTTTGTTTCCTTAGATCTCCATCTGGTTCAAGGACACCTAAAAGATCTAGGCGATCACGGTCTAGATCCCCTAAAAAATCAGGGAAGAAATCCAGATCCCAGTCCCGATCTCCACACAGGTCTCATAAAAAGTCAAAGAAAAACAAACACTGACATAAATTTTTAAGATGCTGTCACTTATTGGAAATGCGATTTTGTTTTGTGCCTGAACAGTCTGTTTTTTTAAAAAAACAAAAAACAAAAAATCTAATGAAAGAGCATTCCTGGGGTTTTTATTTGTTTGTGAATGCATGTGTAAACTCATAAGTAACTGCATCTGTAGACCTGTTGTTGTTTTATATTGTATAAATTACTTTTGTTGTGGCTGTTTCTCAAGATGCAATTTTTATTGTGCTAATGAATTTCATCAGAAATGTGTATAATGGATCTGCTGGCAGTAGTAGTATTTTGTTTAGGATGTTGTGACTTAGAAAAAAATAATACAGATGTCTTCCCCCCTTTTGTAGCTTTGACAATTTGAATTAGATTTCAAATAAAATCTGAACAGAAAACTTTAATGTTGTTTTTTTGCCCTATTGATGACATCAAGTCCCTTAAAATCCTGCTAAGTGAGTTTAGCACCTCTGTTGTGTTTCTTACACCTAATGCACTTTACAGGCTTCATTGTTCAAGTAGCTAAAGTTTTGTATTTACTAAGATGACTGTCAAAATTTAGGGACCCAAGACTCATATTTGGTAGGCTTGCCAACCAATTTCTTGGGTAATGTTCCCTTGGGTAATACTAGTACCCAGTGATCAAAAGACTAGGCAGATATGCGTGGTCTTTTGTTAATGGTATGCCTGGCTAAAATCTCTTTTTTTCCAAAGAAGCAATATGATTTCAATACACTTAACCCATGTCTTGAGCAACTACTTATTTTCAGGGAAAAATTAAATTTCCATCTTTTGATTTAGTTTTCTATCATTAGAAAAATTTATTTAAAAGAATTTAACAGTAATTGGCCATAGAATTTTTTTTTATGAAGGTTTCCCTTTTATAGCCCTCTGTAGGCTCTCTTTCAAACACTGGTATCAGAATATTTCTACAAGGTTCTGTTTAAAGCACCTTCATTGGTTTTTTGTTTTTAAAGGATTTAGTTTTAGGTTTAGTTTTAAGTAGAATTTTAAAATGATATAAATTTTTATGAAACATAACACCCAATGGTTTGTAAATTAAAGATGCAAAAGTTGATTTAAACCATTTTCATGAGTTGAAATCTGTTGTACAGTGGGAATAAATTGCAGTGTGAGGAAGACATAAGAAAACTTATGTAATGTTGAACATAATATTGCTACAATGTAATAAAGGGTTATGTAGACTTGAACTGATGCTACTGTTTGTGAACCTTGCTTTGAGTTTTTCATTTAGACACTTTTTACAGTGATTTGATGTTTTTTTCCCTTCTTAATAGAGTAACGGTTCTAATAGCAGATTGTTCTGAGTTAGCTTGTTTTTTAAAAGTATCTTTTCAAGTTGTTGTACTTGGTTTTGCCTAGTCACAAAATTAAAAACCTGTACTCATGATTTGAGGAGTAGGAATATTATCTGAGCAGGGAGGCATGTTATTTCCAAACTGGGCAAACCTACAAAAGCTGTAGAAATGTGCCAAATTATTTTACTTAGTGGTTCTTAACAACATGCACTATTGCTTGAAAGTTATTTTCTTATCATTCACTCTTTTGTTTGTCCATATTGGTAAGCATTTAGTTAATTACTAAATGTTGCTTAGAATAATTAAACATAAACATTTGGTGCTGGTTTCTAAAAACCTACAAATATAGCCATTTTTAAAGAACGTGTTTTTCTCCCTTGTTCACTGCCTGGGAGAATGGAATTTTATATAATTTCCTTTGCAGAAATAACGATAAGGTTGAGTTGCTGGTGATTGTGGGCATTCCATCATCATTGGTATCTAGTATAGGCTTAGAAATGATTAGTCAGGAAGTGATTTTGCCAGTCAAATTTGCAAGTTATGCTTATTTTTCTGTCTCTTAAAAAAGTAGCCTGGAGAAGCAGGAGTGAGTAGACATTATTAGGTCAGTTTTGAGTGCTTATTTATAGTATTTTTTTCTACTGCAGTAGAATGTAGCAATTCTTTTAATCTGCATCTAGATATGTAATGAACATCATTTATGCAGTGGATAAGACTGACTTCCTTTTGGGTGATGGATGGGAATTCTGTAGGCTTGATAGAATATGTATTCTGTGAAGCTTGCTAGTGTTCGTATTAGATTGTACTGGATTTTTTTTTTTTTCCTGGAATTGCAAGTGGTATTGTTAGATAATTTCCAGCTTTACCTAATGAGAAAATATCCAGAGTAAGTGTGTTTAATTCTCTATGGATTCAGTGAAAGCTTAATGGTCAGTAATTGGTGAATGGGAGTGGGGGGGGGGTATTCTACCATATTTTTATAAGAGCATAGTAGTCATTGTTTCTTGTCTAAAGAACACTTAATTAGATAACACAATTTCTGCAGGTTCATGAAAATGTTTGTAGGCATGACTGTTCAGTTATAAGAAATATCCTGTTCCAGTTCTGTCCTCCCCAAAAGCTACATATAGGAGGAAATCCTCTGTTATCTATACTTTATACAGGGCGTGGCTTAAACTCTTCCCCTCCATCATAAACAGGTATTCCTTACTAGGTTAATACCATTTAATCTGTCTCTTTAACAGGTGAGAGAAAGTTAAAAAATGGTCATTTATTTCTTATCAAAGAGAGGCCTATGGTTGAAAAGAATCATGTCTGAATCTTTTCTTTGATTTTGTATTTTCTTATTACTGTTAGTAGGTGTATAGGCACTTCTGAACTGTGACATGTTGAGAAGTTAAGACATGAAAGAACTAAAACAAAAAGCCCTGACCCAAAGGAATGCTTCCATTTGGCTCAAAGTGTTCTTGCCATTTCTGCTAAAGTGTGCAGAAATTACTGTACACTGACCTAATTTTTCTTTATTACAGACCATTCCTATGGGCTTACCGTGAGACTCTCATCCCAGTTAGAGAATCTAAGAGGGAGGAAATGCTTATGACTTTTGCATTTTTCCCCCAAACTTTAATATTCTTGAGTACTTGAATATATTTTTAACAGTTATAATCATGATCTAATATAGGTTATTAGAAATATTCTGTACATATTTGTCTCCATTGTGTTTATAAGTTCTAAAAAATTATATGACCATGGTAATGGTTTATGATTATTAAAAATAAAATAAGTCTGTATTGTCAAAGTGACTTAACCCATTTTGATGATCACAATAGTGTGATTTCTTTAGCAGAGAAAGTTGTTTTTTAAAATAAATAGTACCACTTTTTTTCTAAGAAAATAAGAGCTTTTTTTCTTTGTTGTTTTCCTCTTCTATTATATATTAATGGAAAAGCTACAGTAAATTCAGTGCAGGTACTAATGAAGACACTAATATAAGTTTAAAGGAACATGACTGTAAAAACTCACAAAATGCTTGGTTTGTTCATATTTCACAGGCATGTTTTAGAATAGATTTTAGGTGATATTTCATTCATTTTCCTTTCGGCATTTTTCTTTATTTGTTATCAACTTCCCAGAACTTAGATAAGACACAAATACAAATCCCAGGGGAAGTGTTGTGATGCTGGACTAAAAGGTGGGAATGCGCTGCTGACCAGAGTGAGCCATGTTCCAGTGTTGAAAATTCTATGCCTCAAGTGTTCATTCAGTACCACCTCATGGAGCGTCAGTGTACACGGATTATATGTGTAATTGGTTATTTATATAGTTTTGTAGATCTGTAGATAAAAAGCCCTCATTCATTTTTATATGTAATTGTGCTTGGAGTATGTGTTTTATTCTTTTGACTTCAGCAGGCTCTTGTACGTTGTATCTTTGGTGATTTGAAATATCAGGAAAGACAACTTTTCAGAAATGAGAATGATATAGTTGAAATCAGCTCAGATGAAATACTCTACAGCAGGACTAAATTTCTTTTGGGTGAACTGATTCCATCATTTTAGTTACTCTTGATGTAAGGATTCAGTTTATTGTGGAGCTGCTTTCCAGACTGTCACTTTATAGTTTTTCTACATAAAGATTATATAGTTGCAAACAAAGGTTGTGGAATTTCCCTTTTGTTGTTGTTTTTTGACTTTTAATTACTTTAATAAAATACATTGTTTTCATAGCAAACTTTAGACTGTTGATGTAATTTTCTCCATACAGCTTTTCTAATGTAAGCCCAGCAAACCATATCTAGTTTTCAGCAGCTTTCTCCCATGTGAAATAAATGATGTGTCTTATTTATCAGTTGTAGCTAAAATGTTCTACATTTTTACATGTTTAAACCATAATAAAATATTTTCATGATAGATAATTTTTTTGATCAGGAAATTTCATTTTCTTTTTGGTTCCATTTTTTAAAAGTTCTGTTTCATTGTGGATATTTTCAAACATACATGAAAGTAGAATAATAGGATGAGCCCCCCTGGTACCCATCAGTCTACAGATAACCCACTTACTAGTCTCTAAATGACATAAGACATAACCATAGTATCATCATCACATTAAAAATAATTCACTGGTTCCTTTAAACTTTTTAGATTGTGGTAAAATACTCATAACAAAAATCACAAGAAACAAAATCCTAACCATTTTTGTGTAGTAGTATTTGTATATTCACATTGTATAACCTATCTTCAGAACTTTTCATCTTACAAACTTAAAACTCTGTATGTATTAAACAACTTTACTCTCTTCTCCCCACACTTGGCAACCACCATTTTGCTTTCTGTTTCTGTGAGTTTGACTACTCCAGATACTGCAAATAAGTAGAGTCATACAGAGCTTGTCATTTTGTGACTGGCGTATTTCACTTAGCATAGTGTTCCTTCAGATTCATCCATGTGGTAGCATGTGAGTTGGTTCTTTCTTCAAGCCTACTTTTTCTTGAAAGTTTCTGTATTTCCTTTTAAAATTAGAAAAGTTTTTTTCCCAAATAGCCCATTAGCATTTTCTATTTCAAGTAAAAATTGTAAAAAAGAAAGTAATACCAAGTAGATAATGCCAACTACCACTTTTTTAGACATTTTTTGTGCTGTGTTCTCTTTACATGATTGATTATGTGTGATATGATTTCACTTCATAATTTGGGGTACAAAATACACTTTCAAAGCATATGTAAGTTTTGAGGGACTTCTGGTGGTCCGTTGGTTAAGAATCCACACTTCCATTGGAGGGGGCACAGGTTCACTCCCTGGTCCGGGAACTGAAGTTCTGTATGCTATGCAGTGTGGTCAAAACATGAATAAAAACACATTTTAGCATCTTAAAATGTGTGATTTTGAAGCTGTTAATATAAATGACTATATTCGAATGCTTTTTTAGTTTCATTGCCTGGTGAAAAGGAAA
Source organism: Oryx dammah (assembly GCF_014754425.2). NCBI lineage: Eukaryota > Metazoa > Chordata > Mammalia > Artiodactyla > Bovidae > Oryx > Oryx dammah. The sequence continues at coordinate 31,364,124 of NW_024070186.1, forward strand.
CTAAAATTTTGCCATTTAGTATACTCAGTGTTTAGATGTTAATTTTGCCACAAAGAGGGGAAAAAGCATTTGTTTTATTTATATATTTTTATAGTTTTTTCCCTATCCTTAGAAAACAGAGCATGAAACCTTAGAATAAAGATTTATTTTCTGACTTTCGAATGAGATGTGGCATAGCATAATGTTGTGGGAAGACGAAGAAGCTGGTCTGTGGCTTCGTACTTGAATACCAGCTCTTTCCTACTACTAGCTGTGTGATCCTTTGGACTCTATTTTCATCTATAAAATGGCAGTAACCTTGCCTGTTTATTGTAAGGATGAAATAACATGTAAGTCACTGGTGTGTAGTTATCATGCAGTGGTAGTTAAACTTTCAGTGTTCCTGAAAACTAATGGTGGGGACATCTTTTAACTAAAACAGTAAAACTACAGTTCTATAGTGCTGGTATCTTGAAAAGACACATTCTTTTACTTGATTTGCATTTGTGCCGTGCTTAGTCACTCAGTCCTGTCTGACTCTGCCACTCCACAGACTGTAGCCCGCCAGGCTCTTCTGTCCATGTAATTTCCCAGGCGAGAATACTGGAGTGGGCTGCTATTTGCTTCTTCAGGGGAAGCTTCCTCACCCAGGGATTGAACCCGTATCCTACATTGGCAGGTGGATTCTTTACTACTACAGATGACATTTAATTCTTAATCTCCTTTGAGAAAGACATTTTCATTAAGTAGATTTTTAAAAATACTTTAAAACTCTCATTTATTATAGAATTCCATTAACCAAGATTTCTGAAAGGAAACTCAATGCAAAATCCAAATGTAAACAGTTGAAATAGGGTATATGTGAAAAGAGCCTGGGAAATAGTATAAAATAGGATGAGGTGCTGGATTCTTTGCCCAGCAAAATCCAAATGTAAACAGTTGAAATAGGGTATATGTGAAAAGAGCCTGGGAAATAGTATAAAATAGGATGAGGTGCTGGATTCTTTGCCCAAATGCAAAGTAAAAAAAAAAATTACCAGAGCTGAGCAGCAATGTGCAGTATTCACAGAAGGAGTGGCCAGGGAATAGGACGAGGGAAGACTGAAAAGGTTAGTAATGTGAGGGTAATTGGACTCCTGTATTTTGTGTATGTTTGCAAGTTACAGTTTGTATTTTCAGATTATGCCAAAACAAGAAATGTACCCTAAAACTCCTTTTAGAATGGCGAGCTCAAACTATATAGAACTTGAAAAGAAAATTATACTTTAAATCCTACTCAGAATGGTACATCCTTTAATCAAATGCATCACTTCACTTCCGGTGCACACTGGAGGGAAAAATGAGTGCAGTGAACATGGGAAATCTTTCAGTGCAAGCTCTGGCCTTCAGTATCTTCAGACATTCACAGTGAAGAAAGGGTTTATGAGTGGAGTGAATGCAGGAAATCTTTTCTTGATAAATCCAGTCTCTGAATATCGGAGAGTTCACACTGGAGAAAGTGCCTTATGAATGCAGTTAAGTGAGTTTGGCAGCAGTGTGGGAGGACACTGCAGTTACCAGGCATAAATGGACTATTTCTAGGAGGAATCTGAGGCGCAGAGAGGGTGTGTCTTCTAACCAGGATCTCCCAGCAATGGACAGGTATTTGGGATTCAGTGTCGGGTTGCCTGTTGCAGGACAGGGGGAGTCTGGGCACTGTGATCCTCTTTCCCTTCCATCACAGCTTTGGGAACTCCCAAGAGCACCTAGTCCACCCTCTGTCCCTGCCCCAGCTCCTCAAGAGCCCTGCTCATACACTGAGCTCCATGTCAACGATCATGACTATCCACTGGGAAGAAATGCTGATGGCTTTCCTGTGAATGATCCCATTATCTACCTGGTAATGCTCCGTTCCCACCACCTCTCTGCCACAGCATTGCACTGGATTTAGGGCAGCCAAGAGTGGAGGAGACTTGTATGATGCTGTGTGATATCACTTATGTGCAATTTTAAAACAATACAAATGAATACACGTGCAAAATAGAAACAAACTCATAGATTTAGGGGCTTCACTGGGGGCTCACTGATGAAGAACCTGCCTGCCAGTGCAGGAGATGCGGGTTCAATCCCTGTGTCAGGCTGATGATCTGGAGGAGGAAATGGCAACCCACTCTAATATTCTTGCCTGGAGAATCTCATGGACAGGGAAGCCTGGCAGGTTACAGTTCATGGGATCGCAAAGAGTTGGACCAACTTAGCAACTACACAGTAATATGTCTTCAGAACATTTGTAACGAGCTTTGGAGTTCTCAGCAGCTGCACTAACAGAGTCTAGAAGAGCAAAACTTTGATTAAAAACACTATTTGGTCCTCCTTATCACTGAAACATTGAAATCGAAGAGTAAGTACCTCACTATCCATTGGCTACCTTGGTAACTAAATAGTTCTGTTACATGAAGGGCTATTAGATCGTTTTTCTTCTTTCAGCATATTTTGTCTTATTGCTGCAATAGCTATTGGGAGTGAGCAGATTGTTAAGAACATTAAGGAAGATGCTTTTCAGTTGGTTAGCCATGCTAAGGTTTTAATGGCTCAAGGGTGAAGAATCTGCCTGCCAATGCAGGTGACTTGGGTTTGATCCCTGAGTTAGGAAGATCCCCTGGATAAGGAAATGGCAACTTGCTCCAGTATTCTTGCCTGGGAAATCCCACAGACAGAGGAACCCGTTGGGCTACAGTCCATGAGGTCGCAAAATAGTCAAACAGGACTTAGCAACTGCTGCTGCTGCTGCTAAGTCGCCTCAGTCGTGTCCGACTCTGTGCGACCCTATAGACAGCAACCCACCAGGCTCCCCCATCCCTGGGATTCTCCAGGCAAGAACACGAGTGTGTTGCCATTTCTTTCTCCAATGCATGAAAGTGAAGTTGCTCAGTCATATCTGACTCTGACCCCATGGACTGCAGCCTACCAGGCTCCTCCGTCCATAGGATTTTCCAGGCAAGAGTACTGGAGTGGGGTGCCATTGCCTTCTCTGTCTTAGCAACTGAACAACAACAAAACATTTTAATATAGGCTCTGTCAAGCTCTTCACTCACTCCTGGGAAACTTAGGTATCTGGGCCTATTATAGGCCTCCCTCACAGGGTGCAGTGCTGTGTCAAAAAACAAAAGGCGTTCTAAGGTTTTTAAAAAATCTTTATAGTCTCCAATCACTATAACATTTTGCTAATGTGACTTTCAACTCTAAATTCCAAGATCACATATGTACCTTACATATTTCATAGGGTGCTTATCCTCAACTTCCCCTGATATATCCATCTTATTCTAAGAATGTATGCTCTCCAGAAAAATCTGCAGCCTGTCGAGGTCTGTGCCAAATACTATATATGTGTGGCACAAAGCAGAAATACCGCTCGAGTACTTCTCAAGAGGTTTCAACATATAAAAAATACTGGTTGAATTCTGAATTGATTGCCCTAAAAGCATGCTTGCTAACATGCTAGTGAGTGAAGTCGCTCAGTCGTGTCCGACTCTTGGCGACCCCATGGACTGTAGCCTACCAGGCTCCTCCATCCATGGGATTTTCCAGGCAAGAGTACTGGAGTGGGTTGCCATTGCCTTCTCTAGGAAATCTTCCCAACCCAGGGATTGAACCTGGGTCTCCCGCATTGTAGGCAGATGCTTTACCATCTGAGCCATCAGGGAAGTCCCTGCTAACATGCTAAGTGGCTTGGTAAGTGGCTTTCAAACTGAAGCCACTCAGACCCCATGGACTGTGGCCCGCCAGGCTCCTCTGTTCATGGGAATTCCCAGGCAAGAATACCAGAGTGGGTTTCTGTGCGCTCCTTCAGGGGATCTTCCTGACCCAGGGATCGAACCCATGTCTCTTATATGTCCTGCATTGGCAGGCAGGTTCTTTACCACGAGCGCCACTTGGGAAGCCCAAATACTAGGCATTTGTTATAAAAAGTCTTTAAGCCAGGGACTATCTTTTTACCTGTTTGTTCTCTTGATTGGAACTTGTTGAAACCTCTCAGAATATTCTTGCATGTATTATGAGGTCTAATGTGTTCTTTTTTCTAGTGCATAATAGAACCATGACTAACAATGTGTGAAGAATGAGAGAAAGTTTTGGTGCTAAGATAAAGCATTACTTTGCCTGCTCGTATTTTAGAACTTACAATACCATTCACAAGTTGCAGAATTCTAGATCTGTTTCTGGGTATTTCTAGAACAGCTTCTCTTGTAATTGTCTTCATGATTAACATGATTACCAATCACAGCACAGACACTGATAGTGTCCTTCCAAGTACAGAGTAGGACCTTTGCTGACAAAGGTCTGTATAGTCAAAGCTATGGTTTTTCAAGCAATCATGTATGGATATGAGAGCTGGACCATAAAGAAGACTGAGTGCCAAAAAATTGATGTCCTTGAACTGTGGTGCTGGAAAAGACTCTTGAGTCCCTTGGACTGTAAGGAGATCAAACCAGTCAATCCTAAAGGAAATCAGTCCTGAATATTCATTGGAAGGACTGATGCTGAAGATCAAGCTCCAATACTTTGGCCACCTGATGTAAAGAGCTGACTCATTGGAAAAGACCCTGATGCTGGGAAAGATTGAGGGCAAGAGGAGAAGAAGGTGGCAGAGGATGAGATGGTTGGATGGCATCACTGACTCAATGGACATGAGTTTGAGCAAACTCCAGGAGACAGTGAAGGACAGGGAAGCCTGGTGTGCTGCAGTCCATGGGGGTCACAAAGAGTCAGACATGACTTAGCAACTGAGCCACAACAAGTGTGAAGAGTTAAGATGATTCTCTTAGGTACCATAGCTTATCACAAAGTTCAAAGTTCTCAGCTACTCAGATTACAAGTGTGGCTTTCCTTGTACTTCATATATTCTCGTAAAACTTGGATTATATGGGAAAAGCCTTCAAGTTTTTAGTGTCTGAGTATACTAATACCTACCCACCCATCTTTGTCCTAGATTTCAGCCTTTTGTCAGTTTATCTTGATGTCCTTACATGCACCCACTGAGAATCCAAAAGCCCTTGAAGACCTTGCAAATCTCCTTATATCTATGTGGGAGATAGTGTACCTCTTGCAACAGACCCTTCTGTTGAATATAGAGGAGGATATAATGTGCTTTCAGAGAAAATAGAGGACTTGCCTGCCTGCCTTCCCTCTTCTGATTGCCTTCTAGGGCTTTTATTTCTCCCCACTTTCTCTGAAGCTTTCAGTTCTTTCCTTGCAGAATGTGTTGAAGACAATAAGGTAAATATGTTAAAATATCTGATCTTGCCTAAAATGATATTTCTCTCTGATTAATTTGTACAGATACTTACCTCTGACCCAAATACTGCCCAGAGCAATAAGCAAGACTGGGTGGGGTAAAGGCACAAAGTGTTAGATATAATCACTTCCATCATCTCATGTCTGAATGAGTCTAGTTGTCAGACACCTCAAGACCTTAGAGCTTTTTGGTTATTTTGGGTGGAATGTGATTTCTAAAGATGAATTTCTGACCTTGAGCATCTTCAACAAGGGCTTGATAGAAACTTCAGAAAAGCTGAGTACCTCCTTGAGAACCCAGCTCTTTGTATTTTGTAGCCCAGCAGGATTTGGCCAAACCATACAACATAATCCCCGGACTGCAAAGACTTCTTTCAGCTTTGTCCTGAAGCAAACAGTCACTTCCCGGCTGTGTGATCATGGTCACGATTTTGTTATCAGCATCAACAAATTGAGTATTTACTCTGCACCTGGCCCTGTTCTAGCCACAGCAGGTGTAGGGTGATGTTAGAATAAGGTCTTTTTTGTGGAATTTATATCCTAATGGGAAGAGCCAGAAAGTAAATCAAGTAAGATCATTTCCAATGGTAAAAGGTACTGAAAGACAAAAGCAGGGAGGCAAGACAGGAAGTGGGTGAGGGGTGCTTTTAGATGCACGGTAGGTAGCCAGAAGTGGCTCAGTGGTAAAGAATCTGCCTGCCAAGCAGAAGACATGGATTCCATCCCTGGGTCAGGGAGGAAATGGCTACCCACTCTGGTATTCTTGCCTGTCAAACTCCATGAACAGAAGAGCCTGGTGGGCTACAGTCCATGGTGTTGCAAAGAGTCAGACATGCCTTAGTGACTAAACAGCAACAGCAGCAGTCAAAGAGGGCTTTGCAGAGCTGGTAAATTTTGATCTGAGACCTGAGTAAGAAGGTAGCGCTGGCTAAGTGAAAATAGGGCACCAGGTGCTCCAGGCTGAGGAAGCTGCAGGAATGACTGCGTTAAGGAGGAAGCAATGTTGATCTGGTGAGGAAGGGAAAGCCATCCATGTGGCTCCAGTGCAGTGAGGAAAGGAAGCATGACATGAGGTGAGGTTAGGAAGAACTTGACAGTTTTAAGCAAGGGAGTGGTGTAGCTATAGAAGATCACTGGCCACTGTGCACAGCAGCAAGAGAAGAAACAGGTAACCTAGTTAGGAAGCTCTTGGCTGTGAAGATTAAATGATATCGTGTAAGTGAAGTGTCTAGCATTGCCCTGAGCACATAGCAGTTCTCTGATAAATAATTCAACCTGTCCTCTTATCATTTTCTTGGATCTTGTGATTCCTTGCTTCCCCACAGAGGCTAAGCATTCATTTTAAGGTTAACTTCACTTGACCTCTCTTAGACAAATTGAGCCAGATCAGGATATAGCACCCCTGTTGCTTTCAGGCTGGTATATATTGGTCAGTCGGTAGGTCGTGTCTGATTCTTTGCAACCCATGGACTGCAGCACGCCAGGCTCCTTTGTCTTCCACTATCTCCTGGAGTTTACTCAAATTCATGCGTTTTGAGTATTGGTGATACTATCTAACCATCTTATCCTCTGCCAACCCCTTCTCCTTTTGTCTTCGATCTTTCCCAGCATTGGCGTCTTTTCCAATGAGTTGGCTCTTCAAATCAGGTGGCCAAATAATGGAGCTTCAGCATCAGTCCTTCTGCTGAATATTCAAGGTTGATTTCCTTAAGAATTGACTGGTTTGATCTCCTTGCGGTTCAAGGAACTCAAAAGTTTTCTCCCGCACCACAACTCAAAAGCATCAGTTCTTTGGTACTTAGCCTTTTTTGTGACCCAGCTCTCACAAATGTACATGACTATTAGAAAAACCGTAGCTTTGACTATACAGACTTTGCTGGCAAAGTGATATCTCTGCTTTTTCATACTCTTTCTAGGTTTGTCATAGCTTTCCTTCCAAGGAGCAAGGGTCTTTTAATTTCATGGTTGCAGTCACCGTCTGCAGTGATTTTGGAGGCCAAAAAAATGAAATTTGTCTGTCTGGTATTTGAGGAAATTATAAGTTGAGTAGACTACATAAGCATTCCTTCATATCTGCAGTCCACTACCACCCACTGCTACTACTGCCTGATGCACTTTTGGGTGTTAATGGATGCTACCTGGAGAAAGGAGTTGTGTGGTCAAAGCAGTTGAGAAACATTGGGCTACATAGGCTTCTTTACACCAGTCCTTCTCAGAACCTTGACTATGGACTATGTATCCCCAGACAGGAGATTGATGTCCTATTTCCCAAACTTATCTGATCTCCAAGGGCTACAATTCCACTGAACAGACTTTGGAAAACACTTTCAAACTGATTGGGAAACTAAATGTTTTGGGATGATCTGATTGATGGGTTGAGTCAGAGTCCTTAGGCACAAATCATAGAGAACATCTCTTGCTAAATTAAGCCAAAAGGGATTCAGTGGAAGGCTGTGTAGACTCAGTTACAGGGCCAGATGGAAAGCTAGATGTGGGAGTCAGGAGGCCGAGGAGGGCAGCAGGCAAGAGAGCTGGAATCACAGTGGTGGGCAGTCTGGCCAGGCCCCCCCAGGAAGGATCACAGCTCTAGCCTTGCTCAGCCTCTGTTCTTCTACCTGAAGTTTGGATTCCAGGAAGGAGTGGACCTTGCTTTCCAGTCATGAGTGTTTAAAAAACAAATAACTTGAATGGCTACGAACAATCATTTAGTGTAGTTTACCAAGACTCTATTATTAGAATCTTTGGTTATTTCCACTTTTTTCTAAATAATGCTGTGATGAACATCACCATGCATAACATTTTTGTTTTCATTCTTTAAAAAGAACTTTTGGATTCTTCCCAGATACGAAAAAATTGGGTCAAAGAATATAAATATCTTAATGTTCATGTGATGTCTGTTGTCAACTTTCTTTCCAAAAATGTACCACTTTAGACTTTCTCTAATGTTGATCAGTGGATATTTCACCACATCTTTGCCAGCACTGGGAATTTGTGACATACTATTAAAAAAATAATTCAAATTGGAAGAAATTACTTGCCCTCAGCTGGGAGATTTCTGGAATCTATAAAACAGAGGGTGATTTTGGCAAGCTGCATAGATGAATGAGGTAACTGGTACAGTCATCTGACAAAGTGTGTAGGTCTAAAGCAATTCCACTTGCAGGAGCCGTACTGAGTGGCACCCATATTACTAGAGCTGCACTAATTTTCTCTGACATCTGAGGCAAAAGGCCAAAGATGCCCGATATGAGTATCTTGTAACTCAATTTTTAAAAAATCACTATTTTACATTATTTTTAGAAGACAGAAATTATATAATAACTTAAGTGTAAGTCTTTGGCTTCAGCTGCTTTCAATTTTTTGTTCAGTTTTGGCAAGTGAGTTTTCCATGTGTGTATGTGTCTGAGTAGAGTTGTTATAGAAGAGAGATTAGGGGAGATAGAAAGGAAGAAATCTTTGGTAGGTACATGAGAAAAATCAAGCCAAGCAATGCTGTGTGTCCTGTTTTCCAGACCAGGGGCCACTTAGGCAGGTTTCCATTTTTCTACTATATCCTGGAGTGTGTTAGGAGGAAATTTCCCTTTCTCCCAGATGACTTGTGAAATACTGCGAGACCCTCCTGCACTTTGTTGTTGTTCAGCAGCTAAGTCGTGTCCGACTATTTTTGACCCCAAAGACTGCAGCACACCAGGCTTCCCTGTCCTCCACTGTCTTCCGGAATTTGCTCAAACTCGTGTCCATTGAGTCAGTGATGCCATCCAACCATCTCACCCTCTGCCACCCCCTTCTCCTCTTGCCCTCAATCCTTCCCAACATCAGGGTCTTTTCCAGTGAGTCAGCTCTTAGAATCAGGTGGCCAAAGTATTGGAGCTTGATCTTCAGCATCAGTCCTTCCAATGAATATTCAGGACTGATTTCCTTTGGGATGGACTGGTTGGATCTCCTTGCAGTCCAAGGGAGTCTCAAGAGTCTTCTACAGCACCATAGTTCAAAAGTATCAGTTTTCCGGTGCTCAGCCTTCTTTATGGTCCAACTCTCACATTCGTACCTGACTGAAAGTGAAAGTAAAGTCACTCAGTCTCCATCCATGGGATTTGTCAGGCAAGAGTACTGGAATGGGTTGCCATTTCATTCTCCAGGGGATCTTCCTGACCCAGGGATTGAACCCAGGTCTCCCACTTTACAGGCAGACTCTTTACCATCTGAGCCACACTCGTACAGGACTACTAGAATAAAAAATTGAACTTGAAGGCTCTTATCTTCCTAATCTTGTGTGTTTGATTAATCTAAAGAGAAGCAATATTGAACATCAAGCATGGTAGGGGGCAAAGTGGAAGGGTGAACCATACCTCTGAAGCTTCCTACCCTGGTTGCCATTAGCGATAATACAGCCCCAGCTTCTGGGCCAGGGAGGAGCCAGTGCTTGTGATGTGGCTTTGTCTCTTTAACAACAGGAGTCAGATAGCAGTGAACTCTGCTTTAGCCTCTACCCTCATGACCAAAGGTCCAGAAGAAGTCCTCACATCTCTAATCAGGAGAAAACCACACAGGCCCCCCTGTCTCTCTTCACAGCTTTTCACAACCAATTTGACCATTATTATCATTATTATTTTGATTAAAATTTTTTATTTTTGCTTGCCTTGAGTCTTCATAGCTGCATGCAGTCTTCCTCTGGTTGCACAAACGAGGGCTACTCTTCATTGTAGTGCACGGGCTTCTTATTGCTCTGGCTTTTCTCTTATTGCAGAGCATAGGCTGTCGGAGCTCAGGCTCCAGTAGCTATAGCCCGTGGACTCAGTAGTTGTGGCTTCCAGGCTCCAGAGTGCAGGCTCAGTAGCTGTGGTGCAGGGGCTTAGTTGCCCCAAGGCATGTGGGATCTTCCGGGACCAGGGATAGAATCTGTGTCCCCTGCATTGGTTTCTTACCCACTGTACCACCAGGGAAGTCCTTGACCATTATTATTATTATTCTTTTCATCCACCAAGACTGAATTTACCCAATTCTTTAGCTCAGCTTATGTTCAGTTACCATGAAGTCCCCCAGATTCCCGTGTTGCCCTTTACCTCCAACCTTCTAATTCATCTCATGATGAATATTCCCCGTTCTGTTCAGGATTCTCAGGCCAACAGAAACAAAATCCTCTAAGTCTTGTTGCCTTTTGATTTTCATTCAGAGAAGATGTTGCAGACACAGGAAATGTTGCTACTGTTAGACTGTAAATGCAGGAAGACAACTGGGGAAGTTCTGAAATGTGAGTTCCTGTGCAAAATGTGGCTCAAAAGTCCCTCTCTTTTTTCATGAAGACACAGAGGTTCTTGTGGATCAGGTAGCTCCTTGAGATGATTATAAGTGCTGAAAAGTCTTAGACAACTTCTGGGATGCCTTCTGACCACATGCATTTGAACTGGGTCAAAGCATCCTGCTGCCTAAGAGGGGAAGACATTGAGGAGCAGGGGCATTTGCATTCAAGAGGCTGCCTGTTATTCTGAAAAGGATCCTGGACCGGAGTCAGGCATCTTGGGTTTTCCCATGAACTGGCTGTGTGAGCTTAGGCAAGAAATGTCCTGTCAAACCACTGTTTCCCAAACACCAGTCCACAGACTAGCCCATCAGAATCACTGAGGAGCTCTCAGAATTCAGATTCCAGGTCCCAGCACTGAGACACTGGTTCGGCAGGTGTGGGGTCTTTACTTTTAACGTGAAAAATTAAAATATACACAAAAGTCGAGAAAATAGTATAGTGAATCCCCTCGAATACATCACTTGATGTCAACAATTATCATTTCACAGCCTCTTTAATCTGTATAAATCCCAGATGTCATTTCAATCATACATATTTTAGTACGTTTTTCTAAAAGATACAGACTTTAAAATACCCACAGTGCATTATACACCAGAAAAAAATAAACAGTTATCCCTTAATATCATAAAAAATCCTGTCAGTGTTCACAAATCCATAATTGTCTTATTTTAAAAAAATTTTCCCCCTGTTTGTTTGAATTGAAATCCAAGAAAACATCCTGTGTTATGACTGGCTATTGATCTCTTGTTGTTGTTTAGTCACTAAGTGTCTGACTCTTGGTGACCCCATGGAGTGTAGCCTGTCAGGCTCCTCTGTCCATGGGATTTCCCAGGCAAGAATACTGGAGTGGGCTGCCATTTTCCTTCTCCAGGAGATCTTCTTGACCCAGGGATCGAACCCACATTTCCTGCCTTGGCAGGTGGATCCTTTACCACTGAGCTACCTGGGAAGTCAATGTAACTCTTAAGTAACTTTTCATCCATTGGTGTCCTTTTTAATTTTTTTTCCCACTTTAAAGCTCTTGTCGAAAAAGCTACGTGTGTGTCCTGAAGATTTTCTCATAGTTTGGATTTTGCTGATTGTACCTCTTCCTTCCACCACGTTTATTTTCGGTGAAGCAATAATTTGATCTAGAGGTTTGCTTTGATGTAAGTTCAAAAGTTTTGGCAATTGATGGGAGGGGAGTTAGGGGAGAATGGATACATGTAAATGTATGGCTGAGTCCCTTCACTGTTCACCTGAAACTATCACATCATTGTTAATCAGCTACACCTCAGTAGAAAATAAAAAGTTTAAATTAAAAAAAAAAGTTTGGGCAAGGAAACTTCATAAGAGGTGGTGTGGACTTCCATTAGGATCTGCTTGTGTCTATTTCTGTGGCATTAGCAGCTGTTGATGGTCATTGCCTGTGTCCATTAATTCATTATAATAGTATATGGTGATCCACTCCAGTGTTCTTGCCTGGAGAATCCCAGGGATGGGGGAGCCTGGTGGGCTGCCGTCTATGGGGTCGCACAGGGTCGGACATGACTGAAGTGACTTAGCAGCAGCAGCAGCAGTATATGATGACGTCCTAAGTTTATCATTCCTTTTTCATTTGTTAGCTGGGATGATGCAAAAAATTTCCCCTCACCTATTATTTGTTCAGTCTACAGTTCAGATAGGAAAGGCAGCCTAAATGCTGGATTCTTTCCGTTTATTTTCCAGTTTTCAAAATCTTTTTTTTTTTTCCCTGGTGTTGCTACATAGCATGCAGGATCTTAGTTCCCTGATCAGGGATCAAACCCACGCCCCATACACTGGGAGCATGGAGTCTTAACCACTGGACCTCCAGGTAAGTCCCTCAAAATCTTTTTTGATGTATTACATCCTTCAAAGTGACCATTAAAGTTTTATGATTATTATTAACGTTATAACCTCATAGATTTAAGATATTTGATGTGCTTTAACCCTGAGACTTTTTGACACAAGACATTGGTTTTTTCATAGCTTCCTTATTTTCTGAAATGACAAACTCTCCAGACTCATCTTATACATTTTTTTACCTTCAGACCTAAAATAGCCATTTCTCAAGCTTTCTCAACAATATGGAACTCATATTATTAAGAGACTCCTCAGGTAATTCAGTTATGAAGCCAAGTTTGGAAACCACTGGATTGGAAATGAGGTTCATTCCAACTCTAAAATGCTATTTTTTTCCTCTTGCCTTAATAGTAAAAATATATTTGAAATTATTTTAAAAATATATTTGAAATTATTTTAAAATGCTATTTTTTTCCTCTTGCCAAGTAAAATAGTAAAAATATATTTGAAATTATTTTAAAATGTTTATTATTTAAGAAATACAAATATCTCCATGTCTGATATTCTCTTTCTTTGCTCACTGCACTTGAAATTGGGGCAACTTTTAAAAATTTGACCACACACTGAATGTTTTCATACTCTTTGACCCAGAAATCCTGCTTTTAGAAATCTGGTTTAAGGAAATAAAAAAATGGAAACGACAGGGCCTGGGGACAGGGGGCACCGAGCATAAGGCACAGCCTAGAGTTGGGGCAGGGACGCTACCAGGAAGTGATGGGGGAGGGGACACAAACCCCAGGCTGAGAAGAGTCAGTGGGGCGACAGTGGACGCGATGGTGCCTCCCCTTCATCTTACCCGAGCTTTGTCCATCGTGCTCACAAACAGTCCGGTTACAGGCGTGGGCTTGGGATCTTTCGAAACTTCTAGTCTCCTTGGTGGACCCTCAGGCGTTTCATCACTGGGAGGACTGCAGTTCAGCTTTCACACGAAGGACTTCACTGAATGGCGCTTGATGGCAGGGATGACTGTCCAGCCTTGCAGGCTAAAGAACTGGCTTTCCGGTAACCACGGAGGTCAATGAAAATATGTCTAAAGTTTGCCCTTTCAATTATTTAGACTCAGAACAAGTGCCTTTGGGTTGTATTATTTATCTGTATGTGAAGCATCTTTTCTCAAACTGCTCCTCACATCCGGAAGGCACACCCCTGGCTTTCTCTCTCTGTCTTGTTCGGTGATGGAGCCTGAAGGGGAGGAAGCGGGTAAGCCCAGGCCAACTGCCAGCACCTGACTGGCCCCGTTGACCCTGTCCCTTGACCTCTAGTCATGGGTTCTCACAGCCCCAGGTTTTCCCCCTCAATTGTGGGACTGGTTAGAAAAGCAGTTAGGAGCCAGATTATAAGACTTGGAATGAGGCTGAGAATTTTGGACTTTCTTCTATAGGAAATACAGGCGTTTTTGAGCAGAAGGGATTCTCTCTGACCTATAATTTAGGAAAACCTTTTGGGTAGCTGAGGAGGAAAGACTTTGGCATAAAGTAGAGTCAGGGGGAGGCCGGCCAGAGCAGGAGGCTAGGTGAGAAAGCAGCAGAAGGGGTAGCCTGCATCTCCTGCTGGAGAAAAGGCAGCTGTTATTTTCCAAATTTGATTGCCTTTTCTTCCTTTGGACCATGTGTATTAGTCCCACTGCTGCTATAACAAATGACCACAAACTTGGTGGCTTAAATCAACACGAAGTTTTTCGCTTACAGTTCTGGAATTGAGAAGCCTAAAATCTGGTGTTGGCAGAGCTTCGTTCCTTCTGGAAGCTTGTCTTTGCCTTTTCTAGCTTCTGGAGGAGCCGTCTTGGTTTGGGCTACTTCCTCCACCTTCGAGTATGTGACTCCAACCTCCGCTTTCATCTTCATATCTCCTTTTTTCCTTTTCTTTCTTTCTTTTTTAGGTTGATTTCTTTCTTTCTTTTTTTAAGATTTTTTTTATGTGGACCATTTTAAAGTCTTTATTTGATTTGTTACAATATTGTCTCTGTTTTATGTTTCGGTTCTTTCTCTGAGATGCATGTGGGCTCCCAACTCCCCAGCCAGGGATTGAACCCCCTGCATAGGAAGGTAAGGTCTTAATCACTAGACTACAAGGTAAGTCCCTCAGATCTCCTTTTTCTGACTTTGACTCTCTCGCCTGTCTCTTCTTAGGACACTGTAATCCATTGGGCCCACCCATATAATCCGAGACAGTCTCTCCATCACAAGATTTTAAACTTAATCACATCTGCAAAGTCCTTTTGGAATGTCACATCCCAGGTGGTTCTAGTGATAAAGAATCCGCCTGCCAATGTAGGAGATGAAAGAGACACAAGTTCAACCTCTGGGTCAGGAAGATCCCCTGGAGTAGGAAATGGCAACCCATTCCAGTATTCTTGCCTGGAAAATTCCATGGACAGACGAGCCTGGCGAGCTTCAGTCCATGTGATTACAAAGTCAGACACGACTGATCACACACTCACACACACATAGAACACAGGTTCTGGGGACATCTCTGGGCCCATATTGTGTCTACTGCACCACTCACCCCAGGCTCCCACATAGTTAGGTAGGGTTATGAGGTTAAATTGTGGCTACTGGGATGTGACTAGAGGAACGTGATTTCTACTCTTCCCTTCCAGGCCTGGCCCATAAAATCTCCCTTGTAGCCCTCTACACTCTCTATCTCTGTGCTGAGAACACAAAGGAAGGAAGGGCTAGAAGATGGAGGGACCTGGGACCCAGGATGGCCAAGGAGAAAGCCATCTACCACCAAGGAACATCCACATTAGAACTCGTTGAGTGAAAGATAAACCTCTGTGTTAAGCCACTGAGATGTGGGAGTTTGTTGTTAGCATTACTTACCCTAATACATTTTCATACTGTTCATGGGGTTCTCAAGGCAAGAATATTGAAGTGGTTTGCCCTTCCCTTCTCCAGTGGACCACGTTTTGTCAGAACTCTCCACCATGACCCGTCTGTCTTGGGTGGTCCTACACGGCATGGCTCATAGTTTCATTGAATTAGGCAAGGCTGTGGTCCATGTGATCAGATTCGTTGTGATTGTGGTTTTCATTCTGTCTGCCCTCTGATGGAGAAGGATGAGAGGCTCATGGAAGCTTCCTCATGGGAGAGACTGACTGAGGGGGAAACTAGGTCTTGTTCTGATGGGAGGGGCCATACTCAGTACAGTTCAGTTCAGTTCAGTTCAGTTGCTCAGTCGTGTCCAACTCTTTGCAACCCCATGAATCGCAGCATGCCAGGCCTCCCTGTCCATCATCAACTCCCAGAGTTCACCCAAACTCATGTCCATCGAGTTGGTGATGCCATCCAATCATTTCATCCTCTGTCGTCCCCTTCTCCTCCCGCCTTCTATCTTTTCCAATGAGTCAGTTCTTTGCATCAGGCAGCCAAAGTATTGGAGTTTCAGCTTCAGCATTAGTTCTTCCAATGAATATTCAGGACTGATTTCCTTTAGTGTGGACTGGTTGGACCTCCTTGCAGTCCAAGGAACTTTCAAGAGTCTTCTCCAACACCACAGTTCAAAAGCATCAATTCTTTGGTGCTCAGGTTTCTTTATAGTCCAAGTCGCCCATCCATACATGAATACTGGAAAAACCATAGCTTTAGCTAGGCGGACCTTTGCTGTTAAAGTAAAATTTCAGTTTTTTAATATGCTGTCTAGGTTGCTCATAACTTTTCTTCCAAAGAGCAAGCATCTTTTAATTTCATGGCTGGAGTCACCATCTGCAGTGATTTTGGAGAGACACTTTATAATTTGCCCAGGTATTTAAGTTTTCCTCCAGAAATATATCAATACCTCTATTTTGAGGGCAGAGTTGTGGAGTCAAGGGGGTGGGATATGGTGTGGAAGGAGGGTGGGTTCTTGTGTAGAGACTTGAGATGGAGGGATGGGCAGAGGAAGAATTAGGACTCGCTGTGTGGAGGCCTGAAGACCAAGCTCCGAGAAGATGTGCGCATGCTTGGCTTAATGCTCTATAGTCACTGGAACTGAAACCCCCCGAATGAGGGGCCCCCACTTTAATTTTGCACTGGGCTCCACTGGGGCTTCTCTGGTGGCTCAGATGGTGAAGAATCTGCCTGCAGGGCAGGACCTGGGGTTTGATCCCTGAGTTGGGAAGATCCCTTGGAGAAGGGAGTGGCTATCTGTTCCAGTATGCTTGCCTGGGAAATCCCATGGACAGAGGAGCCTGGCAGGCTCCAGTCCACGGAGTCTCAAAGAGTTGGACACGACTGAGCAACTAGCACACACATTGGGCCCCATACATTATGTGGCTGGTCCTGGCAGAGGGGAAAACAGGGGCAGAGCCAGTGAGCGCTTGTTCTCGTGGGGTTGGGGTTGCTGCATGGGCATCCCTGGCCCTGAGGTCAAAGTGAATAGGACTAGGGCCTGTCTGGGGATGACTGGGCTCCTGAAGTGGGGCTCGCAGTGGGCAGTGGGGACCCTGGGAGCAGCTGGACTGGGGCGCCTCTCAGAGTGTGTACTCATTGGCCCCCTTCAGTTCAGTTCAGTTCAGTCACTCAGTGGTGTCCGACTCTTTGTGACCCCATCAATTGCAGCACGCCGGGCCTCCCTGTCCATCACCAACTCCCAGAGTTCACCCAAACTCATGTCCATCGAGTCGGTGATGCCATCCAGCCATCTCATCCTGGGTCATCCCCTTCTCCTCCTGCCCCCAATCCCTCTCAGCATCAGAGTCTTTTCCAATGAGTCAACTCTTGGCATGAGGTGGCCAAAATACTGGAGTTTCAGCTTTAGCATCAGTCCTTCCAATGAACACCCAGGATTGATCTCCTTTAGAATGGACTGGTTGGATCTCCTTGCAGTCCAAGGGACTCTCAAGAGTCTTCTCCAACACTACAGTTCAAAAGCATCAATTCTTCAGCACTCAGCTTTCTTCACAGTCCAGCTCTCACATCCACACATGACCACTGGAAAAACCATAGCCTTGACCAGACGGACCTTTGTTGGCCCCCTTTGAGTGTCCTAAAACAGTGAGCCATCTTGGAACCCCATTGGTTCTAGAGTATGGTTCCCAGACCAGCAGAGGTAGCATCCTTGGCAACTGGTTAAAGATACAAACTCTCAGGCCCCACCCCAGACTAACAGAACCAGAAACTCTGCTGGAGCCCAGCAATCTGTGCTCCCACTAGCCATCCTGGGTGTTCTGATGGGTGCTCAAGTATGAAAACCCCCATCTAGACCAATTCTGATTCTCAGGATGCCTCTCAGAGCCGGTTTCCAGAACAACATAAACCTTTGGGCCTCTGAAAGGCTGAAGTGACCCCCAAGGAGAGAAGACGCAGGAGCCTGACTTTTTTCTCACCCAGGCTGAGGTTTCTACCTCTTACTTCAGCCTAAAGGAAAAGCTTTGCACCATTAGAAGTCTCCTGGGGGTCTTAACATGTTTTTTTCTCCCTCTCCATCGTGAACATAATATATTGGGCTAATAAAATGCTAGGCAGACTTCATTTCTGTGGTCCCCTGGTGGATCCAAAATATAATAATAATAAGTCCTCCTCACATAAGGGGATAGAGGAAAGCTAAGCAGAGGTGAATATACTAAAAGACTTATTAATGATGGGAGTTCTGCTTTGGAGAAGCTAAAAAACACAGCGTTAGCTAATAGCTTTATGATCATATTTTAGACTCCTGGAAGTTACACATATCAAAGGTAAATATCTTTGTCAGGAAAA
Organism: Oryx dammah; assembly: GCF_014754425.2. Taxonomy (NCBI): domain Eukaryota; kingdom Metazoa; phylum Chordata; class Mammalia; order Artiodactyla; family Bovidae; genus Oryx; species Oryx dammah. Next base: position 31,382,214 of record NW_024070186.1, read on the forward strand.
GGACCTCTTGGGATGCACAGAATACGAGAATATTAGAATTGGAAAGGGCAGCTAGAGATGGTAATAAAGTTGTGTCTCATCTAGGAATAATGTTGGAAAATGCTAACACAAATGGTTTAAACTCTCTGAAGAGTCAGGACGGACCATATAGGATGGAAATTACAGGGATGTGTTGGGCCTAGTGTTGAATCCAAGTGGTCTGCAGGCCCCCTCCACACCCCCACGGGCAAGGGAGAGCTGAAGGCCTTTGAACTTGTAGTGGCTGACGCTCAGGCTGCACACATTTTGAATGCACACAAGGGAAATGCCCATCTTTGCACTGTGCCTGAGTGAGGGGCACCACCGGCTGAGGGCAACCTGGGGTGCCCAGTATCCCCTACTCTGGGAACCAGAGTACCCCAGGCCCCTTGCACAGGCCTGAGGCTGACCTGGGGGCACCATATTTGGCTAGTGACTTCAGAACTGCAGGGAGAGATGGGAACTGGACTTCCTCACCACGCTGTCTTCCTTTCACCTAATCCTACGCATGCCTGTGCATCTGTCTGTCTGCTGGGCATTCCTTCCAAGAGTGTGAGCCAGTGGCAAAGAATCTACCTGCGAATGCAGAAGACATGGGTTTGATCCCTGGTCCAGGAAGATCCCACATGCCGTGGGACGACTACGCCGGTGAGCCACAACTATTGAGCCTGTGCTCGACAGCCTGGAAGCCACAACTACGGAACCCATGAGCTGCCACTTCTGAAGCCTGTGCGCCCTACAGCCTGTGCCCTGCAACAGGAGAAGCCGCCTCAATGAGAAGCCCACGTACTACAACAAAGAGTAAGGAACCTCTGCTCTTTGTAACTAAAGAAAAGCCCTCCCAAAGCAATGAAGACCCAGCACAGCCAAAAATAAATAGACAAATAAATAACGTTATTAAAAAACCAACAGACTATGCTTAAATAAAGTGTGGAGGGATGAATAAATTCAGCCTTCAAGAGGGAGCCCAGGGGTCCTCTCTCTGCCCCACCTAGGGCCCTGTTCTTTGCAGACAGCTGCAGTTCTGCAGGTCTCCCTTCTGGGGGCCCAGACCTTGACAATCTTCTGGTAGCACCTTCTCCTAAAAGGAATCTCTGGGTTTGCCTCTGGCTAGGTGCCGCAGCCACAGGTGTGCCTCTTGCTGACGAACAGAGGGCAGACTGGTGACAGACTGATGCACAGAATTGCCCTCAGGCTGCAGGTGTGAAAAGAAGATGAGGTCAGAGCATCGTAACTCAGGGAAAAGGCTCAGTGGAACGGAGCTGACTTTCCAAGTCACTGACGTCAGCAGAAAATGTTACCTCCATTTCCCAACAGCTTGTTCTGGTCTGATGCCTCGTACTCCCTGGGGCTCCCTTTTCCCCGTGGGGTCACTGAGGGCCATCTCTTGTTCCTCATCAACAACATATTTGCAGTGAGAGGGGACACGATGCCCTTGGATGGATTTGCAAATGAAAGCGTATGATATTCTCTAAAGGTTATGGATACCTCGACCTTATGGGCTTTAAAAGAACGTCTTAATGAAGGAATAGCCCAGATGATCATTTCCTTTTTAATTTTCCTGGTAAGTGACCTTTTCTTTTAAGAATGGGCTTCTGACGTGAAGGGTTTCCTCACGCTTGCTGCTTTCTCTTTTCCTTCTGGGCTCATTCTTTATGATTTGACTCCCCAGCCTCTACCATGGATGTGACAATTGGAGGTTACAGCTGGTGAGAGGAAAAAAGGCTCCAACAGGTGAATTCTTAAGAGTCTGAGGTTCTGTATTTATCTTAGCCACTTAAAGAAGATACAGAGAAGGGAAACACAGAGATGCTGTGACATGCAGGTAGAGTTATGGCTGTGTGGGATGCTTTTCAAAGTCTTAGGTGGCATCATTGGGTCTGTGAAAAACCTCTTTTTTTTTTCTCCTAGGTGGCTCCATAAATTCTGAGGTGGCAGCGCAGGCTGGATTTCCACTTATGGCCTGAAGAAACTAGTGCAGCATTTCTGCACTGAGCCTTTTGCTTTCCTCTGGCTTTGAAATTTACATTCCTTTTATTTTAGTGTTTAAAAAATTAATATATTTATTTTTGGTTGCACTGAGTCATCATTGCTGCGCAGTCTTTCTGCAGCTGTGTGCACAGGCTTCTCACTGCTATAGCTTCTCTTATTGAGGAGCACAGACTCTGGGTGTATCAGCTTCAGTAGTTGTGGACTACAGGCTTAAGTTGCTCCTTGGCATGTGAGAGCCTCCTGGAACAGGGATGGAACCTGTGTCCCTCCCCTGAATTGGCAGGCAAATTCTTATCCACTGTACCACCAGGGAATTCCTTCATTTCTTTTAATACGATGTGCTGGTTCAAAAAACTCATGTATGTTTTGTCCATGTTACTTAATTCCAAAAATGTTTGCATTTTTAAAGTTATTCTTTTCACAAATTCAGTGAAACAAGCTGGTGTGAGTAGCTCCAAGTTTTAGGTGGGAAGCGGAGGCACATTTGAAGTCTGGCATCTTGTATGAGCATAGTGTTCTCACATTCCTGATTCAAAATGAACAGCTCAGTTTTTTTTTTTTAATTTTAATTTTTTATTGAAATAACATTTGTTTATAATGTTATATAAGTTTCATGTGTATTACTTTATATTTCTATTTCATTATACCCTATAGCATACTCACTGCCAGAAATTTAGCTTCCATCCATGATTATTCAGTCAATCCCCTTTATCCATTTCACTCTCCTCCCACTGTTCCCTCCTCTCTGGAAACCACTGCTCTGTTCTCTGTATCTACATATTTGTTTTTGTTTGGTTTGATTTCTTCACTTATTTTGTTTTTAAGATCCCACATATGAGTGAAATCGTACAATATTTGTCTTTCTCCTTCTGACTTATTTCACTTAGCATCGCACTTTCAAAGTCCATCCATATGTTGCAGATGGTAAGGTTTCGTGGTTTTTACAGCCAAGTAGTATTCCATTGTATATATGCACCACGTCTTCTTTCTCCATTCATCTGTTAATCCGCCTCTTGGCTATTGTTAATAATGCTGTGATGAACGTTGGAGTGCGTATATAATTTTTTAAAAAATATTTTGGCTGCATTGGGTCTTTATTGATGTGCGATGGCTTTCTCTAATTGTGTCATTTGGGGACTACTCTTCACTGTGGTGCTCAGGCTTCTCTTTGTGGTGGCTTCTCTCATTGCAGAGCATGGGCTCTAGGTGAGTAGGTTTCAATAGTTGCAGCTTGAAAGCTCTAGAATGCAGGCTCAGTAGTTGGGGCACACAGGCCTAGTTGCACCAAAGCATGTGGAATCTTCTGGACCAGGGATTGAACTCATGTCTCCTGAATTGGCAGGCAGATTCTTAACCACTGGACCACCAGGGAAGTCCTATCATTTTGGATTAGTGCTTTTGTGTTCTTCAGATAAACACCCAAAGTGGAATAGCTGGATCATATGGTAATTCTATTTTTTAAGTTTTTGAGGAACAACTATACTGTTCTCTAGTGGCTGCACCAATTTGCCTTCCTACCAACAGTGTAGGGAGGGTTCCCTTTTCTCTACAACTTTGTCAAATAAGCCAAGGTTTTTAGCTGAAGGCAACAGAAACCAGCTAGTGCTGACTGGGGAGAAAAAGAGTTACTGAGCACCACCTGGAATCACCAGGAAGGCAGCGAGCTAGACTCGGAGAATGGGTGGGCAAAGACGTGCTAAGGGCACAGCCCTCTTGTCAGGCTGGATTGTCCTCTTGTCAGGCTGGATTGTCCTCTGTTCTGTGCTGCAAGGCTACTTAGTGGAGCTGAGATCACAGTGCTGGGCTCTCCATACAGAGCCAGGGAGCAGGAATTTCAGCCCCCTTCTGGCTTCTCAATGGAATGGACTCATGTTGGGGAAGTTTCCAAATATGGGAAATGGACCTGGTTGCTGGCAAAATGCCTCTTCATATCTTTTGCCCATTTCTTTAATGAGTTGATAATTCACCAAAAACGATCTTATTTGAAAGTCCTTCTTCAACATCTGTCTTTGGGAAATTTCTGGGAAACAAGAAAAAGTTTAGGAAGCTGAGAGCGAGCTTATCTCTAAACCGCACATTTATAATTAAATATATTTATTTCTCAGATTAAATTATTTATGGTTAGCAGTTTATTATACATGGTTATTTGGGAATGTTTGGTGTGTAGCATTGATAAGAAGCCCTGGGATGTCCTGATCTCTCATTTTTCTAGCTGTTGGGCAAAGTCTCAGAGAAGAACAAAAGAATAATTAAACAATTAGAGGACAAAAAATAATCTCATTTGCTGTGGTTTTGATTTTTAGAAAAGATAATGTTCTCAAGCCATAAACTCAGAAAGCTAAGAAAGAGTTTATTTGGAGCCTCTTCTTTGAATCTCTTAGTTTTTCTGTAATTGTAATAAAACACTTAACCTGGAGTGAATTGATCTGCTGGAATTTCATACCACTTGTTTTCAACCCTGCAGTCCATTCTTCCTACCATCTCTACACATATTGAACATTCAGTACAACCTATCATTAAGGAGATGTAGAAACACCAAATTTTGATGCATTTACCAATTAGGTGAAGTGCATCCAACCCCCGAGTGAACCCTGTATTTAGCTATTAGAGTTCTTGAAGGAGCAAGGCTGCTGAACCTCTCAGCCTACGGAGAAGTCAGGCAAGGACCTCACCATGTGATTTATGGCTTGAGAATCTGATCAATATATTTCAGGCTTTTCTAAGGGTTAAACTTGTGATTTCCCTTCTTCCTGGTCCCACTTTTTCCCTCCTCCATTCCCTCCTCAGACTCTGAATACACCAGACAACCCCAGGGCAGTGACCTCTTCAGCGTCTTGTGAGAAAAGGAAAGGCGTTTTCCAGTCCTTAGTCTCAAAAGAGCTGTCCAGCCCCAGCCCAATGCAAACAAAGGAAAGCTCGAAAAGCTCCAGATCAAGAAACAAAATCCAAAGGTCCCCTAGGGGGAATTTAGGCATCTTGATGGAGTGGCGTTTTACTAGATTTAGACCAATTCTAGGGTCCAGTCTCAAGTAAGAGTTTTCATTTATTCCCATGATAGACTTTCTCATGGATATCATGTACACTTGTATCCAGGGACCCTGGGACCAATGCTGGGTGAAGAATTGATATCCGTGCTCTCAAAGTCTGTGAGTTTTCAGAAACTTTCCTGGTGGTCCAGTGGTTTGGACTCTGTACTTCAATTGCAGAGGATACAAGTTCAATCCCTGGTTGGGGAACTAAGATCTTCCATGCTGTGTAGCGTGGCCAAAAAATGGAGGGAAAAAAAAGATTGTGAGTTTGCAGAACTGGTGTGTTGAAAGTGTAGAAGTCATGAGGATGCATAAGAAACCACTTGTTCTCTCATCTTCTCCCCTACAAGCCTCTCACTTCTCCCCATAGGAGCAGAGAGAGAAATATTTCCTCATCTCTCTCATAAATTTTTTCATCTCTCAGCTTCACCCCTTTAGTACCCTCCAGGTGGCACTGAGCTAAGGATTGCAAATTTTGAGCCCCTCTTTGGCAAGACTTGTACAGGGGGAGGGGGTCGCCAAGTACCAACTTGTGAAATTCAGGCAGTATTTGACACCTATTGATTTGTTCTTTTTAAAAATTTTATAAATTTCAGTTTTATTTGACATTTAAAAGAGCTATGTTGGGATGTCCCTGGTGGTTCAGTGGTTAGACTCTGTGCTTTTGCTGCAGGGGTTCAGTGTTTGAACTTTGGTCAGGGAACTAGGATCCCATATACTGTGCAGCCAAAAATTTTTTTAATAAATAAAAGAGCTATATTTACAAATATTACAGTAATAAGCTTTCCAGTTGCAGCTGTGTCTGATGGTGTGAGTAAAGTCAGATGTTGTAAAGAACAATATTGCATATGAACCTGGCATGTTAGGTCCATGAGTCAAGGTGAATTGGATGTGGTGAAAATGGCAAGCATGAACACCGACACTTTAGGAATCAGTGAACTAAAACGGACCAGAATGGATGAATTGAATTCAGATGACCATTCTATCTACTACTGTGGGCAAGAATCCCTTAGAAGAAATGATGTAGCCCACATAGTCAGCAAAAAAGTCCAAAATGCAGTCTTCGGATCTGTTTATATGATGGACCATATCAGTATAGGGTTAGTCGCTCAGTTGTGTCAGACTCTTTGCAACTGCAAGGACTGTAGCCCACCAGGCCCCTCTATCTAAGGAATTCTCCAGGCAAGAATACTGGAGTGGGTTGCCATTTCCTTCTCTAGGGGATCTTCCCAACCCAGCGATTGAATCCAGGGCTCCCGCATTGCAGGCAGACTCTTTACTGACTGAGTCTCCAAAATGCAGACTTGGATGCAATCTCAAAAACAACAGAATGATCTCAATTCGCTTCCAAGGCAAACCATTCACATCACAGTAATCCAAGCCTATGCCCCAAAGACTAATGCTGAAGAAGCTGAAGTTGAATTTTTCTATGAAGACCAACAAGACCTTCTAGAACTAACACTAAAAAGAAGATGTTCTTTTCATCATAGGGGACTTAGGAATGCAAAAATAGGAAGTCAAGAGATACCTGGAGTAACAGGCAAGTTTGGCCTTGGAGTACAAAGTGAAGCAGGGCAAAGGCTAACAGAATTTTGCCAAGAGAATGCACTGGTCATAGCCAACACCCTCTTTCAACAACATAAAAGATGACTCTATACATTGACATCACCAATGTTCGATACTGAAATCAAATTGATTATATTCTTTGCAGCCAAATATGGAGAAGCTCTATACAGTCAACAAAAAAAGACTGGAAGCTGACTGTGGTTCAGATTATGAACTCTTTATTGCGAAATTCAGACTTAAATTGAAGAAAGTAAAGAAAACCACTAGACCATGCAGGTATGACCTAAATCAAATCCCTTACAGTGGAAGTGACAGATAGATTATTCAAGGGATTAGATCTGATAGAGTGCCTGAAGAACTATTGATGGAGGTTTGTAACATTGTACAGGAGGCAGCAATCAAGACCATCCCCAAGAAAAAGAAATGCAAAAGGGCAAAATGGTTGTCTGAGGAGGCCTTACAAATAGCTGAGAAAAGAAGAGAAATGAAAGGCAAAGGAGAAAAGGAAAGATAACCCATATGAATGCAGAGTTCCAAAGAATAGCAAGGAGAGATAAGAAAGCCTTCCTAAGTGAATAATGTAAAGAAATAGAGGAAAACAACAGAATGGGAAAGACTAGAGATCTCTTGAAGAAAATCAGAGATACCAAGGGAAAATTTCATGCAAAGATGGGCTCAATAAAGGACAGAAACAGTGTGGACCTAACAGAAGCAGAAGACAGTAAGAAGAGGTGGCAAGAATACACAGAAGAACTGTAGAAAAAAGCTCTTAATGACCCAGATAATCACAGTGGTTGGTCACTTACCTCAAGCCAGACATCCTGGAGTGCAAAGTCAAGTGGGCCTTAGGAAGCATTACTGCCAACAACACTAGTGGAGGTGATGGAATTCATGCTGAGCTATTTCAAATTCTAAAAGATGATGCTGTGAAAATGCTGCACTCAATATGCCAGCAAATTTGGAAAACTCAGCAGTGGCCATAGGACTGGAAAAGGCCAGTTTTCATTCCAATCCCAAAGAAAGGCAATGCCAAAAAATATTCAAACTATTGCATAATTGCACTCTTTTTGCATGCTAGCAAGATAATGCTCAAAATTCTTCAAGCTAAGCTTTAATAGTATGTGAACTGAGAACTTCCAGATGTACAGCTGGATTTAGAAAAAGCAGAGGAATCAGAGGTCAAATTGCCATCTGTTGGGTCATAGAGAAAGCTGGAGAATTTCAGAAAAACATCTACTTCTGCTTCATTGACTATGCTAAATAAAGTCTTTGACTGTGTGGATCACACCAAACTGTGGAAAATTCTTAAACAGATGGGAATACCAGACCTTACCTGTCTCATGAGAAACTTGTATGCAGGTCAAGAAGCAATAGTTAGAGCCAGACATGGAACAATGGACTGGTTCAAAACTGGGAAAGGAATATGTCAAGGCTGTATATTGTCACTCACCCTGCTTATTTAACTTATATGCAGAGTACATCATGCAAAATGCCAGGCTGGATGAATCATAAGCTGGAATTATGATTGCCAGGAGAAAGATTATATCCCTCAGATATGCAGATGATACCACCCTAATGGCAGAAAATGAAGACGAACTAAAGAGCCTCTTGATGAAGGTGAAAGAGGAGAGTGAAAAAGTTGGCTTAAAACTCAGCATTCAAAAAACTAAGATCATGGCATCGAGTCCCATCACTTCATGGCAAATAGATGGGGGAAAATGGCAACAGTGACAGATTTTATTTTCTTGGGCTCAAAAATCATTTCGGATGGTGACTACAGCCATGAAATTAAAATATGACTACTCCTTGGAAGAAAAGATACGACAAACCTAAACAGCATATTAAAAAGCAAAGATTTCACTTTGCAAACAAAGGTCTGTCTAGTCAAAGCTATGGTTTTTCCAGTACTCATATATGGATGTGAGAGATGGACCATTAGGAAGGCTGAGTGCTGAAGAATCGATGCTTTCAGTGTGGTTGGAGAAGACTCTTGAGAGTCCCTTGGACAGCAAGGAGATCAAACCAGTCAATCCTAAAGAAAATCAACCCTGAATATTCATTGGAAGGACTAATGCTGAAGCTGAAGCTCCAATATTTTGGCCACCTGATGGGAAGAGCTGACTCTTTGGAAGAAGATTGGGAAAGATTGAAGGCAAAAGGAGGAGGAGGAGGCAGAAGATGCGAGGTTTAGGTAGCATCACCGACTCAATGGACAAGAGTTTCAGCAAACCCAGGGAGACAGTGGACAGGAAAGCCTGGTGTGCTGCAGTTCATGGGGTTGCGGAGAGTAGGACACAACTTAGTGACTGAACAACAATGAATAAGCCTTTGGTATCTTAACGTGTACTGTGTTCTTCAACCCGTTAATTAACGTGTACTGTGTTCTTCAACCCGTTAATTTGTTCTTGATCTTATGGAACTTTGGGCAAAACTGAGACCAAGAGAAGCCCATCTTAACATTTTGTCACGTGTGTGTATTGCTTTTGCATCCTCATCATCACCTCCCAGCTTGTTATATATCCTATTTATGTATCTTTACTTTTGAAGGATACAAAAAGCAAGCAACATGGCATAAAAAGAAGTAGGTAGAATTTAGGAGGGAGTGATGGAAAGAAGAAAAAAAAAGAATGAATATATAAAAAAGAAGTGAGGCTAAACACCAACACAGTTCCCATCAGTGGACCAAAATTTGGCTCTGAGCTTTCCTGTTAAATGAGGAGAAGCAGCTGGTCTTCAAATGTGAGAAAGAAGGGATTTCTTCTGGGTCCAGGTGATCAGTAGACTGTGATGATGAAAGTACTTTTAATCTATTTAAATTGGATTTATTAAAAAAAAACTGGACAATTGTAGTGTTGTTAATGTCCTCTCTGATCTAATCTTCCTCCTAAAAGACTCTAACGTCAAACTAATTAACATAAAAATTCCCCCAAAGAACCAAGTCTGAGGAAAAGACACATAACTATTTCCATCTTTCATGTAAAGTTGGTGAAATATTCTACCCATGAATATTTCTGCAGAGGTAATTTTAAGAGGGAAGCAAGAGTGGATGGTGGTTTTTTTGGATGGTGCAACGTCCATTTTATAATTGCAGTAGCTAAGAGGTGTTGAAGAACACCTCAATTTTATAATTGAACAACAGCTAAGAGGTGAACGAAGGCCCCAGGTAGAACGAATGAATTCCCTCTCTGGAATATGAATCACTTTTTGATTTGACTAGAGACAGAAAATGCTTGGGGCCATTCACTCCAGTTGGGGGTGTGGTTGGGTGGGGCTGGAACTCAGTTTCCTGGGCACCCTGTCCCTGACCAGACTGACTCTGTCCTTTGGGGGTCTGGGACCTCCTTCTGCCTTCCTCTCTCCTGTGACACTGCCTTCCCCCTCCCCCCAACCACCCCTATATATAGCTTTCTGATAAAATCTCCTTTCATTGCTGATAGCAGACTCCATTCCTGTTTCTTGCATCCCAAGTATTGTGACACGGTTCTCAGTGTGGCTTCAGAGTGTGATGGAGTCAGTGGGACGATCTGGCGTGGCACACAAACAACATTTACACTTTTCAGTTATGTAATTATTTTAATGTATATTGGGGAAAACTATATATAAACAACACCTCAAGCCCACAGTGTCATGGGTATTATTGCTTAGCACGAGGATACATGTATTTACGTCAGAAAGTGAGTCATTTTTTAAAAGAAAGAGCAAAGTGATAGTACAGGTGTCTGTGGCTTTGGGAAAAGAAATCTCATGGGTGGGAGAGCGGTTTGTCTTATTTTTGCTGATACGAGTTGGAGAGTTCCCTCTGTGCCATCATCGGGAGGCAGGCTGGAGAGAGGAGAGGCTGGATGTAGTCAACCCTGGAAAGAAGCTTTCAGGGAGACAACGCCAGGACCTTGCAGGAGAGGTGGGGCTGAACCCCTCTGAGATCCCCACATGATCTGCCATCTTCCTCTTCTTGGTGGGCAGGTGGAGAGGTCAGCTGACATGGGTGGGAGAAAGGGCGCTTCTGGAGCCCTCTCTGGGCTTCTTGTCTCTCTCTCCTTCTCCCTGCCCCACTTCCCTTGCTGTCTCATTCAGGGTCCCCTGACCTCCACCGCCAGCTCAGGCCTGTCTGGCTTTGCTGGCCAAACAACTCAGGGCAGCGGCTGTGGCATGTCTGGGGCTCCTCAGGCCGCCTTGCCCCCAGGAAGAGGATGGATAGGGAGGATCACCCCAGTTCCGCAGCCTCTCAGCTCAGCCTCAGGTCATCGAGAGGGGATCCCTTTCATGATCGCTGACGTTTCTCCCTTTTGCCAACCTCTGAGCTCAGGCTCCACGGATACAGCGGGGGATTCCGCCAGCATCTGCAGACTGGCCCCTTTCCGCCCCTCACCGCCTACCCTCCCACACTAAGCTTGAGGATTCAGGCGCTTTGCCAAGTCAGGGAAGGGGAGGAGAGGGGAGGGGAGGGTGAGTGTGCTGCAGTCTGCAGCTGGGACTCTGCTCCACCCGCACCTGCACCTAGCTGGCCGCTTGCTTTCCAGGGCAGCGTGGATGCAAACCCCGCAGTGCTAGCACGGGCATTATTCTCTGTCTGGGTCAGCCGGCAAGTCACAGTGGCTCTATGTTAATTTCATCTTTAAGGACATGGTGAATCACTTTACCTCTAGTTCCTTAGCTGTAAAATTAGTGGGCTGTGCTCTCTGAGCTCTGTCCCGGTTATTTATGGCTGCTGACAAACCACCCCGCACCTTAGTGGCCTCCAAGGACCGTTTCCAGTGCTGCGGGCTGACCCGGCTGCGGGTCGCTGGTCTGGCGCATGCGCACCACTCACCCAGGGCATCATTCAGGGGCTGGGCTCAGCCGGGACACCTGTGACGCTGGCCCCTCTCTCCACGTGAGCTTTCATCCTGGAGTTCTTCTTGCCATGCGGGTCACAGGACTTCAGAGAGGAGGAGGCTGGAAACTGCATGACCTCTTAAGGCCTAGGCTCAAAGCGGCACAAGCTGCATTCTCTTGGTCAAAGCAACAGAGAAGGTCAGCCCAGACACAGAGTGGGGAGATGGAGGCCTAGATGGGGGGTGTCAAAGCGACACTGCAAAAAGATGTGGGCCCCGGGGATGTGAATCAGGGGACAGGGCGGGCATGGCTGTGACAGTCTACCTAAATCTTTAAAATCCCTTTTGGCACAAGCTGTGATTCTCAAAACCAACTGCACCTAAAAATGTGGGAGGAATAAAAGCATTGCTTTTGTAGGAAGCATAGCTTACTCGGGAAGGCAATTGCCTGGTTGAAATCTCAACTCCGTTTCTTTCTTAGCTGTGTGACTTCAAGTAACTTACTTTACCTCTCTCAGTTTTCTCATCTAAAAGATGGGGACACTAATAATGACATCAACTTTTATGAAATCATATTCAATGGTTGCCCATTACCTGATGTAGATTTGTTTTATTTCATTTAATTTTGCTTCTTTCATTCTTTCGTATAAAGTGTGTGCATGGTAAATCTTTTGGTACTTGTTAGACTAGAAATATTTTATTTTACTCTAATATTTAACTCAATTTGCCAGGGCATAAAATTCTCCAAAAAGTTTATTTTTCATTAGACTATGAAATATACTTCATGATTATCTTTTAGAATCCAGTGTTGCTTAAAGAAGCCTGATTTTTTTCCTTTTTGGTAGTCTGATTTTTTTTTTTTTTTTTCCTGAAAGCTTTTAGAATTTTCTCTATCTCTGGAGTGAGAAATGTTGGTAAAGTGTCTCCAGGTTAGGGTCTTTTTCCTTAATCTTGTTTGGTGAGAGCTTTTGATATGAAAAGTCACATCTTTCTGTTCAGTGGATCTTTTATTATTGTTTCTGATTATTTCTTCTCTTTAGTAATGACCGTACACTCCTACTGGAATTACTATCAGATACACGTCAAACTGCATGAATATTGTCCTTCTCTACCTTCCCGTCCTATTTTTTAAATTTCTTTTTCTTTTTATTCTATATACTCTGGGAGATTTTGACTCTACCTCTAAAATCATCAACTTGTTCTTCAGTCTTTCCCACCATCCCTTCTGTTTTCTGTTTTTTTAATACTGGTGATCATAGATTTAATGAATCTCTCTTCTTTTGTTCTGATTGACCATTTCCTGTAGCTCTCAATAGTGGATATGAGAGATATGAGTTGGCTTTGCCGATGGGTGGCTTTGTTTTCCAGAAACAAGAGGCTGGTTCTTTCATAATAAGTGGGTGGGGCTCTTTACCAGCTGAGCCACCAGGGAAGCCTGGCCATCAGGATGAGATCTGCATCCTGGGTGAGTGCTTCACTCTGGCCAGCTGGCCTTGGCTCTGTTTCAGTGGGCACTGCCCGTAGCCCTGATTGTCCTCAACGCTTTCTCTGCCATCCAGTGATTCACCTCGAGACAGCCCTTTGTCTTTGGCACAACTTCTCCAGGGCTCCCTTAGGCAGACCTGCATCCTACACTTCTGTCTACTCTCTGGCACTGCCTTCTGCCCTGCTCTTTTTTTCCTGCAGTCAAACCCTTTCCCAGGGATTCCGCAAAATTTCTGTCCATTGATGCTGCCTTTCCTGGTAGCTGAAGAAGTTCTGGGCGGGACCATTGTCCTTAGTCCAACATTAGGAGCCAAAAGGTTAGAAAGTTTTTATCTTGAGTTGTTCAAAATTCTGCTATTAAATGCCCCCTGCACTGAAACTTTTCCCAGAAAGAATCTATCAAGTGTATCTGTATGCTGAATTTCTAAGGTAGCTAATAGGCCTTGTGTCTAAATGCCCAATTATCAGGAAGAAGATGCAGCCTCTGCACATTCTTTGGTTAATTAGATCTGCTATGAAATCATTCATTTGATGTCCACCTAATGAAGCTAATAAAAGCCTCCTCGGAAGCGGGCTATTCTTTGTACCTTAAATACTGTACCTTCGCTCAGAGACGCTTGCAGCCAGGCTAACAGACTCATTATCTTCCAAATTCTGATTCTATTTTCACGCTCCGTTGATTTCATTAGATACAAAATAAAATCACTACCTATTAAAATTGCATTAGAGTCCTAACTTAAACTGACAAAAGCTTAGAAACTTAGAGCCCAGGCTGTTGTTCAGCCTCCAGTAGATGAAAAATTCCTGCATTTTGTAGACTAAGTGGATTGGGCCTGGCTCGTACTTTATGGCCTGAATAGTCGGTGTTTCCCCAGGCTGGGTGGGGAGCCAGCAGTGCGAGCTGCCAATGAAATTACTTGGTTTTTCATCAGTCAGTGCTTCAGCCATATTTTAATAGTTTGGCGGTTATTTCCTGGTTTCCTGAATCAAATGAGGCAAATGTGAGGATGGGAAGAGAGAAAATGTTTACATGGCCAACAGGGTGCCTTCAGAAGAGATTACCCATAGAGATATTTCCACTGTTGACGCTTTGGAGCCTCTTAGGTGGCTCAGTGGTAAGGAATCCGCCTGCCAACGTAGGGGATGCAACAGACACAGGTTCGATCCCTGGGCCAGGAAGATCCCCTGGAGAAGGAAGTGGTGGCTCATTCCAGTATTCTTGCTTGAGAAATCCCATGGCAGGTACAATCCATGGGGTCACAAAGAGTTGCAGGCATGGAGAAGCTGGTAGATTGGTTTTACTTCTACATCAATGTTACTTTCCCCAGAAATTTAAAAAACAAAAATTAACCAAAACCACCTCGGGTTCTTACAAAAATTTTGGAATGGAAGGTTAAACGGCCGCAACTTCCCAATGTGTAACCGGACTGTATCGGGGAGAGAGGTAGTGTGGCATCTGAATGAAGCTTGAAAGCATGCAGCTAGCTGGTGCTTGCACAGGGGAAAAGGTGTTGGCTGAGAAAAGAACCCTGTCCCTGGCTCAAATTCGGGTGAGCATGTGACCTTCAGTCAGTTACTCTCTGGACTTTAGCTTCCTCATCTGTAAAATGGGGCTGTTGCACCATATTATACTATTACTCTCACCAGATGACTCAGTGTGTGCATATGTAGGTACGTGCACATATCCATGTGTCTGTGCATGTAATTTTTAAAAGCTGCCTTTGGACTTCCCTGGTGGTCCAGTGGTTAGGATTCCACACTTCCAATGCAGGGTGCATGGGTTCGATCCCTGGCTGGGGAACTAAGATCCCACATGCCATAGGATGGCCAAAAAAAAAAAAAAAAAAAAGCTGCTTCCCCTAAAATTGCCCTTCCTCAAATTGAGGAACTGTTCTAACCCATCCTTCCTGCGGCTGCTAGGCAATGTCACCTTTGGGCCCTACATGAGGAATTTTTTTCTGGTCACCTTGAAGACGCTTTGCAGTACTGCCAGCCTCTAAATCAATGTTTGGGAGGATGGGTGGCTCCTGATCACAGGTATCGGAAGAGGCAAAACTCTGCCTCTCCCCTCCCTTCTTCCTACATTTCCTCCTCCTCATCTCCATCTGGACTCTCCCAGCTGATTCCTAAAGTTGGGACTTAAAGGCAAAGACAAAAGAGACGACAGGACACTATCCTTGAGGTACTTGCTGAGATCCTAGCCGGTACACAGCAGCTCTCAGGGTGCCATGATGTCTGATGAAAACTGCCATGCATTTGAGGAATATGATACGAAAACCACAAAGAAAAACTGACGACAAAGCCTCTGTTTATAGACCACTTGTTATACATGAGGCGCTGTGATCAAATACTTGTATACATTGTCTTGACTCCTTACAACTCAGTGAACATTATTATCCCATCTTACAGGTGAGAACACAGAGACTCAACGAAGTCAGGCAATTTTCCTAAGGCCTCAGAGTGCCCTAAGGGACTGGTCAAAGATTGGAGACAAGCACAGCTCCTTGCCACCTGGCCAAGGAGGAACCACGGAGCAAACTGGTTTTCACACTGTGGGTTGTAAACAATTTATGGGTCATGAAGAGTATTCAGAGGTTAAGGACAGTATTAAAAAGTAGAATAGACTAGAAAATATCAGAGTACCGCTTATGTTTTATGAGTGGTGTACTTGTGCGCATGAGAGGGTGTGTGTGTGTGTGTGTACAGGGTTGTAAGGTAAAATTGGTTTCCTACTGTGCCTTATGATTTAAAAAAAATGCATGTGAAGCTCTGGCTTGGAGACGTTAATGAATGAGATGGAGTGAAAAGGGCTAAGTATTGGAGAGTCTAGGTTTTTCCATCCAGAAATTGACCATTAATTAGTTTTGTCATTTCAAACACTCTCATTACAACTCTTTCTCTCCTTTTCTTATGGTTCTTTCTGCCTCTGACATTCTATGATCTTTTGAGAAGCGCAGATAATTAACTTGTGTCCTAGCAGTTCAGAGCATGGCAGGTCACTGGGCCCTGAGGAGCTGTGTGTGTGTGTGTGTGTTTGTGTGTTTGGTTGCCTGAGCAGAGAGGAGGAAGAGGCTGGCTTCCCTGGGCAAGGGGACCAGTGAAGCCAGGGCCTGGAAGTGGGCTCCGGGAGTACATGAGTGCAGGGATGAGAATCCAGTGCTAGAATGAGGAGCTTGGGGGCAGGGAGCGAATGAAATCTGTGGAACAGAACAGATTGATAAAAGGCATTTAATAGGACTTTCCTGGGCGTCTAGTGGTTAAGACACTGTACTTCCACTGCAGGAGGCCTAGGTTTGACCCCTGGTTGGGGAGGTAAGATCCCGCGTGCCACACGGCCAAAAAATAGAAGGGGGGAAAAAATGCATTTAATGCTGAGACTGCAAATTTCTCAGAAGCTAGGCAGGTACCATAAATGAATAAAGTGCACCAGGTGGGGGCTCTGGTGAGCTGTCCATCACTACTCGGCCCCTCTGAGGGGACAGCCACCATTCGGCTGGGTCTGGAAGATTATCTTAGGAGAATACAGTCCAGGGTCTCGAGAGCTTTTGATTTTTCAATGGAAATCTGAATTTCTATGTGAAATCTCCTGATTTGGAGATAGATGGCTGTATTAGTTATGGTAGGAAGGTAATGCTGGTGTAACGAACACATTTCGCTTCACAACCTAGTGGATTTAAGAAGATGGACATTTATTTCTCTGAGATGAGGGCCTAGGCTGGTAGACTGAGAGGTTGGGGGCCAGCTGAGCTCCGTGTGGTCATTCAGGGACCAAGGCTCCCCTCCCTCTTGTTCTGCCATCCCCTAGGGGATCGTCTTCAACTGCACGATCAAAGCTGAGTCACCAGCCTGTCTGTGGTCAGGCGGCTCTGCAGCTGCGGTGTTTCTGCCTCTGATCACTCTCATTTTCTGCCTTCCTCACTCCTTTCCTTCTCTTTCCCTCCCTCCCATCTTTCCTTCCTTCTTTCCTTTTTTTTTTCTTGCCTACTTTCTTTTCTCCTCCTTTCTTTGCTGTTATCGTACAAAATACACTACATGTAAGAAAGTCACATAAAATATACATTATAATGAATATTGACACAGCTAAACACTTCTGCACCACCATCTAAGTTAAGAAATGTATTTGGTCTTTTGTTTAGCCATGTGGCATGTGGGATGTCAATTGCCCAACCAAGGATTGAACCTGAGCCCCCTGCAGTGGACGGCTAGGAAAGTCCCTAAGTTGAGAGATGCAATACCATGAGTTCCCTGAAAGCACCCCCACATGCTTCCTCAATCAACATTTGATTTCTCCTCCACAGAGGTAACCACTGCTGACTTTTGTGGACAGCACATTCTTGATTAAAATGATATAATTTTGTCATATATATGTCATATATACATATATATTGAATATAGTGTATAATTTTGCCTGGTCATGAATTTCATAAGAATGAGATAATACAGTGTGTCTTGCTTGTTTTTCACTGAACAATGTAAGATTCATATTTTGCTTATACTCTAGTTCATTTCTTTTCATTTTATATTTATTGTTTGTATAATTTGTTGGTCTATTTTGATGATTTGGGTGTTATAAACAACACTGTTTCGAAGATTCTGGTCTATCTCCTGAAAAAATGCCCAGGTCCACAGATTCTCTTGCAAATATGCCCTTTGAGTAGAATTGTTGGGTCATAGGGATGAAATTTTTCAAGTTGACTACATAATGTCAAACTCTTTTTTTCCAAAATAGCAATAGTTTATGATTCCCACCAGCAGTGAATGAGAGTTCTCATCCTCACCAACAGTTGGCACTGCCAGATTTTTTATGTTTTTAACAATTTGGTGGTATGTAGTAATTCACATTGTGGTCTTTAATCACATCTCCTTGATTACTAATAAGATTGAACATCTTTTTGTGTACATAGGCAATTTCAGTTTATTCCTTTGTGAAGAGCCTATTCAAATCTTTTGCAGTTTTTTTTTTCTATTAGGTTACCTGCCTTTTTCTTACCAAGCTGTGGGAGTTCTTTGTGTAACATGGAATGAAGTCCTTTGAAACTTACATGTATTGCAGTACCTTCTCTCACTCCATGATTTGTATTTTCATTTCCTTTATGCTATTTTCTGATGAACAGAAGCTCTTATTTTTAGTGTAGTTAAATACATGTTTTTTTTATGGCTAGTGCTTTAGTATGTTTAAAATGTTTTTCTCTATTGAGATCATTAAACTATTCTTCTCCATTGTCTTCTAAAAGCATCAGTGTTTTACCTTTCACATTGAGATTTGTAATTTAGTTGGGATTGAGCCTTATGTATAGTATGAGATAGGTGTCCAGTGTCATCTTTTCCATATGGGCATTTAATTGTCCAAGCATCATTTATTGAGAGGTTGTCTCTGTTCTACCCTTTTGCGTTAGCAGCTTTGTCACAGCTCAGATCCATATATGCATGAGTCTGTGCTGGAACTACCTGGTCTATATTCCAGTCCATGGCCTATTTTACCCTGCATCAATTTCACACTGTCTTCATAATAAGAGATTTGTACTATGTCTTGATAACTACAATAGCAAGTCTTCCTGGAGCTTCCCAGGTGGCACTAGTGGTAAAGAACCCACTGCCAGTGCTGGAGAGACATGAGGGATCCAGGTTTGATCCCTGGGTCGGGAAGATCCTCTGGAACAGGGCATGGCAACCCACTCCAGTGTTCTTGCCTGGAGAATCGCATGGACAGTAGAGCCCAGTGGGCTGCAGTCCATAGGGTTGAAGAGTCAGACACAACTGAGCCTGCACGCAGATCTTCCTACTTGTTCTTCTTCGAGCTTTGCTTGGCTTTTCTTGCCTCTCTTCCTTATATATCCACTGTGAATGAAACAAGCCAGTAAACAAAGGATGCTGCAGCCATCAAGCCACTACAGCCTCCTTGATGGTGAACCTTGAGGGACCTCAGGATAGTGACAAGCAGGCTGCCCACTGCCAAGCCCTGAGCCACTGAAACCCCCCTCTATGGTTCATCCCCCTAGGCGATTCAGGATGAGAAAGCACAGGATACCAGCCCCAGACAGCTAAGGTGTATATTAAAGAAATGATTTCAATGATCCTAGACTCTTTGTATCTTCCCATATGCAGGCTAGTGGTAAATTCGTTAACTTGAGATATCTGATTTTATCTAAATAACAGTAATTTTTTCATGTTCAGACTACCTGGTCTTTCATTGCAAAATGCCCTACATATCCTGGCTCCTCCCTTACTTCTCCCAGACTTGAAAAGCTGTGTCCTGGGCTTAAGTCCCCAATTTTTGTCTGCCAAATAAAACACTAATTCTCAGCTTTTAGGTTGTGCTTTTTTCAGTTGACACCATCAAATTTTACAGTAAGTGGCTACGCTGATCTGAATAACTGAGTTTGTCATTAGTGGAAGCAGTGCCTTCTGAGTAGAACATTTTTTAAGGATATGGATATGTCACCCCATATGGCACTCTGGAAAACGTGATACCAATGTGCAACCCCAAAGTGGGTCAGAACAAGATTTAGCATGGAAAAGGGCTATTTATATTGTTTGTTATTTAATTTAGATGGTGATATCATGTTGACTTCATGTTTCTAGTAGCTGCTCAAAAATATATGCTGAATATATGAGTCTTTTGCATGAATAAAAATGCCAAGTGTAATGGCAAGCAGAATGTGTTTTCTCTTCTCCCTGTAACTGCATGCGTGGTACCCATGTGGCTCTGATGTTTGAACATAATTGATTATATACTATTTTGAAAGGAGGCCTAGATACGCTTAAAAATGAACTGAATGTTTTTAAAAGCACTTTTAAAACTCTAAATCTTAACAACGAAAGCAAATTGTATATATAGTTCACAGAAGTGTTTCAAAGGAATTATCAGATTTGGGGTGCATGGAATTTGCTAGCATCTTTTGCAATGCTCATGAGCCTGGAATGGAAATATTTATTATGTTAATAA
This sequence comes from Oryx dammah, assembly GCF_014754425.2. Taxonomy (NCBI): domain Eukaryota; kingdom Metazoa; phylum Chordata; class Mammalia; order Artiodactyla; family Bovidae; genus Oryx; species Oryx dammah. The sequence goes on from NW_024070186.1 coordinate 31,402,064, forward strand.
GGAAATAGCATGAAGAGCTGTTCAGTGAGCTGTAGCCAGGGCTGCAGGTTGAGTGAAACTGCTTTGACCTGCACAGGCATAAACACAAACGTTCAGCAACAGAGAAGCTAGAGACTGGAGGCTTAATCCTAAACCAGAACCTGAACCAAAAAACCAACCAGTGGCTCCAATAATCTGTGTGGTTCATGACCTAACATAAATGAATGGGGTGATCTGGCATGCAAGATGGAAGGTGCAATAAACAAACAAAAAAAACCCCACTTTGGCCTCCGTTAATGAACATTCTGGCCCTAACCAAATCACATGCAAATCAAGTGCTGTCTACTTGAATTGTGTAATTGGATCTCACCACACAGGGGAAGGAATTCATGGGGTAGAATTTGTATTATACCAGGAAGATCCTGAACTGAACTGCTAAAGGTTAATGGAGCAGTTAAATGGAGAAAAGTTACAAAATCAATTTTACAGCCAAGATGTTTGTACATTTCCTCATTCATTCACTCAAAAAATATCTGTTCAGTACCTCCATATGCAAAACACTTGCTAAACCCTAAGGCAGTTTTAAAGACGTGCATGATGGTATTATAAAATGTTCAGACTGATTTCTTAAGTGGCAATCTGTCTAGTTTTGAATTGTTACATTTCCCATGAAATACAGCTCTTGTCTTTGAGAAACTTTCCATTTCTGGTGCAGTGTTTCTTAAAGACTAGGAACCCTAGCATTCATGGCATGTCATATTGTTTGCAGGAAAATAAGGAGTAATTTCCAGTTTTAGTCTGCAGCTGGTCTGTCTTTAATATCTGCTAATATTCCCCTCCTCTTAAAAAGAAAACAAAAAAGTAAAATAAACAAAGGGAGAGCATGTCTAAACCTTTTACAGGCTATAATCTAACTAGAATGTAATAACTTCCTTTTTTGGTTACATTTATATTTGCTTACTTTCATTTGTAAAAAATGATAATGGTTTTCCATTGTGGTAGTGATAATAAAATTTCTACTTAAATAAATATAGGTTAGCTCTGAACAGTGATTCAGGTAAAAAAAATTAAGTAAACAATAAAGCAGGTGGTCTCTGGACATGACAAGAAGGAATGAAAGTAGAAGAGGAATGAATGAAGTTTGGGAAATTGCCCAAAGAGAAGTAAGACTTGCACATATATCTTTGATCAGATAACTCAGTGGTTCAAACATGAGCCACAGACAGAGTTCTGGGCTATGGTTGTGCTTCTTCCTGTAGTAATCATAGAAGTCTCCCTGGAAGAGTCTTTTCTGCCTGTCTATCTGTGGATGGAGACTAGCATTGGAGCCAAGGGCCTCAAAACATGGGGAAATGACTATGAAAGCCTGAGAGTCAAGGTGTGTGCTACAGTTGACAGCAACACCCCCCATCCCCATTTAAGTGCATTAGAATCAGCTGGAGGGTTTTCCAGGCCCCTGCCCTTGGAGATAATGACTGTGTGAGTTGGGGGAGGGGAGTGTTTAAACCTCACTTTGAGCAGGTACCTGGACCATTTGAGAGAGCCTGTAATCTAGAGGTCAGAACCCTGTGAGCACGGAATCAGCATCCCTCTTGCGGTCATAGACTTGCCACACTACTAGGCTGCTTCCCCTTTCCTTGTCTCCACTGCAATCCCAGCTAAGGGCAGGTTCAGCACATGTATGTATCTTTCACGTGGCCCATGAGGCTTACATGCATATTTGCTACCAATTCAGTGGTGTTTTTGTGGGAGAGATTGAGAGGAGACTGCTTGGATGTGAGAAGATGGAGAGAGAGCTTTTTTCATTTCTCTGTTCATGCTTTCTATATAAACCTCATGCAGGGCCAGGCATCTTTGGAGGACACCATGAAATAAGGATGCTAAAATTCTATTGGACCTAGCTATTCATGGGAGAAATTAGTGCCTCATCTCCAGTCTTCTTGAAATTTCTATCCTTCTTTGGCGGGAGGTTTTAAGGACAAGCACCTGTAAATTGCTTTGAAAGTGAACCATGATTATGAAAACAAATGGCATTATCTACCTTTTACTGACAGCAAGAATTGGTGATGTGGGGAGTCTGGTAGGTAAATAAAGACTTTTTGAATCGGGAGAAACCATGGGATTAGACTAAATGTGAGCCCCCAAAGCACACAGTGCATATTCAGCACTTTGACTTGAACTACCAGATGGATAATAATCTGTTAGGGGATAGTCTGAGTGGGTTATTTAAAAGGATGTAAAAGATTGCTGACCCAGGCTGGGACTGTGGGCAAGCTGTGGGCACATCTGCAGCTATTGAGCACGTATTTCTAGGGGTTTCCAGCAGAACGTAAGTAAACAATTGCCTTCCTGAGTGAGATGGGAATTTCATAAGAGCCATAAACACCCAAGCTGATGGCCAACAGAGTTGGCCAAATCCAGCTGTGTGCAGAAACAATGCCTTTCAGCCAAAACATACCAAATGGCACTATCTCTCTTGGGTTCTTCTGCAACACAGCACAGCATACACAAGGGCAAAAGTTGAAAGATGGGTACCCAAGTGCTCTGAGGTGGTGACTCTGACAAAAATGGTGCAGATTGGGCTAGTTAACGATGTGCTGTGGCTTTCACTCATTATGGACCACGTTCAACAGGTCAGGGATCCACAAGCTGCCAGAGCAGCACCGTGAGTGTTAATGGAGAAGAATTAACTTTCACCAGAGGGAAAGGGCTTCCTTCTGCCATTAGTGACCATTATTCCCACTTTGTTGGCACTGCCGTTCTGTCTAGTGCTACGTTGTGTGCTGTGATGCTGCCTGTCAAATCTTCATTCTCTGAGTATAGAATCCAGGTGGTGGCAATGGCTGAACATTGCTTCTCTGTAATGAATATAAAGCAGTGACCACCAGTCTCCTATGCTCTGAGCAGAGGAGATTTGGCGGGGCAAAGAAACAAAACATCCATCATTAAAATGATAATGGAAAAATAAATCTGGATGAACCCAGATGTTAGTCATAAAAATAAAAACTCATGGTACAATAAATTCCTAATTTCTTATGTTGTACTGAAATTTCGTCAAGTCAATTAGATCCTGAAATAAATGACAAATGGGGCACTGGCTGGAGATGAAGAGAATGATATATTTTTGTTTGAAGACTAGGAGTTTAGACATTTATTGGATTGGAATTTGACCTGTGGCATTAAAATGTAGACTGTCTCCCAAAACTGTAAGTGGAGCATGGATTTGCAGAAGAAAATTTTCTGCATAATAAGTTGTGTCCTAACAATGAAATCTTGCATAAAAATAGACAGCTAACAAGGTGAAGGGGATGAAACAGCTCAACAAATCAACAAACAGTTTGTGCTTTTGAAATGGATGTGGCAGAAACTGAGTTTTAGCTGAAAGGTTGCTCCTTTGAAGTAAATAAAACCACATGTTATGTCGTGACTGAGAAAGAAATCTGTTGGGGGACAAGGATATATCATCTGAAAACTAATGAGATGTTACATTCTAAGACAAAAATTGCATCCAACTTTTCAGCATGTAACTAGGCAAGATCTGAGCCAGAGTATAAAGGGTTGACATAAAACTTTGGGAATTCAGAACTCAAATGCTGCCATAGAAGTTGGAGGGGGGTAGAAGACCAACTGTAGACTGAGGAGACACAAAATGAAACTATCTAGGTTGAGACCTACTTTCTTCCAATTTTTTTCCCCAGTTGGATTTTCTATCTTGTGACTGCCCAAACAATATATGCATGAAATTCTACATTCCTCTTCATTCACCCGACACACCACAGAAATTACACACTTAAGCACAGAGGTCACCTGTGGGAAATCGCTGTTTCTGCATAATAGTTTGTCTGCAAGTTACAAGAGATAACATCGCTCAGAATGGAATTTGCTTTTGTACCATGAGACTCAGGACGTGTCCAGAACATTTATTTTTCTTCAGAAAAAACTGAGGTCACGATGTGCTGCTACTAAGGGTGTTAGTCACTCAGTTGTGTCTGACTCTTTGCGACCCCACGGACTATAGCCTGTCAGGCTCCTCTGTCCAGGCAAAAATACTGGAGTGGGTAGCCATTCCCTCCTCCAGGGGAATCTTCCCTATCCAGGGATCGAACCTGGGTCTCTGCAGGCAGGTTCTTAAACCATCTGAGCCAACAAGGAAGCCTTAAGTGCAGCCATAATATCTTTTTCTTCCTAGGTAATGCCAGCAAAGCAGCTATCCATGGCTTTGGTCAATACAGAAGTTGAGAGTGATGGACAAGTTCTGGAAATTTGTATTATTTTTCTTATTTTTGTGCCAAGAACAGGCCTTTATGTGGTTGTGAATGTTTGTATTCTTCACAAAGACTCTGCTCACTGCCTGCACACCCTGGCCTGGGGCTGTACCTGGAATGTGGGGAGGAAGTCATTTCTTATTAATATGTTGCTAGCAACTGATCCACAAGGAGCTTATCCTAGCCACCTGATAATCTTATGTAATGGAAAAGGAAGTCAAACACCAGTCCATCCATCTTCACGACCCTAAGTTCCTTATTTAGGTGTTTATGCCCATTAACACCAGAATGGCTGCTGGGCGTCCCAAACTCTCCTGTGCGGACAGGTCACTCTTCAATCTTATTAAAATGCAGATTCTGATGGGAGCCTCTGGCGCCTGAGATTCTGCATTTCTAACAAGCTCTCAGGTGACCTTGATTCAGCCCATCCACTGATCTTATTTTAAGCAGCAAAGCCTAGGGGATGTCAAGACCAATGAATCCCAAGGTCAACTCCAAGTCGTGATGGCCTCATCCTCTCTGTTAATCACTGAATCATTTTCCATTTTTCTGCCCCTACAAACCTCAACCAAAACACTTCCCACCCTGAAAAAAAGCCCTCACCAAACCAGTTCCCCAAATGTCTTTACCAAAAAGGGGGTAGGAAAGTGATATGGGGACTTCCCTGGTGGTCCAGTGGCTAAGACCTGCACTCCCAATGCAGGAGGGCTGGGTTTGATCCCTGGTCAGGGAACTAGATCCAGAATGCCATAACTAAAAATCCCACATGCCACAACTAAGATTTCATATGCTGCAACTAAGATCTGGTGTAACCAAATAAATAAATAAAATAAATATTTTTCAAAAAAGTGATATGGCATGCTTCTTTCTTGCAGACTTCTGGGGTTAATTCCTCCCCTAGGAAGAAGATGCCTTCTCCCTGGCGTATCGGCAGGAGCTTTCATGTCCTAGCCACTCTGAGCCACGTAGTGCGCCTTTCTTCTACACTCACTCTGGCTTTTTCTAGTCATTCAAGGAGATGGCTATTATGACCCCAGTATTACAGATGGGAAACTGAGGCCCAGAGAGATGACATGCCTTGTCTGAGAACATGGAAACAGTAAGTAAACTTGAAGGGAACTGAATCCAGGGCCGATTTCAAATTCTGTACATGAGCTGTATATCTGGTTGCTACATCTCAAGGAACTTAATTTCTTCTTAATAAAGAGGTTTTCCAATTGACAGCCTTTTATCAGAGACTGTGGTACCCAAGGTAGAAGTTACATTGAAGGCATGGGGTAGTACACTAGACAGCCCTTTATTTGTTTTAAGCAGAATTCTATAATTGCATAGCCCTGTGGATGTCCCATGGAGTTTCTACCTGTGTGACGTTATCTCTGCTTCTGTGTGACAGTTGATTTTGGTGACTGGTTGATGATTTTTAAAGTACTTCTGATCATACACTAAAATGTCAATGGCAAAGCTTCTTCAAATGTGTTTTTTATAGAAACAGTGCAAGTCATTGCTCCTGACTGGTTGAGACCAGGTAAGAGATGGGTCTAGAAGATCCACAGTGAGCAGATTGGCCATCTCTCAGGGGATACAGGGAGGACTAACCTCCGGCATCCAGCTTCGGAGGGATGGGTAGGCTCTTCATGGATGGAACAAGTTTGCTCCAAGGAGCAGTTCCTGTAAGCTGGAGCTCCAGCCTGGAGACAAACGCCAGTGGTCAGAGCAAGGTACGTTGCAAGCTCTGTTCTACTCCATTAGGTGTGTTCATAAACTGCAAGTTCTGGGAACCTGAGGGGACAGCAAGGGGAAATTGAATGATTTTCCAAATGCTTCAAGACTACTTTCTAGCTGATGGCACAAGACACAGCTTTTCCTATTGTTGGGAGATGTTTGGCATAGAGATGTGGAAAGAGTTGACAGAAGCTGAGTCCCTTGTTTCCAGGCAGTCATTTCTCCAAGAAGCCTCTTTCTAGAAGGGATTCACCCGCCACACACATGGGCATGATAGCTCCACGCAGTCTGCTGAGATGAAGCAGGAGGCCAGACAGACCACGAGAGTGGTAGACGTAATCCACACTAAACCACCTTCCCTGAACTGAGTACTGATGTTATGACATTAGATTGCATTGACTGGGCTAATAAGAACTGGTACCTTCTGCCCCAGCTCTTTACTTGTTATTATTGTAGATCGTAGAGACATATTTAAGGATAGAGTACACTTTCCATACTGCATAATTCCTTTTTAAGGACCCATAGTAATCAGCCAACAGGTATTTATTGAACACATATGCCAGATATGGTACTAGTATTAGGAATAAAGCAGTGAACAAGGAAATCATATGAATCAAGCTTACGATACAAAGAAGAGAAACTATTACCTTAGTTCTCTATGTTAGGCAAAGCTGTCAATCTCCTGAGCAACTTTCCATCTTTACAATGCCTACTAGGAAGCTCACAGTCAATTTTTGGACTTACTGCCCACAACTACATAAACTGAAAGAAAAGTGAAATCGCTCAGTTGTGTCCGACTCTTCACGACCCCATGGACTGTAGCCTACAAGGCTCTTCCGTCCATGGGATTTTCCAGGCAAGAGTACTGGAGTGGGTTGCCATTTCCTTTTCCAGGGGATCTTCCCAACCCAAGGATTGAACCCAGGTCTCCCACATTGAAGGCAGATGCTTTTACTGTCTGAACTGCCAGGGAACTACATAGGACCTCATGAAATGAACTGTCGTGCAGACATTATGGCTGGCTTCATGTTATTTTCCCTTTTGATCAATTTTCTTGTGTTTATCTTTGTGAGCTACCTCACATTCCTGCTATTTTTTGAATGGGGCGTTATAATTAAATAATCATAAAAGAGATCAGTGGTTATGAGTGAGCAGCCCATTCAGTGTTCAGTTCAGTTGCTCAGTCATGTCCGACTCTTTGTGACCCCATGAATCGCAGCACGCCAGGCCTCCCTGTCCATCACTAACTCCCGGAGTTCACTCAGACTCACGTTCATCGAGTCAGTGATGCCACCCAGCCATCTCATCCTGGGTCGTCCCCTTCTCCTCCTGCCCCCAATCCCTCCCAGCATCAGAGTCTTTTCCAATGAGTCAACTCTTCGCCTGAGGTGGCCAAAGTACTGGAGTTTCAGCTTTAGCATCATTCCTTCCAAAGAAATCCCAGGGTTGATCTCCTTCAGAATGGACTGGTTGGATCTCCTTGCAGTCCAAGGGACTCTCAAGAGTCTTCTCCAACACCACATTCAAAAGCATCAATTCTTTGGCACTCAGCCTTCTTCACAGTCCAACTCTCACATCCATACATGACCACAGGAAAAACCATAGCCTTGACTAGACGGACCTTAGTCGGCAAAGTAATGTCTCTGCTTTTGAATATGCTATCTAAGTTGGTCATAACTTTTCTTCCAAGGAGTAAGCGTCTTTTAATTTCATGGCTGCAATCACCATCTGCAGTGATTTTGGAGCCAAAAAAAAAAATAAATAAAGTCTGACACTGTTTCCACTGTTTCCCCATCTATTTCTCATGAAGTGATGGGACCAGATGCCATGATCTTCGTTTTCTGAATGTTGACCTTTAAGCCAACTTTTTCACTCTCCTCTTTCATTTTCATCAAGAGGCTTTTTAGCTCCTCTTCACTTTCTGCCATAAGGGTGGTGTCGTCTGCATATCTGAGGTTATTGATATTTCTCCCAACAATCTTGATTCCAGCTTGTGTTTCTTCCAGTCCAGTGTTTCTCATGATGTACTCTGCATAGAAGTTAAATAAGCAGGGTGACAATATACAGCCTTGACGTACTCCTTTTCCTATTTGGAACCAGTCTGTTGTTCCATGTCCAGTTCTAACTGTTGCTTCCTGCCCTGCATACAGATTTCTCAAGAGGCAGGTCAGGTGGTCTGGTATTCCCATCTCTCTCAGAATTTTCCACAGGTTATTGTGATCCACACAGTCAAAGGCTTTGGCATAGTCAATAAAGCAGAAATAGATGTTTTTCTGGAACTCTCTTGCTTTTTCCATGATCCAGTGGATGTTGGCAATTTGATCTCTGGTTCCTCTGCCTTTTCTAAAACCGGCTTGAACATCAGGAAGTTCACGGTTCACGTATTGCTGAAGCCTGGCTTGGAGAATTTTGAGCATTACTTTGGTAGCCTGTGAGATGAGTGCAATTGTGCGGTAAGTTTGAGTATTCTTTGGCATTGCCTTTCTTTGGGATTGGAATGAAAACTGACCTTTTCCAGTCCTGTGGCCACTGCTGAGTTTTCCAAATTTGGTGGCATATTGAGTGCAGCACTTTGACAGCATCATCTTTCAGGATCTGAAACAGCTCAACTGGAATTCCATCACCTCCACTAGCTTTGATGCTTTCTAAGGCCCACTTGACTTCACATTCCAGGATGTCTGGCTCTAGATGAGTGATCACACCATCATGATTATCTGGGTCGTGAAGATCTTTTTTGTACAGTTCTGTGTATTCTTGCCACCTCTTCTTAATATCTTCTGCTTCGTTAGGTCCATATCATCTCTGTCCTTTATTGTGGGCATCTTTGCATGAAATGGTCCCTTGGTATCTCTAATTTTCTTGAAGAGATCTCTAGTCTTTCCCATTCTGTTCTTTTCCTCTATCTCTTTGCATTGATCACTGAGGAAGGCTTTCTTATCTCTTCGTGCTATTCTCTGGAACTCTGCATTCAGATGCTTATATCTTTCCTTTTCTCCTCTGTTTTTCACCTCTCTTCTTTTCACAGCTATTTGTAAGGCCTCCCCAGACAGCCATTTTGCTTTTTTGCATTTCTTTTCCATGGGGATGGTCTTGATCCCTGTCTCCTGTACAAATGTCACGAACCTCATTCCATAGTTCATCAGGCACTCTATCTATCAGATCTAGGCCCTTAAATCTATTTCTAACTTCTACTGTATAATCATAAGGGAATAATAATCATATACTAATGATGTATAATCATAACCAATCAGTGTTAGCGTGAGATAATAAGAAATATACATATATGGGTCTATGTCTCTGATTCCAGGCACAAGACTCCTAAAACCCTTGCAATTTCCTAAGTGACAAGAGTAGTACGGACTTCTCTGGTGGTCCAGTGGTTAACATTTCACCTTCCAATGCAGGGAGTGAGGGTTCCATCCCTGGTGGGGGACCTAAGATCCCATATGCCTCTGGGCCAAAAAACCAAAACATAAAAGAGAAGCAATATTGTAACAAATTTAATACAGAGTTTAAAATGGTCCAACCCCCCCCCCCCAAAAAAAAAAGTGCTAGGAGCATCTTTTGTTCTGTTGAAGTGACTCTGGGTGGGCTCCTGGAGGGGGGCTGGTCACCAGAAAAACCAAGTCACATTAGAAACCATGAATTTCCCCACTAGCCTCCATCTTCCGGTGAGGGAAGAAGGGCTAGAAATGGAGTTAATTATTGGTCATGACTATGTGAGAGGCCTCCATACTTTCCAACAGTAAGGGTTTCAAAGAACCTCATGCTGCTGAACATGTGTTGGTGCTGGGAGAGGGGTGAGCCTAGAGGGGGCGTGCAAGCTCCACGCCCCTTCCCACATACCTTGCTTTGTGCATCGCTTCCATCTGGCTCATCAGTATTCTCTATTGTATCCTTTTACAATAAATCAATAAAAAAAAGTAAGTAAACTTTTCCAGAATCCTGTGATCCATTCTAGCACATTAATTGAACCCAAGAAGGTCGTGGGAACCTCTTACTTGTGACCGGCTGGTCAGACCCCAGGTGACGATCTGGATTGTGATTGCACATGGGGAGCAGTCTAGTGTCCCTGAGCTCTAAATCTCTGGGATCTGACACTCTCTCCAGGTAGACAGTGTCTGCATTGAGCTAATTTGCTGGACATCCAGTTGGTGTCACAGAATCCACACATTTGGTGAGCTGCAATGTCAGAAGGGAAGTGAGTAGTATTTTGCAGAGAAGACAGACCCTGGACGGTGGGGGAACTGTGGGCTGTTCTCATCCAGCTGGTGTAAATAAGGCTTGGGGGGGATGGGGGGTGGGGCATAAGGGGTGGGAGTGCAGGTGTGTGCATGGTGAGGTCACTGGTGTTGATGAGGAGCTAGAGTTCCTCAGGATGACTGGGGGCTACATACTAGAATTTAAAGGTGGAAACTCAAAAGAATTCCTTCATGATCATAACACTATTTAGGCTATTTCCTTTTTTGACAGATAAGGCAACCCGCCCTCCCCAACCCCCAACCTCCACTCTGGTCCCCCGCACCTTGAACTTGACCATTTTGTTTCAATTTTTAAACTAAATTAAGCAGAGTTGTTTACCTCTGGAGGCTCTTGGGTTCATGAGTATTCATTATACTATTTGAAAGTGAAAGAGAAGTCACTCAGTCGAGTCTGACTCTTTGTGACCCCATGGACTACGTAGCCTACCAGGCTCCTCCATCCATGGAATTTTCTAGGCTAGAATACTGGAGTGGGTTGCCATTTCCTTCTTCAGGAGATATTCCTGACCCAGGGATTGAACCTGGGTCTCCTGCATTATAGGCGGATGCTTTACCGTCTCAGCCACCAGGGGACTCATTCATTTAATAGTCATACTATTTAAAACCATATAAAAAGAGAAAAGGGCGACCCTTGAACTAATGATGTCAACGTGTTTTAAATCAAGGATTGTGATGAATCCAACTCTGCGCACTCAAGTTCCACTGGAAATATGCATTTGCTGAAACGATGAGTGACTGAATAGATCTTGGTGCCCAGTGGTAGGTGGTCCCCAGAGGTGAAGCTGTGGGTCCACAGGGACACAGACAGGCCTGGCCAGATACTGGCCAGGTAACCCAGCCTTACACTGTCTTCCAATTCCAGACTACAGAGGAAGGTCTGGGAAGACCTCTCTGCCACATTCCACAGACTGGGCACTGGGCCTACAGCACCCTAGAATGTTAGACCTCCTCTCTGTCCAAGATTAGGTAAATGCTACAGCAAGTTTCCAACAGCAGTTTCCTTTCCACATCCCAGACAGCAGAGCGTAGACTGAGGAGCTTCATGGAAAAGACTCAATTGCAGTAAATTCAACAGTGAGCTGAAATTAAGGCTAGCCTGAAATTAAGGCTAGCCCTGACTGGCTCCTCTGGCAATGGATTTATGTGACTTCTAATATGTCTCGGTCATTACTTTTTAAAGGGATATGTGGATTTAAAAAATTGAAAGGACTTCCTGAACCAATGTGGGAAGGGAAAGCATTATCATGTTTTTGGATGTCATTAGTCCTGACGAAGTTTGGCATTAATCATGACATGGTGCAAAACGGTAAATTATTTGCAAGCAAAGAGAGGGTGGAGTTGCTGGAACCTGTAAATTGATGTCAGCTGAGCATTCCCTGTGGGGCTGTCGGGCAAATGGATTTACTATTTTGCCAACTTTGGGAAAGTGTTACAGAATTGCAGACAAAATAGTTTCTATGCAAACAATGGTTTTAAAAAGGGTCCTTACATCAAATAACTGCAATTCACTGAGCTTTCTGAGTAACCACAAAGCCAGGGACAAAAATTTAAATATTAGAAATTATTTTTCTCAGAACCAAGTTGAATATTAACCTTGAAATTTCCTTGCCTTCCAACTCCCTCTCTTCCACTCTTTCCTGTGTCGGCATCATGTCAGTTTTGTGGGAAAAGAGCAGAGGGAAGAAGGGAGAGGGGTAGAGACAGCAGGGGAAGGAAGTGGGTGGGCCCAGAAATGGACAGATGGGAAGTCATCCCATGAAACTCTCACAGTCTGTAAACAGGGCTTAAAAACCTCTGTCTAGCCTGACGTGCTCCCCGGGCGAAATGCTACTCTGCTTGAGAAGGCTACGTATAAAATTCCACCTTCATGCTTCCTCCCTTCATTTCTAAAAAAATCTGTCTTAGAAATGTCTCATCCTTACTCTTTATCAGAACCACGGGGAAAAAATTCTGAACTCTACTCGTGGCTTTCTGGATATTTCTGTAAGCGAGGCTAAATCAAATTCTTGGAACATTTTTCTACTCTGAAAATTCCTATGAATTAAGTCACTTTCTAAGACTCCTTGCACTTCAGTAAGTACTAAAGTACTGATTCGTACTTCAGTAAGACTCACTGAAGAATAATGGCGCAAACAACATTTTAAATTTAGAAGTATCCTCTGGCCGAGAAAGGCTGCCCCACATACTATAAAGATAAACGTGCAGCAATTTTGTCAAACTTATAAAAACTCCATCAGGACAGGAAGCAGCAAAATGCCTCCAGGAGATCAGTTACCAGCGGACTTTGAGCCTCAAGAACCTTCGGGATTCGGAGCGATTCAGCCCAGGGCTCTCATGTGGGGATTAATCATTTGGGCATCTAACTCCTCATCACCATTCAAATACAGGAGGCTGTTATAAGTGTCCCCATTTTGTGGCTGAAAGTCAGCTATGGCTTAGCCTCTGTTGGTAAGAGAAGAGAGGGGGAAGGGGACTGTTCCTCATTATCTTAAAAATAAAAAAGTACTTAAAGCTAAAATGATCTACTTTCAACAACTGCGTTTCCTTTAGGGTCAAATCTTTTGATCGCGTCTCTAAAACCAAGAAGCAAAACAATACATTTTGTAAACTAGAACAAATAGTCACCCCCGACCCCCTGTCACCCCAGTTCCCGAGGACATCAATCACAGCGGGCGCGTCATTAGGAGCAGAGATGCCGAGGGCGTCTGCTGGGGGCGTAATAAAACCAGAGAGGCCCTCTCCATAATTGGAAGAAAGCTGGGAGAAGACGACCCGCCGGCACACTCCTCTGGAAAACTGAAGCTTCTTCTTTGACCCCGGGGCCAGAAAGATTTATTACTTCCTTGGTGAGGGAGAAGCCTCAGGCCAGATGAAATGGGCGCGCCGGGAGTGGGAAGCCCGAGACCGGTGCTCGGCGTCCTCTGTGCGCTCCGAGGCGCGGGTGCGTCCTGGGTTCCTACCGGGAGCCGGCGGCGCCGACCCTGGCGGGGCAGAGCGGAGTGGGAAGCCACTGGGGTATTTCTGCCCAAACTTTGTCACCAACTCTTTCCGAGAGCAAAAACGTGCGGTTGAGCCCGGCAGCAGCACACACAAGAATCCAAGTTTCCCAGAGGTCTGGGCGCCCAAGCGCTCCGAACCCCGCATCCGTACCCTAGCGCGTGGAGCTGGGATGGCTACGGCCTCAGCCGAGCGGACGGAGGCCCAAGCGACGCCGCTGTAAATCGGGACCCGCATCTTCAACCCCCAAGGCGGCGGCGGGAGCTGGGCGCTGCGAGGGGGCGGGCGGCGCGGCGAAGGGGAGGAGCCGCAGCGACAGACGGCGGCGCGCACCAACCCGGCGCGGGCTGGCAGGAGCCGCGCAGAGGCTGGCCCGAGCGCGTTGCAGCCGCTCGGCGTAGGGAGAGGCGCGTAGCTGCATCCTCCTGGGCGCCGCTTTCGCGCGGCGGCGGCTGCGGCGGCGGGGGTTTTCTCTGCCTGGATTCCTTGTTGGCCAGAAGAGCCTGGTGCCGGGGGCGGGACGGACAAGAGAGCGCTGCAGACCCCAGTTCCTTTGCCTACAGCTGTCTGTATGTAAGGGGTTTCCGGGCCAGTCGGAGGCTGAGAAGCGGCGGGGGTTGCTGGCAATGCCCTCCCGGAGGGCATCCTTCTGGTAATGGAAGAAGCGGCTCCTGCCGCCGCGACTGCAGGGTCGCGCTGCGCCCCATCTACCACCGCCAAAGAGATGGGAAGATTCGGGGCGCGGAGACTGAGAGCAAGAGAGGCGGAGCTGCTTTGCCGGCAACCGGGTCCAGTATAAGCGCGGCCCCCCCCCCCCACCCCCGCCCCAATCTCCCTCGGCCAGCTTCACTCCCCAGAGCGAGGAAGGAAGCTACAGTCCCGAGAGGGCGGCGGAGACGCCGCTGGAGCCGGGCGCAGTGAACTCTGCAGAGCACAGAGCAGGGCTCCGGGCCCGGTGAAAGTTTCCCTTCCCCAGCCGCAGGGCGCCCGCTGCCCAGAAACTCTGCCCAGGGCTTGGGCTGCCAATTCGCGCGGCCCCCTCGGAGGCTCGGGGACCCCAGGCGGAAAACAGCTCTCGAGAAATCGAGGAACGAGTGACAGCAGGACTGAACGCCGGGCCGTGCTCCTGGGCCGCCCCGGGGCGCGCCCGCGGCTCCAGGTGAGCTGGGGAGCCAGGCAGACCGGAGGGTGGGCGTTACTTAGCGGGAGGAGGCGGCTGGGGGGAGAATTGGGGGCGCACCGGCTTACTCCGCTCCCCCCTCGCAGGTCCTTCTCGGAGCCGCTGCCATGGGAGAGCCAGTCTTGGGCGCCGGGGACCAGCCGCCGCTGCTGCCGCGCCCGCCTCGGAGCCGGGGCCCAAGTCCCAGCGCCCGAAGCGGGGCCGCTGAGTACCCCTCCCGGGTTGCAGGGCCGCCTCCGCCGCGCTGCCGGCCTGGGTTGTGCCTGTGATGAGCCGCAGCCCGCCGCGAGCCCTACCCGCGGGCGCGCCCCTCGGGTTGCTCGCAGCCGCGCCCGCCGCCGGGCCGCGCGCCCTGCTCCCGCCGTGGCCCCGGCGCCTGGGTCGCCGCTGGCCTGCGTCCCCGCTCGGAATGAAGGTGTTCCGCAGGAAGGCGCTGGTGCTCTGCGCGGGCTACGCGCTGCTGCTGGTGCTCACCATGCTCAACCTCCTGGACTACAAGTGGCACAAGGAGCCGTTGCAGCAGTGCAGCCCCGACGGGTCGCTGGGTGCCGGGGCGGGGGCGGCTTCGGGCGGCTGGGGGCGTCCAGGACCTCCTCCAGCCGTGCCGCCCCGCTCACACACTCGCTTGGATCCCCGGACCCCATACCGCCCGCCCGTCGCCGCAGTCCAGGCAGCTCCGGCAGTCGCGGCCGGGGCAGCGAGGGCCGCAGCCCCTCCAGGTAATGGCAGTCGGGGCAGCGGGGACAAGAGGCAGTTGGTGTACGTGTTCACCACTTGGCGCTCAGGCTCGTCCTTCTTCGGCGAGCTTTTCAACCAGAACCCCGAAGTGTTCTTCCTCTACGAGCCGGTGTGGCACGTGTGGCAGAAACTGTACCCGGGGGACGCCGTCTCCCTGCAAGGGGCGGCGCGGGACATGCTGAGCGCTCTCTACCGCTGCGACCTCTCGGTCTTCCAGCTGTACAGCCCCGCCGGCAGCGGGGGGCGCAACCTCACCACGCTGGGCATCTTCGGTGCGGCCACCAATAAGGTGGTGTGCTCCTCGCCGCTGTGCCCCGCCTACCGCAAGGAGGTTGTGGGACTGGTGGACGACCGCGTGTGCAAGAAGTGCCCGCCGCAGCGCCTGGCGCGCTTCGAGGAGGAGTGCCGCAAGTACCGCACGCTGGTCATCAAGGGTGTTCGGGTCTTCGATGTGGCGGTATTGGCGCCACTGTTGCGAGACCCGGCCCTGGACCTCAAGGTCATTCATCTGGTGCGGGACCCCCGCGCTGTGGCCAGCTCACGCATTCGCTCGCGCCACGGTCTCATCCGTGAAAGCCTGCAGGTGGTGCGCAGCCGGGACCCCCGAGCCCACCGCATGCCCTTCCTGGAGGCCCCCGGCCACAAACTGGGCGTCAAGAAGGAGAGCATGGGAGGGCCGGCAGACTACCACGCGCTTGGCGCCATGGAGGTCATCTGCAACAGCATGGCCAAGACGCTGCAGACGGCCCTGCAGCCCCCTGACTGGCTGCAGGGCCATTACTTGGTGGTGCGGTACGAGGACTTGGTGGGAGACCCCGTCAAAACCCTACGGAGGGTGTACGACTTTGTGGGGCTGTTGGTGAGCCCCGAAATGGAGCAGTTTGCACTCAACATGACTAGTGGCTCAGGCTCCTCCTCCAAGCCTTTTGTGGTGTCAGCTCGCAACGCCACACAGGCCGCCAACGCCTGGCGGACCGCCCTCACCTTCCAGCAGATTAAACAGGTGGAGGAGTTTTGCTACCAGCCCATGGCCGTGTTGGGCTACGAGCGCGTCAGTAGCCCCGAGGAGGTCAAAGACCTCAGCAAGACCCTGCTCCGGAAACCCCGACTCTGAGAGGGGTTCCGGGGAGACCTGACGCCCTGTGGAGACACCCACAGAAGGATTGTGGTGTGTTTCAACAAAAACAGCCCAGATCCAAACTGAGGAAGCCCACATATTCTGTAATAGATACATAATATAAATACACAGGCACTTGCTGTCAATGTTTTGAGTCATGGAATTGCAAGAAATAGCCACAATGCACACACATCTCAGAAAAGGCGACTTGAAAGTTCTGACCACAGCTGCCCTTCTCTCTCTCCTCTACCTTTTCTTCCCTTTTCTTCCCCTCTTCCCTACCTGCCTTCCATTATGAAGTGGGATGTTGATTAAATCAAGATCGGGTAACTGCAAGTCTTGTTTACAAAGTTTTCGTGGTATCTGTGAACGTGTAGAAGAGTCTTTGGATGTGGGGGGAGGGGTGGGTGGAGAAAGGGGAAGTGGTCCTGGAGTGAAAGCCCCATTGGGCATGCTAAACCAGGGAGGCATTCTTATAAAGTAGACTTTTATGTAAAAAGCAAAGGTCATACATGAGTATTAATAAAGAAGAGAATAAATAATCTTTTTTAAAAAATATTTGCCTCCATTACTCTGGATTTACCTGTGTTCCTTGTCCTGTGCAGCTTCAGAAAGAATCTGCTTCCCTTATTCCCACCCTCTTTCCCCCCATCTGTTTCCTAGAAAACAGTTAAGATGGGTGGGAGCAGCCTCTGACTCCTTGATCCCTACCTTGGAGTTGTTTTCTCCCAGGTAAATCATAGCCTGTCCAGTGCCCAGAAATGGGAACACATCTTCAAATTCTAAAGGCAAAAAACAAGCAGGGCAGTGGAGGAAAAAGCATGGCACTACTTTCCACTTGGGGCACAGAGAGGAAGAAATAACCCCTTGAGGGTCTGAAGGCATTCGGTTTTGATTATCCTGGAGTTACACTGAGAAACCTTGAACCAGAGACTGATGTTTTGGTCCTAAGTTTAGTTCAGAAACAGGATTTTTTCTTAGAACATAAGTAGATAGTTCAAAAACCATCTGATGGTGTGAACACAAACCTTAAAAATTAGTGTGAATGTTTTGTTGGCAATGGTAGTCAACAAGTTCTTTGGTTAGAAAAGTGACGCAAGTATCTGAATTTGGAATGTTTCTGCCTCTGACACAGTCCACAGAGGCATATGAAAAGGGAAGTTTTTGATCTGAGAACTTTAAGGGCGCCCACAGGCTATCCCCCTTATTCCCGGCTTCCTAGCCAAATTAAGGAAAAGAGAATGTGAATTAATAATGGTTTACTTAGGATGCCTGTGGGGTACAGTGCTTTTCTTTATCGTGTTTCCTAAAAGTAAAATTGTGAAGTAGCTACATGTTCTGGCTTCAACCAAGAGCTTCTTTTAGATTTGAAAATAAATTATGGGGAAGAGGAAATGAAAGTGAATTATGAGTTAGTAGTTGGATTTTGGGATTTGGGATTTTCTAGGGGAAAGAAACCATTGCGGTTTTCCTGTAATGGTGTTGCTGCCGTCCTGAGCCCATTTGTACTGAAGCATTCTGCAGAATGTTGTGTTATGATATAAAGTTATGAAGCTTAAATAGGAATGAGAGTGTAGTTATATATTACATTAAATACGGTACAAGTTCAAGTTCATTGTAGCTATTTTACTGTAATTTATTGTGAGATTTGTGCAAGCTAATCTGTATAGGTTAAATGCTGAGGGTTTTATTTTAAGGAAAATAGAATGGAAAGGAATATGTACATGGGAAATACTTTAACCCAAGATGATTCTTAAGTATAATTTTCATTACTATGTGAAATCTAACTACGCTGTTAATTCTGGGATGAAGCACAGAGGTTAAAAAAAGGATGTATTTAGCAGTTGACTTTATAACATTCTAGAATGGATATTTCTTAATTTACTAAAATTGTTTATAGTGTTGTGTTTATTAAGCCAGATTACAGCTATAACACATTGCTCATGGTTTCTATGATATTTTCATGGTAGCGCCTATGCTGAATTATCTTCAGCAGCAGTAGAATATTTGTAACAGCTTTAAGAATATTTTAAAAGTAAATGAACAAAATAAATATTAATGTTGGATGACTAGAGATGAAACAGGTTTAGCAGAAAATTAAAACAACATCATTAAAAAGCAACCGCTCTGAATAAAAGAACCATTTAAAAACAAATTTCATGTGGCATTAGAATCAACTCTTTTCACTTAATCACAGTAAAATTCACGCTTAGTTTTCGAGTGAAGCATTTTTAAGCAGTGGAATTCATTCTTCTCTCTGGACTTTGATTGCGTTAAAATGGAATTGCGATGTTTTTGGATCTTGCGTTTAAAAAATAAGAGATGTCACGTAGAGGCTTGGCAGCCTGCAGCACATTCGTGGTCTCTGCTCAGATGAAATTTTGAGCTGAACACCAACAGTTCTCCCCTTGCTGTGCTTGAACGGAGCTTCTGCCTGTAATTTTCTTGTTTTGTAGCAGCTGCTTTGCTCCACTCTGCCACTCTTGGGCTCTGTAATTTGACAGGGTGAATTGTTGCTCCTGGAGAATTTATACCTGCTGCATTCTAGGAAAGTGAGACAGGTGTTGTTCCCACTAACAGCCAAGATTATCGTATTAGTGACATTCACCTTCCACAGGTCTGAGAAGGAGGGAAGCAGTTTGGGGTGTTAATCAGCCTTGGTCAGTCCCTGGTGCTCGCAGACTCATGTCACAGCAGATTGCAACTAAGCCTGGGACCATTTCTGAAGCAGCAAACGTGAAAGAGGTTCTTTTCACTGTTCTCAGCTTGGCAGTAAGTCCATCAGCAGGAGGAGGTATTCTTCAGAGCAGGTTATCAGAGTGATTTTTATTTTCAAATTCTGTTCAACCCATAGCACGCCTGACTTACTCCTTTGACTTTGGAATGCCTTTGCTAATGAGAAAGCTCTATTTGTAAAACGAAGTCTTCTTAGCACATTTAGCCAACAAATGTGAGTTTGGAAAAAGGCAGCAGCCCAGTCTGGGTGCTTGAGTTTCAGGGAGCTCAGAGGCACTCAAAGGCCTCATTCAGACTGACCCGTGGGTACCTTGTGGGCGGGGACTGGGGCAAATCCTGTTCCCTTCAATGTCTACTATGCAGTGGGTACTTGATAAGTACTTACTGAGTGAAATATGTTACTATCCAATTTTGAAAGTGCTCAGGAGGGGAAGAGTGGGAAAATGAGTTACCTGGAGAAAGTGCCAGGCTGTTCACCAAAGTTTGCTCAAGAGAGTGGATCTTAGGTCCTATTTAAATGTGAGGCATAGGTGCTAGGAACACTTGCAAGATTTCCTGGTTGTTGAGGGGCTGTGTGGGGCGGGGGAGTGTTGCTTTGTGTAGACCAACATTTCCCTCTGATGAATTAGAATTTCTGAATGGGGAGAGATAAAAGTTTCCAAATGAGGAATTCAGCTTTTATTCTTTGTTTTCCCAATGAACAAGGTAAAAGGCAGGGATTAGAACATACCTGCAGAATAAATGCTGCCCTGATACCTTAAGGGAGGGCTGGGATGTTGTTCATGATTGCGGAAGCCTGTGTTATTATTTTTTTTAATTGGAGTATAATTGCTGGACAATGTTGTGTTAGTTTCTGCTGTACAACAATGTGAATCAGCTATATGTATACATATATCCTCTCCCTCTTGAGGCTTCCTCCCACCACTGCCATCGCACCTCTCTAGGTCATCACAGAGCCCCGAGCTGAGCTTCCTGTGCTATTCACCAGCAAGAAGCCTGTGACGTTTATTTCCGGCCTTCAGTGCTGTGAATTTCACCCAGGCAGAGAATAGTTACTTGCAGGAATTGGGTCCTATTGTAGATGCTGGATGAGACAAAGGATGCCTGTCCCCATGCAGGCCGTGGCCAGTTCTGTCCAGGATTTCTGTTGCACACAGGAGAGTTGTGGCTGAATTTCCCTGTCTGAAATGAATGTAAATCTAAGTGAGGCCATTAAGTGAATGGCCTGAGCAATGAAATAAAAATCGTGTTTGAAACCCAGTCTCTAGAGATGACTTCTGAAAGACTTAAGAGCGAAGTAAGAAGGCGTGTCTTATCTGTAGTTGTGAATGAGGACAAGGTGTCACTTTCCAGCCTCCCCTGACCTCCTTCATCTCCCTCCCAACACATAGCACACATACCCTCCTGCACATACAAGTGTGTTTCTGCACAGTCTCAAGGTCTGGAAGAGAGCATGCTTTTATTAACATACCAGCAAATGGGTGTGTCGGGAGGGACACTTTTCTCAGGCCTCTGAGAGTGTGTGGGCGATGAATCTATCAGAGCTGGTGACAGTTCTGTGTCAGAATCCAAGGTGGACATGTAGAAAACAACAGTTGCAATCTGAGGAGTGACTTGAGCTGTGTATTGGGATGTCCTGAGGTAAATGTACAGTCTATAGACCCCTTTGGTCACTCATCTTGAGAAGGACCCTTACAAATCTGTCATGGCTGAGAACACACGCTGGTTTTCTGCACCTTCCCTTCTTTCTGGCAACCCAGCTGCTACTTTGGCAGTTCAAGTACGAGCCACCGAGCTGCTCGGGTACAGGCTCTAGTACAAGTGTTTAATAATTGAAATGACAGGGCTTGACTTTTATTACATCTGATGCAGTTCTGCACACCCTTCGTCAAATTGTGCTAAGGAAATCATTCGGTTCTGAATAACACATTAAGTTTGTAGAATGGGAAACTTTATGAACCAGTGTCGAGGGGGTGGGGTTGTTTATAAACTTGAAAGGAGCCTTAAAGAAACAGGGCCTGTCTGTGTACCTGGCAGGCTGATAGAGGATGGCCAAGGTCAAAGCTTAACTTTTGACCAAACCAGTTATTTGTAATTGGATGTCAGAAGTGTCTGGGGGCTGTTTGAACTTTCAGGTTGATGACAGTCACCCTGCCAAGTAAATGAGGGTGAAAACGATCATTGTAACCAAAAGCTATACTCAGAGCCATTTGGTAATGGCTCCCATCCCGAGTGTGTAGACAAGTCTTGATAGAAACGTACCTTGAGGCAGTGAGCCCTCCAGACAGGGCCAGCCTCATAATTTGTGAGGCTCCATGCAAAAGGAAAATGTGGGGTCTCTTGTTAAAAAATGATGAAGCATTTCAACTCTGCAGCAGCAGAGAATTAAACCAAGCCTAGGCAGTTCTGAGCATGGGGCCCAGAAACTACACAGGTTGTTTGCCATGAAGTGAGTCCTGCATCCAGAGACTGAGATGAAATGTTTAATTATAGGAGGGAATTAACATTGGTGGCCTACAAGTTCCTGGAAAGTGGGTGCAGGGTATTATGTGTAACTATCATTAAAGCACAGACATCCTGGGGAGACAAGTGTACTCTCAGGAGACAAGTGTACTCTGTATGATGAATTCAGAGGAGGCGAGTGCGCACATGATTGCTGCCAGTGATTGACAAGGTCCTCCAAGTCGTCAGCTGGACTTGAGACCACTTGGGACCAATCCTGCTCAGGATGGATGTTGCTTTGTTAACTTCTGGTCTGAATTTTTCTTCCCTTGTAGCTAATTTGTTCATTCTTTTTGTTTGTTTTACTCTCTCCCCACTACCCCCATCTTGCAGAATTCTTTTTACGAAAACTAAAATGTCAAGCTTTCATAGGAACTGGTCTCTTTTGTCTAGTATTCATCAAGCCCATTTGATCTGAATATTTACTTCTTTCTTAAGTTCAGGAAGTTATTTTCTATAACTTTATGTATACTTGGCCTGTGCTGTTGGAGGAACCCTTCCCATAAGAACAGGTCAGACAGTCTTGCGTGAGGATGGAGAGCTTGACCTTGTCCTCAGCAGGAGGATGCTGGCAAATTCTGCTGATGACAGTGTTCCCTTCCTTCTGAAACTACCAGGGGACTCTCTGCATTTGCTTTGTATATAATAGAGAGGGAGAGTCTATGTGTAGAAAAGCAGGAGGTCAAGTTACAATCAACTCAAGGAGTAAGGTGCAGGGTGTGCTGAGCCAACTGCCCTGCTTTCTCAGTGTGCCAGGTGCGGTGGCTAAGTTTATTTCCTTGTAGGTATAGTATGTGCTGCTGTCCTCTGGGGAAAGTTCTCCTTACTCTGTCCCCTTCCTGCCTCCTGTGTCTTCTCTATTTTGTGAATTCCTGCTTATTATTAAAGAGCCTGGGTCTCTTTGAAGTTTTTATGTATCAGCTGATGCAGAAGTGTCTTTCTATCCCCTGTTCACTCTGGCCCCATAGATCTGTGCATAGATCTATTGGTATGTGTCCTTGCAGGTTGGTATTTTTATTGTTGTTGTTGTTAATAATCTACTTCCTCTCTTAGTCATGGTCCTTTAAGAGAAAAGAAACTGGATCCTGTTTGTGTGTGTGTCTTCCTAACATTGAAGCAGCATCTTGCATGGATGTCTTTAAAAAGTGAGTGCTGGATTTCCCTGGTGGTCCAGTGGTAAAGAATGCAGGGGACTTGGGTTTGATCCCTGGTCTGGGAAGATTACACATGCAGCAGGGCAACTAAGCCTCTGTGCCACAACTGCTGAGCTCAGGCTGTAGAGCCTGTGCGCCACAACAAGAGAAGCCACGGCAAGGAGAAACCCAGGCATTGTGACTCGAGAGTAGCCCCTGCTCGCCACAACTAGAGAAAAGCCTTCATACAGCCACGAAGACCCAGCACAGCCAAAAAACTAAAGAGATAATAAAGTGAATTAAAAAAACATTAATTTAGAAAAGTGAGTGCTATATAAAAGGGGTCACCCAAGAAGCCAGACAGATAGTGACCAAGAGGCTTTTGAGTTAAGATGTGACATTTCTCCATGGGCTGAGCTTCATAGGTGTGCTAGACAGAAGCAGAAAAAGCAAGACATATTAATATGGACAAAAAGGAATTCCAAAAAAGATCTGTGGAAAGCCTCAAATAGGGTCCTTCATATTAAATGTGTGAAACAGAGAAACAATAATTTGGAGCCCCCCAGAAGAAAGGTAACAGCTAAATTACAGTCAAACAAAATGATACAGTTTTATTATGAGCATAATATATATGCATTTTTTTTACATATTTAAAATTTTTAATACAATTTTTAAAGATTGCCTTCCCTTTACAGTTATTATAAAATATTGGCTGTGTTCCCTGTGTTGGGCACTGCATCCTGAGGCCAGCTGACATCTGATATTTTGTTTCCCACTTCCCCACCTCTACATTCCCCTTGCCCATTCCCACTGGTTACCACTATTTCATTCTCTATATCTGTGACTCCACTTCTATTTTGTTATATCCACTGGTTTGTTGTATTTTTTAGATTCCACGTAGAAGTGAGCTCATACACTATTTGTCTCTGTCTGACTTATTTCACTGTGCATAACGCTCACTAAGTCCATTTACAGGTTGCTGCAAATGGCAAAATTGCATTCTTTTTTTTTTTTTAATGGCTGAGTAGGTTTTCCTTGTATGTATCCACATCTTTGCTATCCATTCATATGTTGATGGTCACTTAGGTTTCATCCATATCTCAGCTATTGTAAATTGTGCTTCTATGAACCCTAGGGTGCATGTAGAAATGATACAATTTTAAGGGCCCACTAGGAAAGCGTATTGCTATAATGTAGGCTGAGCCTGTGTATTTATTTTGACATGCATTTCTCACCGCTGGTATGATTCTTTTAACTTTTTCAGGGACTGGAAAATTTTCAAGGTACGATACGGAGGTCTGAATATTACATTTCCATTTTCAGATGTCCCAGTTACTCTGGCAAAACCTTCCTTATTCTCTCTAGGATTGAACTAGCTCCTGGGAGGAATTAAGATATTTGATGTTCTTGTATTGGTGCTCAGCATCTTTAGATGAAGGAGGGTATTATGTTATTTCTTTCTAAAAGCAAAATAGAAGTGAAACACATTTTTTCTTTGAAAGAATGGGCATTCACATTTATAGTTTTTAGCTCTGTTTTTGAGCTAAAATAACCTTGCTGGTGAGATGAGTATCCTTCCAGAATGTGAGCTCTGAGTGCACTTTTTTAGGTTAAGTCTTCATTTATAGTTTTACATTTCCCCAGTGACTTCTCCATGTGCTGTACTCTTTATAACTTTCTATCACCATTTTAATTTCACTTTCAAGTGTCCTAATGATGATGGTGAAAACAATATTATCATTTACCCTTTGTAGAGCATTTGTTTTTGGGCTGGCCACTATGCAAAATTCTTTGTAAGTATGATTCTGTCTGACTCTTATAACGATCCTATGGAGTAACTATTATTATTGTGCCCATTTTTCCTTCCAATTTTATTGAGGTATAATTGCAGTTGTTAAAGAATCTGCCTGCAATGCAGGAGACCCCGGTTTGATTCCTGGGTCAGAAAGATCTGCTGGAGAAGGGATAGTCTACTCACTCCAGTATTCTTGGGATTCCCTGGTAGCTCAGCTGGTAAAGAATCTGCCTGCAATGTGGGAGACCCACGTTCGATCCCTGGGATGGGAAGGTCCCCTGGAGAAGGGAACAGCCACCCACTCCAGTATTCTCGCCTGGAGAATTCCATGGACTGTGTAGTCCACAGGGTCACAAAGAGTCGGGTACGACTGAGTGACTTCAGAAGAAAAAAAAGTGACTTTATGTCTCAAGCGCTTAAAAAGATTTGTTCATTTAGGGGTCATTACAGACATGCGCGACCTTCACTTCACTTAACAATTGACATACATCACTGTGTAAGTTTCAGGCACACAGCATAATGATTTGACTTACATATATCACTAAAGGATTGTCACATTAAGCTTAGTGAACATCCATTGTCTCAAAAAGACACAAAATTAGAGAAATAGAAAATATTCTTTTGCTTGTGATGAGATGATGGGATGTCCCACTTTACACAAGGGAAACAGAGGTTTAGATGGATAATTTTCCTAAGGTCACACAGCTAGCAAATGACAAAGCCTCTTTCTTTTTGCTTGGTACAGGAGAGTTCACATGGTTTCCATAAAAAGGATACTAGCCAAATAGCAAAGCTTTTTGTTCCAGTCAAATGCTTTCTGAGAAATGCTTCCTAAATGTTGGAAGCATTATGCCTTCAGCCAGGGAACAGGTGTTATCAGTATCATTAGAGATACTTTTTTTTTTTTTTTAAGCAGAAAGAATTTTTGGCTTAAGTGTTGTTGGTTAAAATTCCTCTTAGAATGACCTTTGTTTAGCAAAACATGTAAAAGGCCATTTTGATGGTGGCAAGAAGCTATATAAAATCTGAACAGGAAATTTGGGGATTGAGAGAGTTTGAAAGGAGAGGTGAAGAGTTTGAGGAGGAATAATAGGAGACAAGCAACATGAAGGGATGCTGGAGACCAAGGAGGGACCCTGGAGTGATGCTCCCTGAAGAGAAGGGATAGGCCCCGGAAGAGAAGGGAATGGCTAGTGACAGGAAGAGTCTTGTTCAGCATGGAGGTGTTTGCCCTCCTCAGCTGCAGAATGGTTACCTCTGTTACCCTGAAGTTGAAAGTGTCAGTAGCTCAGTCGTGTCTGACTCTGCGACTCCATGGACTGCAGTCAGGCTTCTCTTCATGGAATTCTCCAGGCAAGAATACTGCCATTTCCTTCTCCAGGGGATCTTCTCAGGGATCAAACCCAGGTCTCCCACATTGCAGGCAGATTCTTTACCATCTGAGCCACCAGGGAAGCCTCCAATACTCCTGAACCTCTAGCAAAGGCTGCTACAGGCTCTTCATGACTGCGTGGTGATTTAAAGAAATCAGAGTAGTGCCACCCAGAATGACATGGGATGAAAAACACCAGGAGGTGAAAGGCAGGGAGGCGATTGCAAATTCAGAGGAAGCAGAACTTGAGCTAGAATTGATCTGCAGAAGTGTGGGCTTACCACAGCTGTCCCTGGAGGCACTCAGTGGGGAGGAAAATTTCTTTCCAACTGTGACTCAGGGCTTCTAGGCTATCTTATTTAAAATCTCAAGGATGAGGTGGCATGAGCACTGCTCAAGGAGTAGGGGTGTCTGGGAGGTGGATATATGGCTTGTACTCTATGGGCTTTGCAGGTAGGAACTTGGTGGGCAGGTGGAGACCTAGCAAAATTAGGAAATACTGGCATGTTATAAAAGCTGTGATGTGATAGAAACAGGTCTGGCATCTACAAGTGTGTAAACTGAGATGTACAGAGGCTGAAAGACATTCTCTGTGTCTACAGTCAGAGAAATTACACAAACTAGAAATCACGGCTCCTGATTCCCAATCGAGGGCTCTCTGACACATCCTCGCCCTAAGAATTTTTAATTTCCTTGGCTCCCACCATCTTTTGGCCACTCCAGTATTTCACAATAATGCTATAGAATGTCTGGGAATCAGAGGAGTGTCCTTTGGGATTCTGGTCAAGCTTTAGTAAGAGATGAGGTTGAAACCAAAGCAGACAGCTGAGTTTTCAGGTGGTCTGCCAGTGTTATTCTCATAGGTCCCAGTTAAGGGTCTTTGGTTGAAAACCTGACTCCATTACATTAAGCAAAGCAGGACATCAACTGGAAAAGATGTGGGGAGGCCATGGACCCGAGGAATAGCTCAAAAGCAAGACTGGATACCCTGGGTTTTCTCTTTTCCCCTAACCTTCCTTTCTCCCTTCCTCCCTCCTTCCCTCTCTCTCCCTTCAGTTCAGTTCAGTCGCTCAGTCATGTCCGACTCTCTGCGACCCCATGAATTGCAGCACGCCAGGCCTCCCTGTCCATCATCAACTCCCGGAGTTCACTCAGACTCACGCCCATTGAGTCAGTGATGCTATCCAGCCATCTCATCCTCGGTCGTCCCCTTCTCCTCCTGCCCCCAATCCCTCCCAGCATCAAAGTCTTTTCCAATGAGTCAACTCTTCGCATGAGGTGGCCAAAGTACTGGAGTTTCACCTTTAGCATCATTCCTTCCAAAGAAATCCCAGGGCTGATCTCCTTCAGAATGGACCAGTTGGATCTCCTTGCAGTCCAAGGGACTCTCAAGAGTCTTCTCCAACACCACAGTTCAAAAGCATCAATTCTTCGGTGCTCAGCCTTCTTCACAGTCCAACTCTCACATCCATACATGACTACTGGAAAAACCATAGCCTTGACTAGATGGACCTTAGTCGGCAAAGTAATGTCTCTGCTTTTGAATATGCTATCTAGGTTGGTCATAACTTTCCTTCCAAGGAGTAAACGTCTTTTAATTTCATGGCTGCAATCACCATCTGCAGTGATTTTGAAGTCTGAAAAAATAAAGTCTAATACTGTTTCCACTGTTTCCCCATCTATTTCCCATGAAGTGATGGGACCAGATGCCATGATCTTCGTTTTCTGAATGTTGACCTTTAAGCCAACTTTTTCACTCTCCACTTTCACTTTCATCAAGAGGCTTTTTAGTTCCTCTTCATTTTCTGCCCTAAGGGTGGTGTCATCTGCATATCTGAGGTTATTGATATTTCTCCTGGTAATCTTGATTCCAGCTTGAGTTTCTTCCAGCCCAGTGTTTCTCATGACGTGTTCTGCATAGAAGTTAAATAGGCAGGGTGACAATATACAGCCTTGACATACTCCTCTTCCTATTTGGAACCAGTCTGTTGTTCCATGTCCAGTTCTAACTGTCGCTTCCTGACCTGCATACAGATTTCTCAAGAGGCAGGTCAGGCGGTCTGGTATTCCCATCTCTTTCAGAATTTTCCACAAGTTATTGTGATCCACACAGTCAAAGGCTTTGGCATAGTCAATAAAGCAGAAATAGATGTTTTTCTGGAACTCTCTTGCTTTTTCCATGATCCAGCGGATGTTGGCAATTTGATCTCTGGTTCCTCTGCCAGAGGAACATCTGGAAGTTCACGGTTCACATATTGCTGAAGCCTGGCTTGAGAATTTTGAGCATTACTTTGGTAGCCTGTGAGATGAGTGCAATTGTGCAGTAGTTTGAGCATTCTTTGGCATTGCCTTTCTTTGGGATTGGAATGAAAACTGACCTTTTCCAGTCCTGTGGCCACTGCTGAGTTTTCCAAATTTGCTGGCATATTTCCCTTTCTCTTGCTTTTGTTTTCTTTGCTTCATACATTCAGAATTCAATGTCTTGGAAGAGAGAGTTGTATTGGCTGACTTTGGAGCAGGTGTCTGTTCCTTGGCACCTGATCAGGGAAACTTGACTGACATTCCCACTGAGGCAGGAGGTGTATGGACCCTAGAATTCTGTCAGGGGCAGAGAGGAGCTGAATCCTGCCCAAATAAAAGATAAAGAGACCACATATTTCTCATTCTTGAGGTCAAGGACACCCGCTGACTACAGAAAGTCTTGGGGGTCCAAAAGGGAGGGGCACCAGTCCATAATAGGTGGTGTCAACCTTCCCACAGGGCTCTGTGCTGGAATCCATCTTGGCTAAGAGATGCACACACACACAGGGGAGGATGCTGTCACACCAAACAGGGACTCAGAACCAGGCAAACAAGAGGACTGGCCTCTGGAAACCTGGAGGAACTGCCCCTTGTAAGTGATCTAAACTGCCACAGATGTGTGACTCTTTCTCTGCCCACTTGTGCATGTCTATTCATACATACTTTTTTCCTCCTAAGAAACACTACTTATTTTACTACTCTCTCTCTCTCTTTTATTAAAAAATTTTGGCTGTGCTGGGTCTTCATTGCAGCACTTGGGCTCTCTAGTTGCAGCACTCAGGCTCGGTTGCTCCATGGCATGTGGGATCTTAGCTCCCTGGCCAGGGATAGAACTCAAGTCCCCTTCTTTGGAAGGTGGTTTCTTAACCACTGGACCACCAGGAAATCCCCTGTCTCCTTGCTGAAATTCATTTCTCCAAAGCAGACAAGCCAGGGCCTTGTCACTAGCCCCTGGCCCTTGTGGTCTAGTGGTTAGGATTCAGTGCTGTCTCTGCTGCAGCCTGGATTCAGGCTCTGGTTGTGGAACTGAGATCCTGCTTCAAGCCACTGCAGGCCAAGGTCACCCAAGATCACTTGCACACATCGTGGGAAAGTAGTTTTTCACAAGAAAATCAGGGTGCAATGATCACAAGTGGGGGAATAAATGCCAGGTGGCCTTAAACCAATAAATGCTCTTCTATATTCATTTATATACTTTATTATTATCTCCTGCTACCTCGGGCTTCCCTGGTAGCGCAGATGGTAAAGAATCTGCCTGCAATACAGGAGACCTGGGTTCGATCCCTGGGTCTGGAAGATCCCCTGGATAAAGGAATGTCTACCTACTCCAGCATTCTTGCCTGGAAAACCCCACAGACAAAGGAGCCTGGAGGACTAGTCCATGGGGTCGAAAAGAATAAGACATTAGAGCAGCTAACACTTCCACATTTTCCTGTTACTTTGAATAACCAGGGCCCAATTTTCTTTAGGGCACATTGAAGATGTTTTGCTTTGCATTACTATGTTAAAATATGGGCAGCCATGGACCTTATTAGTAAACTGGGCTGCCATGCTTTTTGGATGTAAATAAGAATACTCATTTATTTAAGTGATGGGAATTAATTCAAGTAATGAAATTCATAAAGATAGCATGTTTTGTGATGTACTTTTATTCAGGCTTTAATAATAATGCCATCTTACACATCTATTAATATAATACTTTATAGTTTACTAAGTATGGCAAATATTACTGGTTTCCTACCCACTATCCATTCTCCTCTTCTTTCTTACTCACAGAATCTTAATTTTGTTCAAGGAGGCAAAATGCTCAGCTAAAAATACTTCCCAGTCTCCCTTGTAGGTAGGAATGATCCCGCAACAGCCAATGAGATGCAAATGGAAATTTGCTGGGGAATTTTAAGTGTTACGTTTTTCTTGCAATTGAGCTTTTTCTTGCCTGTTTTGTCTTCATACCTTTCTTCTTTCCTTCCTCCTTCCTTTCTGTTGGTCTGTTTGGAGTCTGGAAGGGAGGTCTCTATATTGTGACTGAGAGGCGGTCATGAACGTAAAAGCCACTTGCAGAAAGACAGAAGACAGGTACGTTGATGGGATCGTGAAGTCACCGTACCAGTCATGGATCACTAGCCTTCAGAATACCCGTGGTGTGGAAAAATAAACACCTAATTGTTTAAACTGTTGCTGTCAAATCTTTTTTTTACAGTCACATACAATCCTAATGAATACACTAAATATTCTCACTAATATTTTATTAAATCATTGGAAACTTGCTAGCACTGGGCAGCAGTAGAATTATAATCCATCTTTTATAGATGAAGAAACTGATTCTCAGAGAGGCTCAGTGGCCCCTTCAAGATCAAAGTACAATACATGGCAGTTTGATGTCCAAATCGGTACTCTTTCCATTTAGCCACTGGTTTTCAGCAGTCTCTGAAATCTACTTGGGGGCAAAATTGAGGATCAGCCTTTGGAAAATGGTGTGTGTATATATGTGTTTTGCCATGACGTTGGCATTAGTGGGGAGCGGTGGTACTGAATGTTCTGTTGTGCATAAGACTGTCTCTGGGTAATGAAGAACTGTCCTGCTCCAAATGCCAATAGTGGTTCCATTGAGAAATACTGAGCTAAATTAAGCCAAAGAGAATTATGTGTTCACTGACTCAGAACTGACAATAAGGCTGCCTCATAATGATACTTCATAAATGTTAGGTGCTAATGATATCACCACCATCATTAACATCATCATCATCGTAACTATTCTGGGCATTTGAGACTACAATGAATTTAAAGGTTGCCTGTTTCTATAGCTACATTCTGCTGCTCTACACCTAAACTGTTAAGCTTAGGTGTAGAGAAGATGGCGGATTGGATGATGGGTAATGGATAGGGAACGAGTAGGAGAGGCACTGGGTTGAAGCTTTCAACGATGACAAAGATTTGAGATCATATATATTATATAATATACATATACTATATATATATATATACACATACAGTTCTATATATACATTTCTATATATACTCTCTCTATATAGAGTGTGTATATATATATACACACACAGTTCTGGAGGGATAGAATGTATAACAAGTGGTCAGGAATTCTTGAGACCTACATTTCTGAGATGGTGCAATTCTCAGCCAAGGGTTGGATTGAAGGTGAAGATGTTAAGAAGCTGAAATAGGCCAGGATGTCAGATGGGTTTTCACCATGGCATGGTGGTCTGGGCCACGGTGGAGGGAAGGCCATTGGCCTGAGAGTTCGAATCTTGCATTTGTCCCTGGTGTTTGAAGTTGACCTTGTTTTCTTCTACAGCTAGTTTGGTCTTTTCATGTCCCAATGCACAAGCTGGCTCATTATTTCCATCTGTGTGTTCATGTCTGTGGAAGCTTCTATCCCAGCTTACACCAGTGCCTCCTTTCTTTGAGGACAAACTGGTACTCAGCTACATAGTATTTTGTACTGGCTTTAAAATATTTGATGTGTGTCAATCTGGTCTATATTCCAACTTCGCTAAATTCCAACTGTTATCTTGGAAACAATTAAACCATACTTTTCATGTCTCATCTCCTGCTCTGAAGCAGTGAATGAAATATTACTAGAGTGCCTGAACCACACCATGGCTGGAGTGGAGGTAGGAGAATGTCATGTTAAAGGCCTCCAAGAAACCAATCAGTAGTCCTTTCTAGACACTGTGCACTTTGCCTATGGCTGGCGACACATGCACACACCTCCATGTTGTCGACAGTACTTATCAGGTACCAGTGTTTTTCTCTATGCACTTTCTTCTACCATACCTCTGTATGGTGACTGTGGGCTTTTGGCTGCTCAGCATCCAACCCCCTGATTTTCTTTTGGGAATCCATGCCTCCTGCTCTCTTGGTACACGTGGTTCTGCTGGAGCTAGTTCAGTTCAGTTCAGTTCAGTCGCTCAGTCGTGTCTGACTCTTTGCCACCCCATGAATTGCAGCACGCCAGGTCTCCCTGTCCATCACCAACTCCCAGAGTTCACTCAGACTCACGTCCATCGAGTCGGTGATGCCATCCAGCCATCTCATCCTCTGTCGTCCCTTTCTCCTCCTGCCCCCAGTCCCTCCCAGCATCAGAGTCTTTTCCAATGAGTCAACTCTTTGCATGAGGTGGCCAAAGTATTGGAGTTTCACCTTTAGCATCATTCCTTCCAAAGAAATTCCAGGGCTGATCTCCTTTAGAATGGATTGGTTGGATCTCCTTGCAGTCCAAGGGACTCTCAAGAGTCTTCTCCAACACCACAGTTCAAAAGCATCAGTTCTTCCGCGCTCAGCCTTCACTCCACCCTAGATGCTAGGGTTTGCATGGTGGAAGTCTGACTTCCCCAGACACAGTGATTGGGTAAGGGGTGAACACATGACCCAACTAGAGCCAATGAGATACCTTGAGATTTTGCCGAGATTTCTGGGATGAGCAGGCACTTCTCATTAAGAGAAGAAATATGGACGGGTATCCATGTTACCTTCAGGAGAAGGAACCAAACCACGGGAAGCAGAGCTGAAAGACAGAGAGAGAAACGGGGTATTGGTGGAGAAAGAGAAACTAGGTATTCGTGACATCATTTTAGCCCTGAATCAGACCGGACCTGAAGTCACCTTCCCTGGGCTCTGCAATTACAGGAGCCAGTTGCATTCCCTTTTCACTTGAACTGCTTTGGATGGGTTTTCTTTTTCTGTAATGCAAAGAATTCAAACGAATGCTGAATTTTCCCAGAGTGTTGTAAGCAGTCTCTCCTATGACACAAGCATCTCTAAGTCAGTGCGCCCTGTCTTATCTGTGTTTCCAGCAGAAGGCACCATGCCTGGCACCTGAGATGCCTCCAAACCATGCTTATTTAATGGCAAATGGAAATGGGGTCCTCGGGTCCGCAGCATTAGCCTCTCCCTATCCTGCCAGATTGGAATCTGCATTTTAACAGGATCCCAGGAGATTGATGTTCACAGTCAAGTTTGAGGCAGACCTACAGGCAATTTCATTGCGCCAACATTTAGCCTGGAGTGGTTTTGCACAAGCAGTACCCCATCAGTTAAGTGATTTTGGGTGTATGTCAGGCTTCTTTCCATGGGCATCTTGCTCACTTCTATAAATGTATAGATAAAGGTGCTCAGAAAGACAGAAGCAGCATCCACAGCTGGTCAAGGCCCATGGAGTGAGGGATGTGAAAGCTCCCCGTGGTTGCCCTATGGATGCCTGGACCCCTCCCTGGCACCACATCCTGGCCACCTGCCAAAGGACCAAACATTTGTTTGCTTATGAATATGTTAACAGCCCACCAGATTTTTCTTGATTTGGGGAGCCTGAAGAAAGCTAATTGAAACCTGAAATCTGTCACAGTCAAGGGAATACTACATGTTAAAACGAACTCTGGGCTTCCATCCTGCAGCATCCTAGCCACATGGCTGAGTCCAGAGTTTGATGTTCAATCTTTGTGAGTGTGCATTTTTTGGATGGCCAAAAGCAAACAAGCATTGTATAAATGACAGAAAAAAATGACAAATTCTCTCATTTCTTAGCTTGCTTTCAGGTGATAAGAAAACTTGTCTCACCAAACCCTCTAGAGATTAGATGTTAGTTACCCATGGCAATGCTCATCTTTTCTTTTTTTCTGGCTTCTGCTCACCTCATTTAATAAAAATATGGTTCTACCATGAGAGTTTTTCACACAATCGTAACATGAATTTTGAGTAAATCTATAGCGTCTCATCTAAGGATCACATATGCATGTTCTATATGTAAGTATATGTGACAAATTATTTGCATAACTTCTGTATAAGACAGGGTAGAAAGAATGAGTCATTTCTTTTCTGTAATTTAAGAGTTTGTTTAAAAACAGCTGGTTGGAGACTTCAAGCTGGGGGTAGGCAAGGAACACAGTCCTGTTCTTCCTAGCTGCGGTTTGCTCTCCAGGACAAGGGAGTGATGACTGAGTCAGCATTGTCCCCAGGGGGACGTGGTCCTGGCATTGCCATTGGCAGTTGCTCTTCCAGGCTTTGTGAACCACGTGGGATAACTTCAGACCTTTGGCCTTGATTTCTTGCAGCTTCCAGGACAGAGTTGAGAGTCAGTTTGTGGGTCAGTCCTCTGGGTTGCAGTGATGATGCCTGCTGATAATATCTAAGGACTTCCAGGAGTTCCTCCTGGCTTTGAGATGATTACCTAACTACTCTGATGGAAGTGTCCCAGCGGACACCCAAGCGGTAACTTGCATTTTAATATCCAACATGTTACTCATCCTTTGTTTCTTTGTGGCAGGTTGAATGCCTGCATTTCCATAATGTTTGCCAGCCAACGTGGCTTACAGCTCCAATAAATAGCAAAGAGCAAAGGCATCACAGCCTAAACGCAACATATGGTGGAACACGCTCAGCTGGCTGTAGCCTGGAAGAACGCTTATGGGGCAAGAACTTGACACAGCTGATACCACGGACTCTCACTGCTGAAGGCTGAGGCCAGTCCTCAGACTGTGGGGGAAATCAAGAGCATGACAGTAGATGGCTATCTATATCTCATATCCATTCATCTTTCTGGATATATACATATATGTCCTTGAGCATGTAGATGTAGTTTTAAGGAAGCTACTAACATATTAGAACTGAGCAAAGTGGGACTAAACACTCACATTAGGCTTGAATGCACCTACCTGGTGGTACCTGGGCTTCTCAGGTGGTGCCAATGGTAAAGAATCAGCCTGGGAATGCAGGAGATATAAGAGACACAAGTTCAGTCCCTGGGTTGGGAAGATCCCTCGGAGGAGGGCACGGCAATCTGCTCCAGTATTCTTGCCTGGAGAATCCCATGGACAGAGGAGACTGGCAGGCTACAATCCATGGGGTCACAAATCACTGGACATGACTAAAGTGATTTAGTACGTACACATGTACTCGGTGGTACCTAACCTAACAGGTTAGGGCTTGAGTACACTATCAGCTGGCTAGCATAGACAATGCCTTCCTGGAGAAGGAAATGGTAACCCACTTCAGTATTCTTGCCTGGAAAATCCCATGGATGGAGGAACCTGGCAGGCTACAGTCTAAGGGGTCGCCAAGAGTCAGACACGACTGAGTGACTTCACTTTCACCTCCTTTGGTCCAGGAGAGGTACCAGCTCTTTTAGATTTGTCAAACTGTTGGTTGGTTCACTATGTTTTTTTTTTTTAAAGAAAATCTTGTGTCTTTTATTTATTTTAAACAATGTTTATTTATGTGTGTATTTGGCTACACTGGGTCTTAGTTGGAACATGTGGTGTGATCCTGACCAGGGAGAGAAACCAACCCCTTCTTCCCCCAGCCCCCTGCCCTGGCACTGCAAGTGTGGAGTTCTAGCCACTAGACCACCAGGGAAGTCCCTGGTTCACTTTTCAAAAGCAACTTTGTATTGGTAGTGAATGGGCAGAAAATATCCTCCTTCCTTTGACCTTCAGAGGATGATAAAAACTTGCTGACCTTGATTGAGTGTACTCTTCTGGCAACTGTGCTGTGTATATATGTCATCCAGCCAGTGGGCCTCTTAGGATAGCCACTTTTCTTAGCCCCATTCACAGATGAGGCTCAGAGAAGTGGAGTAACACAGCCAATAGCCAGGAGAAACAGCAGTCTCTCAGCCCAGAGCCCACGGTGTTCCCATGCAACGCTTTTTCCCAGTTAAAGAGGTTGTAGTTCTTATTTCAGATCAATTTAACAACCTTCTAAGTTGAAAACCTAGAACAGAATAAATGATTTGCT
The DNA here is from genome assembly GCF_014754425.2 of Oryx dammah. Lineage (NCBI taxonomy): Eukaryota > Metazoa > Chordata > Mammalia > Artiodactyla > Bovidae > Oryx > Oryx dammah. The sequence goes on from NW_024070186.1 coordinate 31,437,909, forward strand.
AAGAAGAGGAAAACATCACACAACTCCTTCCTTACCTGTGGGTAATTATAGAGGGATCTTTGTTTTTGGCTTTTTTTTTTTTTTTAATAAAAGAAAACTCTGTTTCATCCAGAGACCCAATTAAGATCTAATTTCTGAACTGAATCATCATCACGTATCATCCCTCTTTTGAATCAAATGAACAGTTTCATGGAAATGTCCTATTTGGGTGCAAGAAGAAAGCAATTATTTCTGTTTTGGTGCCATTTAGAATCAGCTGATGTGGAATGATTTAGGAGGACTTATTTAAGTGTTTTCTTAATCAGACATGTGAGCAGGGGGCCTGAGTGACCCCCTTATTAATAAAGATGCATGTTGAAAACTTAGTCACATGTGGATGTTGGTTTTTAGAGATTGAGTCCTCAGGACATTACAAAAATATCCTGTGATGTTCATAGCAGGTTGAAAAAACCCCGCCAAACCTGTCATCTTCCACAGTATTATGTACTTAAAAATAAGGATAAAGACATTGCCTGTGCATGACCAGTGTTACTGTCTCATGTCATCGCTCTGTGCTCACTGACAGGAGATGGCTGCGGAGCACAGATTGGGTTAGCCAGGGACTACACAGAAATCTCTCTGGCCTATTGGATGACTTTCCAGGTAGCTCAGTGGGTGAAAAATCCACCTGCAATACAGGAGGCACAGGAGATGAGGATTTGATCCCTGGGTTGGGAAGATCCCCTGGGGAAGGGAATGACAACCCATTCCAGTATTCCTGCCTGGAGAATCTCAGGGACAGAGGAGCCTGGCAGGCTTACATTCCATGGGGTCAAAAAGAGTCAGACATGACTGAGGCAACTGAGCACATCAAATGACTAGTAAGAGGCAAGAAGTTAGGTAAATTTTGATTAACAGTAGTGTTATAGGCTGGTGACATCATAGACTAGTAGCAGGCAAGGACCCAGAATGATCCATGGGCTTATTAACTTCCTCAAGAAAGAATTCCTGGGTTTCCCTTAACTTTCCCTGAGTATTGAAAGAAAACATTGTATCTTAGGTTTCCTTTTCTAGGTGGAGGTATCAGATGAGATGACATTGTCATTTACCAGCTGAGGACTGTTCTGAACCCTGTGTTGTTATTGACTTCATAACATTGGCAAGGAAATTAAATGAGATGAAATTCTTGGTGCAGCTCAATACTTAGAGTGCTCAATGGTCTAATACTGAAAGAACTATTTTTCAAACGAACAAAAGCAAGTCTTCCATCAACAGTCTTGTTTAAACCTCTGATTTGGAAATAAGGGAAACGGTATTCCGTGAGGAAATGACAATGAACAGGGGTTGTAAGCCTGGTAGTAAAGAAAGAGGATTAGGTTTTTTTTGTTTTTTTTTTTTTGACTGTGTTGGGTCTTAGCTGTGAATTGCAGGCTCAGTTGCTCGGCAGCATGTGGGATCTTCCTTCCGCTACCAGGGATCAAACCTGTGTCCGCCGCATTGGAAGGCAGATTCTTAACCACTGGACCACCAGGGAAGTCCTAGGATTAGGTTTAAGGTCAGGTTTCCTTCAATAAAACATTCTCTGCAAATGACAACCTTTTTTTTTTTTAATTGCTCTGTGGGGGAGATAGAGCAGAGGCGCGTCGTTTCTATGCCCAAAGCAGAAGCTACAAACAGAAAACATGTTGAACCCGCAATCCAACGTTTTGACTGGAGGATGTCACTAGCTGTGTTCTTCTAGGACTTTCCTTTGGTTGCGCAGAAACTCACAGTCCCTATTCTGTTCAGAGAGATGCTCCAGACTGAGGAATGACCAGGCTTTCAATTTCCTTCTCCATCTTGCTTTCAAAGTATTGATTTAAGGCTGGGAGGAGTGAATGAAGAACCCTCCAGTGAAACCTTTAAGACATTTGCAAATGTTAACTTCTTATTCTTCCATCTGAGCTTAATATTTTCTCATTCCCTTTGTTGACACTTGGGCAAGCAAAGCAGCCTAAAGCTGTATCTTTCACTCCCCTACCTCAAACAAACCAAAACAAACAGTGAATCCACAAACATGTATTTAAGACCCTGATTTGGGACTCACAGAAATGATACCAAGCAAGGATGTTTAGAGTTTTGGTTGAAATGCCCTTTCTCTGGCTCATAGTTTTGGGTACAGCTTGCAGGCACTGAAGGAATTAATCTGGAAAAAAAAAATCAAAGGCTTTTTAACATTAAACAGCCTTTTCATGTTCATAAGCCATCTGTGCTGTGACTTCAACCAGCAGAGTCCTGGTATCGCCACCTGATCGCTCCTTGACTGGGAAACAAGCCTATGCTGTCCTGAGTTAGGCGTGCCCCCCAGTCTTACTGATTTCATAAAGGGAGGTGTTGATGATGGGGCTCTGTTGTGCTCTAGTCAGCCGGATGTAAACAGGAGTTGGGAGCAGACAAACATTCCCAGGAGCCTGTGGGGGCTCATGGCATCTGGATTCCTTCCTTTCTTATGTAGCAGGTCTAATTTCACTAGTCTTTTCTCTAACTGCCTGGGTCCAGCATGGTTGTGTTTATGCCAAGAATATTCTTCCACTGGGGGCAAAGCAACAGTAGCTTGGAAATTCAAACGCAGATTCTCAAAAGTATATAAAAATAATTCAGCAGAAATTTAAAGTACTGTAATGTGCAAGGGACATAGACAGAAATGTTCTTTGCACTCTTGGACTGTACATTGTAGTAGGAAAGACAGATTAACACTTTAGGTACAGCACCAAGTGCCGTGGTGGGACAAGTTCGGGGGCAGAGACAGACTTGCATGGAGGGAGGAGGACCTAATCCCTACTGGATTGTGGTGGGGTGCTAGAAGGCTTCCAAGAGGAAGTGAAGTCTCTTTAAGGGTCTGAAAAGTGAAATAGGATTTTCTAAAAAGAGTGGAATTGAGATCAGGCTAGGGGCACCAAGAAGGGGAAAGAGTGGGTGCAAAGGCCTAGGAGAAGAGTAGTGGGGCTGGCGTCTAGAGTGGGAGAGATTGGCAGGACTGCTGCTGGCTTCCCAATAGCATCATCCTCTTCAACCTACAGTAATTGTTGTTGTTGTCAGTCACTAAGTCGTGTCTGACTCTTTGTGACCCCATGGACTGCCCTGCACCAGGCTTTCCTGTGCTTCACCATCTCCCAGAGTTTGCTCAAACTCATGTCCATTGAGTTGGTGATACCATCCAACCATCTCATCCTCTGTCACCCCCTTCTCCTCCTGCCCTCAATCTTTCCCAGCATCAGGATCTTTTCTAGTGAGGTGGCTCTTTGTATCAGGTGGCCAAAGTATTGGAGCTTCAGCTTCAGCATCAGTCCTTCCAGTGAATATTCAGGGTTGATTTCCTTTAAGACTGACTGATTTGATCATCTATAGTAATAGAACCACCAGACGCTAGCCAGGCACTTGGCTTCCCAGAATGAAGACTACATGTCCTAGCTTCTCTTGCAACTGTATATTGGCCATACCTAAGCTGTGGCCAGTGAGAAGGAAACAGCAGTGAGTGTATATCCTGTGGGCTGTGCACTTAAAGAGTGTGTCCTTCCTCCTGCCCTTTCCTGCCTGCTTCCTGTGGGCAGGAATGTGGATGAGGTCATGAGCTTTCTGGGAATGGCCCTGCCCCAACAGAAGACTAAGTCCTGTTCCTGGAAACATCTTGTAGCCATGGGCTGCTTATGCTCAGATGGATCTGTGGAAGAAAAATAAACTTCTCTCTTATTTAAGTTACTGATAATCTGAGTGTCTTGGAAAGTAGCTATGTTTCTGTTCAAAATAATTCAAGAGGGAAGCTGGGCCAGATGTTTCTTTCTTCCTTTTGAGTAGCATGCTAATGGAATATCTCCTCTGTGAAGGGATTGTGTGAAACTGGGGTTACTGAGATCACCATGCTGGACAGAATACCTGCTCCCATGGAACTAGACTCCAGTGAGGCTGTTTGTAAGTCTTCGCAAGCAGAATAATAATAATGATGATAATGATAGAAAAAAATATGGTAGAGCAGCCAGCATACATCAAGAACTTTCTCAGTGTCAGACTCCATGCTAAGTACTTTTCATGTTATCCTCGCAATGGGCCTATGACTGACTTAATATTATGGCCCCATTTTATAGATGGAGAATGAAGAGGTTAAGTACCTTGTTCAAAGCACCATTGAGTTTGTTCTCCATTTGGAGAGCAGTAGGAAGCAAGGAGAGGTCTGAAGCATCTGTGGGTATATATATGTATGGTCAGAGGTGTTGGTTGGGTTAATATGTTAGTGTAAAGTTTAAGCTTAATCCAGACCCTGCACTCAGCTCACTGCTGCCTCTTGTTGGTGGCTGGATCCGTGACTCTCTGACAGACTACACACTTTGGTCTCTACAAAGCTGGCTGTCCCCAGCTTGCCAACAGCAACCACAGCTGCAATGGTAGCAATTCTAAACATTTTCTTTATTTTTTGCTGATTAATTTTGAAATAATTTCAGACTTACAAAATGTTGTGAGAATCCTGCAAAGACTTTTCTTATCTCCTTCACCCAGATTCACCAAATGTTAACATTTCATATAGCCACAGTAAAATAATAAAAACCAGGAAATCTACATTGATGTCCTATTGTTATATAAGCTAGAGACCATTATCATATTTCTCCAGTTGCCCATCACATGTCTCTTTTCTGGTCCAGGCTCCAATCTGGGATAGCCTGTTGTACTTAGCTGTTATGCCTACTAGTTACCTTTAATCTGTGACAACTTGCTCCTTAGTCTTTGTCATTCATGACCTTGACGCTTTGAGAAGAGTACTGGCCAGCTATTCTGTGCAATATTCCTTAACTGGATTTGTCCAGGTTTCAAGATGGTTGAATTCAGGTTATACATTTATTTTATTCAAGTATAATTGCTTTATATGCTGTTTGTTTCTGCTATACAATGAAGTGAATCAGCTTTGTTGTTGTTCAGCTGCTAAGTCATGTCCAGCTCTTTGCGACTCCATGCATGCTAGGCTTCTCTTTCCTCCATGACTTCCTGGAGTTTGCTTAAATTCATGTCCACTGAGTCAGTGATGCCATCTAACCATCTCATCCTCTGCTGCCTCCTTTTCTTTTTACCTTCAGTCTTTTCCAGCATCAGCATCTTTCTCCAGTCAGCTGTTCAAATCAGGTGGCCAAAGTATTAGAGCTTTAGCTTTAGCATCAGTCCTTCCAAATAACCAGGGTTGATTTCATTTAGGATTGACTGGTGTGATCTCCTTGCCGTCCAAGGAACTTTCAAGAGTCTTCTCCAGCCCCACAATTCAAAAGCATCAATTCTTCAGCACTCAGCCTTCTTTATGGTCCATCTTTCACATCCCTACATGACTACTGGAAAACCATAGTCTGAGTATATGGACCTTTGTTGGCAAAGTAATGTCTCTGCTTTTAAATATGCTGCCTAGGTTTGTCATAGCTTTTCTCCCAAAGAGCAAGCATCTTTTAATTCTATGGCTGCAGTCACCATCCACAGAGATTTTGGAGCACAAGAAAATAAAATCTATTATTGCTTCCACATTTCCTCCTTCTATTTGCGGGACTGGATGCCATGATCTCAGTTTTTTGAATGTTGAGTTTCAAGCCAACTTTTTTGCTTGTCTCTTTCATTTTCATTAAGAAGCTTTTAAGTTCCTGTTCAATTTCTGTCACTAGAGTGGTATTATCTGGATATCTGAGGTTGGTGATATTTCCCCCAGCAATCTTGATTCCAGCTTGTGATTCATCCAGTCTGGTGTTTCTCATGATGTCCTCAGCATATAAGTTAAATAAGCAAGGTGACAATATACAGCCTTGACGTACTCCTTTTCCAGTTTGGAACCAGTCTGTTGTTCCATGTCCAGTTCTAACTGTTACTTCCTGACCTGCATACACATTTCTCAGGAGGCAGGTCAGGTGGTCTGGTACTCCCATCTCTTTCAGAATTTCCACAGTTTGTTGTGATCCACACAGTCAAAGGCTTTAACGTAGTCAATGAAGCAGAAGAAGATGTTTTTCTGGGACTCCCTTGCTTTCTCCATGATCCAACTAATCAGCTATATGTATACATATATTCCCCCTCTCTTGAGCCTCCCTGCCCCCTATCCTATCCCTCTAGGTCATCAGAGAGCACCAAATTGAGCTCCCTCTGCTATATAGCAGTTTCCCACTAGCTATCTATTTTACATATGGTAGTGCAAATATGGGGCTTCCTTGTAGCTCAGCTGGTAAAAAATCTGCCTGCAATGCGTTAGACCCCGTTTTGATTCTTGGCTTGGTAAGATCCCCTGGAGAAGGGATAGGCTACCCACTCCAGTATTCTTAGGCTTCCCTGGTGGCTCAGATGGTAAAGAATCCATCTGCAGTGAGGGAAACCTGGGTTCCTTCCTCAGGTTGGGAAGGTCCCCTGGAGAAGGGCATGGCAATCCACTCCAATATTCTTATCTGGAGAATCCCCATGGACAGAGGAGCCTGGTGGGCTGCAGTCCATGGGGTTTCAAGAGTCAGACAAGATCTAGCGACTAAACCACCACCATCTCTGGAGACATTAACTTTGAAAACATGGTTCAGGTAGTGTCTGACATGTTTCTCCATTGTGAAATTATTATTTTCTTCTCTGTAACTAGTCGGTTTTTAAGGGGATATGCTGAGATCATGTAAACATCTTGTATCTCATACTCATGCCTATTAATTTTAGGCATCAACAACCTATGGGTTATCCCTTTGACAACCCTTGCTGGGAACAATTATTACTGTGGTATTTGCCAAATACCACACCACCCTTATTTGACACCACCCTTATGGCAGAAAGTGAAGAACTAAAGAGCCTCTTGATGAAAGTGAAAGAGGAGAGTGAAAAAGCTGGTTTAAAGCTCAACATTCAGGAAACCAAGATCATGGCATCTAGTCCCATCAATTCATGGCAAATAGATGGGGAAACAGTGGAAACAGTGGCTGACTTTATTTTTGGGAGCTCCAAAATCACTGCAGATGGTGGCTGCAGCCATGAAATTAAAAGATGCTTGTTCCTTGGAAGGAAAGTTATGACCAACCTAGACAGCATATTCAAAAGCAGAGACATTACTTTGCCAACAAAGGTCCATCTAGTTAAGGCTATGGTTTTTCCAGTGGTCATGTATGGATGTGAGAGTTGGACTCTAAAGAAAGCTGAGCACCGAAGAATTGATGCTTTTGAACTGTGGTATTGGAGAAGACTCTTGGGCTGCAAGGAGATCCAACCAGTCCATTCTAAAGAAGACCAGTCCTGAATATTCATTGGAAGGACTGATGCTGAAGCTGAAACTCCAATACTTTGGCCACCTGATGTGAAGAGATGACTCATTTGAAAAGACCCTGATGCTGGGAAAGATTGAAGGCAGGAGGGGTAGGGGATGACAGAAGATGAGATGGTTGGAAGGCATCACCGACTCAATGGACATGAGTTTGAGCAAGCTCCGAGAGTTGGTGATGGACAGGGAAGCCTGGCATGCTGCAGTTCATGGGGCTGCAAAGAGTCGGACATGACTGAGGGATTGAACTGAGCTGAACTGATTTGCAAAATTCTCTATTTCCATCACTCCTTCTATATTTAATTAGAATTTTACTAGAAGAAAGAGCTCATCCTTCATTCTCATTTATTTGGTTATTCAATTTACTTATGTCAGCACAGATTAGTAGCTTTTTTTTACTCTATTATTATCATTATTTATTTTATTGCTGAAATAATCTCAGATTAAGCCACTTGCTTTCTGTGTCATTCCAATATATTTGTATCATTTTTTGAGCATTTCTTACTCTTTTTTGACACCATAAGATGGTCCAGGTTCATCTTTGGCTTTTCTTTCCCTGTCCTGGAATCAGCCTTTTCTCCAAGAAGCCATGATTTCTTCTATTAGAGAATGTTATTTAAAAATTAAGATCTGAGGGCTAGATCTGGTAATCACTCAGAACAAAATGTAAGCCTCTCTTAAAAGCAGACTTGGTTGCACATTGCCACTTTTCATTCTTTTCTGCTCAGTTACTTCTTTATTATCAATTTAGTTTTATGCCCTGTGTGATGTGGAGATATAAGTTACTGTTCTAACAGTTACAGAAATATCAGTGTGCATATTTATGCTTACTTCCTACATTTCAACAAATATTTATTGAATATTTGCTGTTCTAATAATTCATCTTTTTATCTGTGAGCATCAAAATTTATTGCTACTAGAGCTGAAAAGAAAATAGATTATGGAAAATCTAACTCTGATCATATACATGTACGTGCTGGTGTGAATAGACTACATCTACTTAATGCATTATCACCTGGATGACTCAGCCCATTTGCTCAAGCTACAGGTCAATTTAGTAAAGCAAAAATCAGCTTGGCTAGTTGTTTGGCATAGTTAGATCCTGATCAACTAACTACATTTTTCATTTTTTTAGTCAGTTGTGCTGTTGTGTAGATACAGCTTTAGTCAGAAATTCAATTTCCCAGTTTGTAATACATTTGCCAAGATGGTTGAGTCATATCAAATCAGCATAGCTAATACTCCTTCCTCCAAAGTATATCATAGTTACAGGCATAGTCAACAGGTAATTTATGAACTTCAAGGCCAAATCTCCCAGTGCAAAAGCTAATCTCTTCTGTTTTGGTGAAGGATGTCTCTATTTCATTTTCTATGGGTTCTTCATCAAATTCACTCTATAGATCAAACAGGAGTGCAGTGAGGAAACCCCTGGAACACAATTCAATCATGCTGACTTAGCCAACAATTTTCCACATGGGTAATGCAGTTAGAGCAATCATATAGATCAAAACACCTAATTCTTCTTATCTAGAAAGTCAAAGACTTTTCTACATTGCACTTGATGCATTTGGTGACAAAAGATAAGAAAGAAAAATGAAAGATTTCAAAAGAGAAATTCGGAGGAATTATATTCTTTAAAAAAAGGAAAATTTTCTGTTGCTATTGTCTAGAGCCAGTTCCCCCAAAGATGAACAGTTCCTGATATGATCAAACCTGGGCTGTGATTATAAAAGTCATTGCTGTTCAAGAGAGACATCTGAACAGGATGTATACCAGACTCAACCATGTCACCCAGCTTCAAAGAGAAGGACATCCCTAACAGGCTTGGAAAGGACATCCAGGTATGTTCATTACCTCCTGTGTGCCTCACAGGACCTTTTAAGTGGAAGAGTGCTTATTATGAGTAGTTCTTCCTTTAAAATTATACTTTGAAAAAATAAGGTCCATTCATGTTTTCCATTTTAGCCTTTTGAGACACAGTAAAATAGTTTTTTAAAAAACCTTTCTTTTTTTCTTTTTTATGGCCACACTGTGCAGCATTGGGGATCTTAGTTCCCCAACCAGGGGTCGAACCTGTGTCCCCTGCAATGGAAGTATGGAGTCTTAACCACTGGATTACCAGGGAAGTTGCTATGATACCTTTTTGAAGCCACTTGGGCACTTCATTTCTTCATCCAGAGCTCCTGATGAAGGAAGTCATTTCTCACACCAGCACACAGAGACTCCTCTTCCTGTTGGCTCCTCCTTCTCCAGTGAATAATCCTCAACATCAATTCTACCATGTATATTACACCCAAGAGTGGTATTGTTGCTATCATGGGAACTGTGGGGCATAGGAAAACTCGTGACTGACCCAGATCAGCCAATTTGGCAGCAGAATATGCTGTCCTTTGATAATCTGCTAAAAACTTCACAAATAATCTGGTGTTTGTCAAACATCTTCTCAGGACTGCCCCCAACCCCACCTACATTTTGAGTTCATATGTTGTTTCTATTGGTAATTGCTCTAGAGGGTTCAGAGGGGGTTCTGCAAACCAGTTCTTGCACCTTAAAAACAGCACTTATGTTTTCCTACTCTCCTGGGATCCTGTGCCCTTATGCTTCTTTAGCACTCCATTTACTTCTTCAAAAAGATGCTCATTTTCTGTGTTAGAAACATGCTCATGTTCCACCCCAGAGAGCTAGACCATCTGCTCAAGAAATACTGCACTGAGAAGATCTGATGACATGGACCTGCTTTGATGGTGAAAGGAAGGGAACAAGACACATACTCACCCCAGGGCCTTTGCACTTATGGTAACTTCTTCTTGAATGCTGTTTCCTGAGTTCTCCATGTGGCTGTTCCCTTCTGGCCATTCATGTCTCAGCTTAAATACACCCTCCCTAGAAAGGCTTCCCTGACTGCATAGGCAATCTTTCCTGCCCAACTTTTATTTTCTTTGTAGCATTCATCATGACCTGATGAATGAATTATTTTACTGGTTGATTTGTCTACTTGACACTTTAGTTCAGTTCAGTCGCTCATTTGTGTCCGACTCTTTGTGACCCCATGGACTGCAGCATGCAAGGCCTCCTTGTCCATCACCAACTCCCGGAGTTTACTCAAACTCATGTCCATTGAATCTGTGATACCATCCAACCATCTCATCCTCTGTCACCCCCTTCTCCTCCCACCTTCAATCTTTCCCAGCATCAAGGTCTTTTCAAATGAGTCAGTTCTTTGCATCAGGTGGCCAAAGTATTGGAGTTTCAGTTTTAGCATCAGTCCTTCCAATGAAAATTCAGGACTGATTTCCTTTGGGATGGACTGGTTGGATCTCTTTGCAGTCCAAGGGACTCTCAACAGTCTTCTCCAACACCACAGTTCAAAAGCATCAATTCTTCACTGCTCAGCTTTCTTTATAGTCCAACTCTCACATCCATACATGAAAAACCATAGCCTTAACGAGACGGAGCTTTGTTAAGGGTGGTACACTTAAGGGTGGTACACTTGACACTTGGGCAGATAGAATAGGAAGCCCTTGGGAGCAGGAGCAGGGACCTTGTCTGTTTTGGTCATGAGCACATCCCCACGGTTTAGAACAGGAATGCTGAAATCTTAAAATGGATTCCTGACACTTGTGTCAATTTGTACATGGAACCATCAACTTTACCTGAAAGAAACAGGTCGGTGCCTCCTATATTCGAATGCTATGGTCTTAGGTACCTCCCAAATTGTAAACCCACATGTACCTGGAATCCCCACATGGCCCTGGAACTCACTGGAAAAGATCCTGATGCTGAAAAGATTGAAGGCAGAAGGAGAAGGGGGCAGCAGAGGATGAGATGGTTGGATGGCATCACCGAGTCAATAGACATGCACTTGGGCAAACTCCAGGAGACAGTGAGGGACAGGGAGGCTAGGCGTGCTGCCGTCCATGAGGTCGCAAAGAGGTGGACACAACTCAGTGACTGAATGTCAACAGCAACAAACGTCCCTGGAGCTGTCTGTCTTTTGGAATTTTATGATCATGATCATCCTCTTTGTAGAAATTAGAAAAGATAGATTTTGGTGGTAAGGGAAGAGTCATTTTCCTCTTACTTCCAAGTTTTCTTCCCTAGCTGGATATTACATAAATTAAGCAGTTGCAGTGTCCAGGCCAGCAAGCTCTCAACCACTTGTGGAGTGTATTTCACGCTGCAAGTCAGTTCATAATTCGGGGGTGCTGATAGCATATGCTTTACTCTGGTATCCAGGTCTGGCTGTGGCTTCTCAGGAGCCAAGGAGGGTCTGTGCCATCGGCCACCTCCCAGTGGAGCCCGCCCTGAATTCTGCCATCTGACGTCTCTCTCCTAGCTCATCTCACCTCACCCCAATTAATATCACGAAAGGGCAATGTTTATGCAAAACCGCATGCAGAGTGGCCTTTCACTCCTAATTTAAACTATTAAAATGCCATTAAGAATGGCACAGCACATTTCAGCACTGTTTTCCTTCATTATTTCTTGTTGAAGAACAGCCATGTGGAAAGGAATGCATTTCGTTCTCTGCAAAGCGGAGCTTTTTTTTTTTTTTCTTTTTCAGGATGGTTTATGGTGGCCATTGTTGGAATTTATAGCCCCAAATCTAGACTCCTCTACCCAGAGATGGAGTTAGTAGACACAATTTTTGTCAGTGAAAACTAAGGACAATCAATACAAACATATCGAGGCATTTATTTTAAACATTTGGCTGGATAAATCATCGCAGCCATCATGCTGGAGACAGCCTTCATTTCAACTGTGGCGTGTTTTGGAGCCTGTGATATTTCTATTCTGTTTGCTTGTTTCTTTTCAATAAAGCATCAGCCTTTACCACACCACGGCAAATACCTCATCAAAGATGACATCTGCTTCTCTGACGCAAAGCCTGTTTTCCAAGGATCAGTTCAGATGTCATGGGAAACTCTTCATGAATATATAGTCTACCCGCCGTGCTTGTTGTTTTTAAATTTTTGGCCCATTTTACATTTTTTGGAGATTAAAATGCAGGCAGTTTGATCTCAGCTTTGACCTTTTAAGTTGCTACAAGTTAATCTTCTGCTAAAAGCCTGGAGAGCTGGAATAATTATATTTTGTGAAAGAAGCAGGTTCTGTGCACAGAGGGTGACTGCCGTTATGGTAATGTGTCTCTTAGACAACGTTTCAGTGCTAGAAACGGTATCAACAAAGAAAAACAGTGTTTTTGGTGCATTTTTATTGAAAATGTGTACTTAGATTCTGGATGGCTGCTTTGCAAACAAGCTGCTTTTGGGTGTTTTCTTTGCCTCCCTTGTCTTCCTAGGAGGGACAGCGTCCCTCGGCAAACACCGCCCACACCGGCTATGGCTGGAGGCAGGGTTGCTCACACACTCCGAGTGATTCATTCAGGGACCTCACGAGGTTCGATCTCTAGGCAATTTCTTCCTGACCTTTGAAGGAAGAGTAATTTTTGCCTCCTCTGCCCTGTTAAGGCCCTGTAGCTGGGTGGAAGTGGCTCCCCTGGGACCCTCTGTTTCCAGCTGAAATTTTGGCGAGCTTGCTCAGTGCCCATGGGGCGCTCAAGGCTCTGCATCATGAGCACATCCAACCTTCACCTCCGCTCTCAAAGAGTGCACCAGTTCCCCACTGTACTGGTGGGACAGACCGAAGTTCTCCACCTGGTGGGGAGCAGAGATGGGAACTGAATGCAGGGCTGTCTGATTCCAGAGCCCATGGAAAGCTTGGGACAATGGCTCCATTCCACTGTGACGCGGGATCCAGGAGGTTCTTCAGTCCCAACACTTGCTAGGCTGAGGAGATGAGCAGAAATCCTATTAATAGAAATCTCGAAACCCCAGTGTCCAGGGGGAATGCATTCTACCAGAGAGGGCCTACTATTTTTTCCCTGTGAACCAGAGCCACCAAGCCTTCATGTAATGACATCTCAGGAGTTGTCACTATATGTGACTATAATGACATCTCAGGAGCTGTGAAGGAAATCAACAGCTTTTTAACACACATCTGTGTGGCATCTCCCACAGTCAAAGCCTGAGCTAGGGTGGGCTGATTCCAATGACGACACCAATGCCTGTCACATATTCCCTCTTCCTCTGTCTTCTCAACTCTATATCCCGCCCTAGACAATGAAGCGCCTCTTGGAAATGGAGAAAGGGCATGGGTTCAGTGTCCTAAGATGAGGGGTCAAGCTTGGGTTCCCCTGATGACAAAATGAATGACCTCAGGCCATGGAGTTTGCACTTCCTCCCTTGTAAACTGGAGATAATTACAACCTCGTCATCATCTCCAGTGATGGGCCAATCTCTCTCTTTTTCCTGGCTGTGTCATCCTTGGCCTGTGGGATCTTAGTTCTTTGACCAGGGATGGAATCCACAGAGTCCTAACCATTGGACCACCAGGGAAGTCCCAATGGGCCAATCTTTATCCTTTGAAAGTGGGTTTGATTTTTGGATTAGAGCTAAAAGTCCTTTGCAGAAAGGGGCTGTGAATAAGGAGGGCTTTCTCCCCGGCAGAAGCTGGGCATATACGATAAGACCATCGAGTCATAATGCTCCTTTCCTTGCATGATTTGTGAACTGGCTCTATAGTTGTTTCAGAAATGTCTACCTCTCAGCACAACTCTTGGAAGGAGAATAATACCTTTTCATTAGGGGGAAAGAGTTCTGTCTGTGAAACTCTCTTATGGATCTTGATTTCCTTTGAGTCCATGATTGAAAGTTTACCGCCTCTCACATTTCCCTGGTGAGGAGCTCAGGCTTGGGAAGGCATTTAATTCTTTCACAAGATGGTGAAACTTGGTGAATCAGAATACTGCTTCTCCACCTGCTCCTTATGACACAACTTTAGACAATGCACTGAAACTCCTGAAGGCTCTGTTTCTCATCTCAAAAACGGAAGAATGTTGCTTTCTTTACAGGATAGTTGAAAGGATGGGAACATACAGACAACATCCAGCACAATGTTAGCATGAAGCAGGTCTTCAATAAATTACATCTGCCCTTCTTGAAACTTCCTTGAACAGAAAAGTATAACTATTTTACAGTTGGCTTTAAAAATGTAGGTTATTTCCAACAAATGATGATTCTTCCAAGCATTTAAGGACAATAATAAGTGGTTAATAAGTGTTTACTAGTGCCTATTTTGTGCCCAATTCATGAAGCATTAAAGGCCTGGGGTCACGTCTAGCCATGGAGAGAAGGGAGAAAAAGATTAAGAACTAAGGACAGGGACTTCTCTGGTAGTCCAGTGGTTAAGACTTCGCCTTCCAATACAGAAGCAGTATGGTAACAAATTCAATAAAGACTTTAAAAATGGTTCACATTAAAAAAAGAATTTAAAAAAAGAGTTGGGATAACTACTGAGTTGAATAAAATCTTATGATAATATGTTGGGAAGAGTAGACGGGTACTGCTGCAACACACTTAACTGTTGTGAAAACTTCTACATGGTGGAGGCAGAATAAAGCAGTGGCTAACATCTTTGCTCTGGAGCCAGTGTGTGCCTTTGAGTCCAAGCTCTGTGTTTATTGTTCAGTTTTAACCTCTCTGAGCCTCAGTTTTCTCATCTGAAAAATGGGATGACAGCATTTACTTATAGGGTTGCTGTAAAGTTTAAGTGAATTAGTATATGTAAAGCATTGAGAATCATACCTGGTGATATTTGATAAATGTTTGCTTAAAAGTTATAGGGCTGACATTTATTGAACATCTTCTTTATGCCAAGCACTGGTCCAGGCACAGGAGATAGTATTGGCAGAATACTTGCTCTCAAGGAGCTTTTAGACATTTAACAGAAGCACCAGGCAGAAAAATACAGAACAAGGAAAAACTAAACAGGTTAAGGAAGGTGGCCAGGAAAGCCTCCCTGAGCAAGAGACATTTGATGTGACATACGAATCCCAGATGGCGCTAGTGGTAAAGAACCTGCCTGCCAGTGCAGGAGACAGAAGAGACATGGGTTCCATCCCTGGGTCGGGAAGGTCCCCTGGAGGAGGGCATGGCAACCCACTCCAGTATTCTTGCCTGGAGAATCCCATGGACAGAGGAGCCTGGCGGGCTATAGTCCATAGGGTCTCAAAGAGTTGGACACGACTGAAGCGACTTAGCATGTATGCATGTATGAGGGATGCAGGGTGGGTCTAGATCAAGGGTCTAGATCGAGGATTGGAGGTAGAGAAAGACTAACTTTTTTCAGCGGGGGAAGTATAGTTGTTTTACAATGTTGTGTTAGTTTCTGCTGTATGACGAAGTAGATCAGCTGTAAGTCTACATATATCCCCTCCCTCACATCCCCCAACCCTACCCCTCTAGATCAGCACAGATCACTTGAGCTGAGCCCCCTGGGCTACACAGCAGCTTCCCACTAACTGTCCATTTTATACACAGTAGTGTGACTGTGTGGATCACAATAAACTGTGGAAAATTCTGAAAGAGATGGGAATACCGGAACACCTGACCTGCCTCTTGAGAAATCTGTATGCAGGTCAGGAAGCAACGGTTAGAACTGGACATGGAACAACAGACTGGTTCCAAATAGGAAAAGGAGTACATCAAGGCTGTATATTGTCACCCTGCTTATTTAACTTATATACAGAGTACATCATGAGAAACGCTGGACTGGAAGAAACACAAGCTGGAATAAAGATTGCTGGGAGAAATATCAATAACCTCAGATATGCAGATGACACCACCCTTATGGCAGAAAGTGAAGAGGAACTAAAAAGCCTCTTGATGAAAGTGAAAGTGGAGAGTGAAAAAGTTGGCTTAAAGCTCAACCTTCAGAAAATGAAGATCATGGCATCTAGTCCCATCACTTCATGGGAAATAGATGGGGAAACAGTGGAAACAGTGGCAGACTTTATTTTTTTGGGCTCCAAAATCACTGCAGATGGTGATTGCAGCCATGAAATTAAAAGACACTTACTCCTTGGAAGAAAAGTTATGACCAACCTAGATAGCATATTCAAAAGCAGAGACATTACTTTGCTGACTAAGGTCCGTCTAGTCAAGGCTATGTTTTTTTCAGTGGTCATGTATGGATGTGAGAGTTGGACTGTGAAGAAGGCTGAGTGCTTAAGAATTGATGCATTTGAACTGTGGTGTTGGAGAAGACTCTTGAGAGTCCCTTGGACTGCAAGGAGATCCTACCAGTCCATTCTGAAGGAGATCAGCCCTGGGATTTCTTTGGAGGGAATGATGCTGAAGCTGAAACTCCAGTATTTTGGCCACCTCATGAGAAAAGTTGACTCATTGGAAAAGACTCTGATGCTGGGAGGGATTGGGTGCAGGAGGAGAAGGGGATGACAGAGGATGAGATGGCTGGATGGCATCACAGACTCGATGGATGTGAGTCAGTGAACTCCGGGAGTTAGTGATGGACAGGGAGGCCTGGCGTGCTGTGATTCATGGGGTTGCAGAGAATCGGACACGACTGAGCTACTGAACTGAGCTGAGTGTATATGTGTTAATGCTACTCTTCCAATTTGTCTCAACCTCCTCTTCCCCTGCCCATGTCCACATGCCTGTTCTCAACATCTGCATCTCTATCACTGCCCTGCAAACAGACTCATCTGTACCACCTTTCTAGATCCCATGCACGTGCATTAATATATGATATTTATTTTTCCTCTGAGAAAGACTGATTTTCACGAGGGTTTCAACTGTGATGGTGACCTGTGGTCAGGAGCTCACTGAGATATTATGGTGTTCCATAGTCACTCCTTTCACTAAAAATGCCCACCTCTCAGACTCCCTTGCAGCTAAGAGTGGCCATGGGACACCATTCTCATTACCAAGTTGTAAGCAGAATGCTGCTAAGGAGTTTAGGAAAAACATTCCCTTTCTGGATACAATGCTTCCTCTTTCTGTTTCTTTCTTTGCTTCCTGCCTGGAATTATATGTGATGATTTAAGATGCAGCAGCTATTTTGGAGCCATGTGGCAACAAGCATGAGAACAGAAGCTTAAGATGCAAGGCTTGTGGAACAGGAAGCAGAGAAGAACCTGGTATCTGGATGCCGGTGTTGAGTTTCTGAGCTATTGTGAGACTGCAAAACCCCAGACTGCTTCTCGCATAAAACAAATAAATCTCTACCTATTTAAGTCCCTGATAGTCAAGTTTTATTTGCATCTGCAGATATTTCTAACTGATACAAATAGCTTCCATAACAATGGGCTTGTAGACAGCAGTAAATTTCCCCTTTTGGAAATGGGTACTAGGTTTTATGTGAAAGCAGAGGGCATATGAGTGGATAATGAAAACAATATACAGTCTAGTTCTCTGTAGAAGAACTGGCCTTTCTAGCTACTGCTTTGTCTGAAATTATGGCATCTGGCCTCCTATGTCTTTCGTTCCTTAAAAAAATGTAAATTGAAGCAATCCTTTGTGAGGACGCCGACAGGCCACTTATGTCTCCAGGACTGGCAGGGTTCTTTCTGCTCCTGCTTAGCCTGATTTCTTGCCTTGGCTCTTTTCCTCTTTGGTAACATCCCCCAGCATCTTCTTGGCTCTGTCTGCCACACAAATACTGCTCTCTCTGCATTTAATGATTTCAGAGGCAGTTCCTGTCCCTTCATTTTGACAGGGAGTGATGGCCTAAAGCCACGAGAATGGCCTAAGAGAGCAGCATAGTCCTGTTTGCTTTTCTTGGCCCCTTAAAAAAGAAATTCAGTAACCAATACATTCCAAGGTGATTATATTATCTCAATTAGCCCCCTTGCCTTAGCTGCTTGTTTACTGGATGAGAAAGAGAAAAGTGGTTTCAGGCAAGAGGCTCCTGGGGTGTAGCTACCAGGAGCTGCACCCACTCTTCCCTGTGGCTTGATAAAAGTGAGAAAATGCTGGAAACAGGTTATGCCTGCTCCTTCAGCTGTCAGCAAGCGAGGACTCTGATGTCTGCCAAGATGTGACCAAACCTTCAGATTTCTCTTTGCTTGTGTCCACATCTGCCCAGAGATGTCCTGGGTTAAAGAAATTCATATATTTCCTTTCCTAAATTGATGAGGATCACATGGAGAGCCTGGGGTGAAATGTGGAAATGAATATGGTTATTTACAAATTGCTCTTACACATGGGAAATAATCATCCTCCTGGCCCCTCCTTTTCCAATAAACATATAATTGCGTTCTAAATCAAGAAGTGCCAATACCCCATACCTGCAAAGCCAAAAGTGGTAAAAAAAAATTTCAAATGGAATGGGCCTCTCCAAAGACATTTTGCCATCCTGTGTGCTCTACTGCCTGCTGGAGGAGCATGCCTCATCTAAACTCCTGGGTGTGTGAAAGAGATTTTTTTCCTAGTCTCCAATTTCATTTTCCTTCTCCCTTTGTCTTTGTGTTATTTATGGGACAAGGCTGAGAGTGAGTTGCTGAGGCACTTCTCAGCATATGCTTCATAAGTTTTATGAACCTCAGTTGAATTTGCTCTTTTGTCTCCCTAGTCTAGGCTGAATAACTCTTTTCTGGAGTATAACCCATCAGTCTGCTGAAGGCGTGGCTACAACCTGCCGGCCTCCACAGCCAGCCAGCCTATATACTTCCCAATCATCTGCTTCATTTCCTGATGCAATGGGGATCCTGACATGGGCACATTGCTTCAACAGAATGCTGCGGGACAGGGCATCAGTCATCACTTCTGGCTCTCAGCTCCATAAATACCTGTCTCATGGATGCTGCCACTGATGCCGTCTTCAGAAGTGAGGCCATCTCCTCTCTAGGAGCCTCCTTCCCTCAAATGGTTTGGGAAGTGCTAAGCTGACTTGAAATAAACGAAAATCCAAAGCAAATGAAATCATTCAGTTCAGTTCAGTTCAGTCGCTCAGTCGTGTCCGACTCTTTGCGACCCCATGAATCCCAGCACGCCAGGCCTCCCTGTCCATCACCAACTCCTGGAGTTCACTCAGACTCACGTCCATCGAGTCAGTGATGCCATCCAGCCATCTCATCCTCTGTCATCCCCTTCTCCTCCTGCACCCAATCCCTCCCAGCATCAAAGTCTTTTCCAAAGAGTCAACTCTTTGCATGAAGTGGCCAAAGTACTGGAGTTTCAGCTTTAGCATCATTCCTTCCAAAGAAATCCCAGGGCTGATCTCCTTCAGAATGGACTGGTTGGATCTCCTTGCAGTCCAAGGGATTCTCAAGAGTCTTCTCCAACACCACAGTTCAAAAGCATCAATTCTTCGGCGCTCAGCCTTCTTCACAGTCCAACTCTCACATCCATACATGACTACTGGAAAAACCATAGCCTTGACTAGATGGACCTTAGTTGGAAAAGTTATATCTCTGCTTTTGAATATGCTATCTAGGTTGGTCATAACTTTTCTTCCAAGGAGAAAGCGTCTTTTAATTTCATGGCTGCAATCACCATCTGCAGTGATTTTGGAGCCAAAAAAAAAAAAAGTCTAATACTGTTTCCACTGTTTCCCCATCTATTTCCCATGAAGTGATGGGACTAGATGCCATGATCTTCGTTTTCTGAATGTTGAGCTTTAAGCCAACTTTTTCACTCTCCTCTTTCACTTTCATCAAGAGGCTTTTTAGGTCCTCTTCACTTTCTGCCCTAAGGGTGGTGTCATCTGCATATCTGAGGTTATTGATATTTCTCCTGGTAATCTTGATTCCAGCTTGTGTTTCTTCCAGTCCAGCATTTCTCATGATGTACTCTGCATAGAAGTTAAATAAGCAGGGTGACAATATGAAATCGTTAGACCAAGGCAAATGGACAGGCCAATGGGGCATCTCTTCAACAATCAAGCAAAATCTGAGTTGAACTCCCCAAATGTGGTTGACATTTGTCATTGTTTGTTTTCTCAGCACCAAAGTACCCTTCTTATTGGAGACATGTCTCTGCTTGTTGGCAAGGCCCATGACTAAATCAAGGAGAGGAACAGATACCCTTCCTTACTCTTTGTTTGGTTGGTCAATAAGATGTTTCCACCAGGGCTTGGAATTTTCAGGGAGTGATACAAGGATGCAGGGTCCATTGGAGATATGTCGTGGCAGGCAGAGATGGGTAGTGTTGGTCCTGGTGGGAGTGACCTGACCACACTCTGCCCAGATGGGAACTTGTGTATGTTGTTGGGCTGTCTGGTTTGCCCTCTTCTGCTTTCTAAACTTACAATCTTCATTCTTCCAATGGATTCAGAGCTCTGCTGCCAGTCTTTCAAAGCATCCCTTATGCTAAAATCGTATGTATTTGGCACATAAAGGAAAAATGAAATCTCCATTCCTCCCTCCTCTTCCCAACTCACCAGGACAAAAGGAGAAACTGACTTGCTGCTGACTTGCAGTAATCATTTCTACTTGAGATGGATAACAGTCCATTTCTTATATGAGAAGAATGGTACTTCTCATCTATCTCTATCATGATTCAACTTAGGATCAGCACTGTTTTCCTTACTGTATTTTAACAAGAGGTTTGGAGGAGGGGACCAATTCCTCATGTTTTTACCACACTGGTAGTATATGAATGCATGAATATTCATATATTAAACAATGCAGGAATATTCGGAGGGAAACATGACAGCTTCTCCATAGCATGCTCCCAACTATCTTTCTTTCTGAGAGACATGCACTGTGAACACTGCTCTCCATTCGTTCAGTCCAAGTACTTTAAAAACACAGTAATGGGATATACTGTGGGTTTTGCTTTGTGACTTGGTTTTCAATTTACAGTATGTCTGGGAGATTTTCCCATGAAGGCTCAAATGTATTCTTTTAATGATTGCACAGTATTCCATATCATGCTTTATTTAACCTCTTCCACTTAGGAAGTAGACACAATTTTTTTCACTGGTAGAAAAAATGCTCCCATGAACAATCTTGTAAATCTTTTTGCGTTTATACATAATTTTTTTTCTAGAACTGAGTTTTTCTATTTATTTATTTCCCAAATAAAATATATATATATATATTCAACAAGTATCTAATGGTTCCAAATAGGAAAAGGAGTACGTCAAGGTTGTATATTGTCACCCTGCTTATTTAACTTCTATGCAGAGTACATCATGAGAAACGCTGGGCTGGAAGAAACTCAAGCTGGAATCAAGATTACCAGGAGAAATATCAATAACCTCAGATATGCAGATGACACCACCCTTAGGGCAGAAAGTGAAGAGCTAAAAAGCCTCTTGATGAAAGTGAAAGTGGAGAGTGAAAAAGTTGGCTTAAAGCTCAACATTCAGAAAATGAAGATTATAGCATATGGTCCCATCACTTCATGGGAAATAGATGGGGAAACAGTGGAAACAGTATCAGACTTTATTTTGCTCAAAAATCACTGCAGATGGTGATTGCAGCCATGAAATTAAAAGACGCTTACTCCTTGGAAGAAAAGTTATGACCAACCTAGATAGCATATTCAAAAGCAGAGACATTACTTTGCCGACTAAGGTCCATCTAGTCAAGGCTATGGTTTTTCCAGTAGTCATGTATGGATGTGAGAGTTGGACTGTGAAGAAGGCTGAGCACCGAAGAATTGATGCTTTTGAACTGTGGTGTTGGAGAAGACTCTTGAGAGTCCCTTGGACTGCAAGGAGATCCAACTGGTCCATTCTGAAGGAGATCAACCCTGGGATTTCTTTGGAGGGAATGATGCTAAAGCTGAAACTCCAGTACTTTGGCCACCTCATGGGAAGAGTTGACTCATTGGAAAAGACTTTGATGCTGGGAGGGATTGGGGGCAGGAGGAGAAGGGGATGACAGAGGATGAGATGGCTGGATGGCATCACAGACTCGATGGACGTGAGTCTGAGTGAACTCCAGGAGTTGGTGATGGACAGGGAAGCCTGGCATGCTGCAGTTCATGGGGTCACAAAGAGTCAGACACGACTGAGCGACTGAACTGAACTGAACTGAATGTACAGGGACAGGAAACTCTACTCAATATTCTGAAATAACCTATATAGGAAAAGAATCTGAAAAATAATTAATGTATGTTTATGTATAACTGAATCACTTTGCTGTACATCTGAAGCTAACACAACACTGTAAATCAATGATATGCTAATACACAATGAAAATTTAAAATATATATATATACAATTTAATATGTGCCATTCAACAGCTTTTGAAAACGATTTTACCAATTTACATTCCTTCTAATAGGACAGCCTAGAGACCAAGTCTCCAGCCTTTTCAATGATTTTATAGACACTTAGTTTTCTTTCCACTTAAAACTGCTGAAATGGTTTTTATTTCCCTGCAACAGAATCCTGCCTAATATTCCATGCTATGATCATAGGACTCCTCTGCTTAAACCGCTTCTGTGAAAAAAAAAAAAAAGGAAACAAACCCATCAAAAAATGGGCAGAAGATCTAAATAGACATTTCTCCAAAGAAAATGTACAGATGGCCAACAGGCACATGAAGAAATTCTCTTGGGAACAATTATTAGAGAAATGCAAATCAAAACTACAGTGAGGTATCACCTCAATCTGGTCAGAATGACCATCATCAAAAAGTTTACATATAATCAATGCTGTGGTGTGAAGAAAAGGAAACCTTCCTATACTGTTGGTATGTGAATTGGTACAGCCACTATGGAGAACAGTATGGATTCATTAGAAAGCTAAAAATAGAGCTACTGTACGATGGAGAAAACTCTTGAGATTCCCTTGGACTGCAAGGAGGTCAAACCAGTCAATCCTAAAGGAAGTCAATTCTGAAAGTTCATTGGAAGAACTGATGCTGAAGCTGAAGCTCCAATACTTTGGCCACCTGATGCAAAGAGCCGACTCATTACAAAAGACCCTGACGCTGGGAAGATTGAAGGCAGGAGGAGAAGGGGATGACAGAGGATAAGATGGTTGGACGGCATCACTGTCTCAATGGACATGAGTTTGAGCCAGCTCCAGGAGATGGTGAAGGACAGGGAAGCCTGGCGTGCTGCTGTCCGTGGGGTCACAAAGAGTCAGACAGGACTGGGAGACTGAATACCACCACCAACAGCGTACGATGCATCCAGCTCCTGGGCACAGATCTGGAGAAAACTAATTCAAAAAATACAGGCATTCCAGTGTTCATTGCAACACTATTTCTAATAGCCAAGACATGGAAACAACTTAAATGTCCATTGACAGAAGAATGGATAAAGAAGATGTGGTACTTAGATACAATGCAGTATTACTCAGCCATAAGAAAGAATGAAATAATGCCATTTGCAGCAACACAGATTGACCTAGAGATGATTACACTAAGTGAAGTAAGTCAAACAAAGACAAATCTCATATGATGTCACCTATTCGTGGTATCTAAAAAAAATAGGATACAAGTAAACTTATTTACAAAACAGAAAGAGACTCACAGACATAGAAATCAAACTGCGATACCATAGGGAGGAGAGGGGAAGGATAAATTAGGCGTTTGGGATTAACATATGCACACTACCATAGTTCAGTTCAGTTCAGTTCAGTCTCTCAGTTGTGTCCGACTTTTTGCGACCCCATGAACCGCAGCGTGCCAGGCCTCCCTGTCCATCACCAACTCCCAGAGTCCACCCAAACCCATGTCCACCGAGTCGATGATGCCATCCAACCATCTATCCTCTGTCGTCCCCTTCTCCTCCTGCCCTCAATCCCTCCCAGCATCAGGGTCTTTTCCAATGAGTTAACTCTTCGCATCAAGTGGCCAAAGTATTGGAGTTTCAGCTTCAGCATCAGTCCTTCCAATGAACACCCAGGACTTATCTCCTTTAGAATGGACCAGTTGGATCTCCTTGCAGTCCAAGGGACTCTCAAGAGTCTTCTCCAACACCACAGTTCAAAAGCATCAATTCTTTGGCGCTTATTTAAAATAAGTAAATAACAAGGATGTACTGTATAGCTCAGTTGGTAAAGAATCTGCCTGCAATTGCAGGAGACCCGGGTTTGATTCCTGGATCGGGAAGAGAAGGGATAGGCTACCCACTCCAGTGTTCTTGGCCTTCCCTTGTGGCTCAGCTGGTAAAGAATTCACCTGCAATGTGGGAGACCCGGGTTCGATCCCTGGGTCTGGAAGATCCCCTGGAGAAGGAAATGGCAACCTGCTCCAGTATTCTTGCCTGGGAAATCCCATGGACAGAAGAGCATAGCAGGCTATAGTCCTTGGGCTGCAAAAGAGTTGGACACGACTTAGCAACAACAACTGCATAACACAGGGAATTATATTCAATATCTTGTAATAACCCATGTGGGAAATGAATCTGAAAAAAGAATATATATATATAATTAATTTTTATTGGAGTATAGTTGCTTTAGAATATTGTGTTAGTTTCTACTGTATAGCAAAGTGAATCAGCTATGTGTGTAAATTTATCTCTTCTATTTTGAATTTTCTTCCCATTTAGGTCATCACAGAGCATTGCATAGAGTTCCCTGTGCTATACAGTAGGTTCTCATTAGTTATCTACTTTAGATACAGTATCAGGTCTTAGATAGACATATATTCACTAAGAACACACACACACACACACACACACACACACACATCACTTGGCTGTACACGTAAAGCTACCATGGCATTGTAAATCAATTATATTTCGGTTAAAACAAACACAATAAAACAAAAGAAACTCACTTCCATGTATCAAATACAGTTCAAACTAAACCATGCTTCCCTTGAGCCCTACTTTTCCTCACTAACCGGCCATAGTCTCTCCTGCCTCCAGCATCCAGAACAACTGGGCTGCTTTTCAGCTCTCCAGAATTCTGCCTCCTCCTGAATTAGTCAAGAGGGTTTGCTGTTTACTCACATTTATCCTGTGCTCCAAATGAACATCTCCCACTGGTCTGTTTTATCTGCAAAAATAGTGGGAAAATAAGTGGAAATAGCTGCATCCATGCACACGTACTCGGGTCTTCTCGCGCCTTTGCTGCCTTCCCTCTCCAGAAGGGGGCTCAGTTTCACCCCAGCCCCACCCAGTCCTCGGGCTCGGACGCTAGGCTCAGGGCAGTCCCGCTGCTCTCGAAGGCGTCCCGGGGATGCTGGCTCATATTTCTCTCTTCTCTCCTTTTATGTGGACTGTGCTCTGGTACACACACACGGTCCTACTCTCGGGTAAATGCAGCATCTGTATCACGAACTCAATGGACGTGGGCCTGAGTGAACTCCGGGAGATGGTGATGGACAGGGAGGCCTGGCGTGCTGCGATTCACGGGGTCGCAAAGAGTCGGACACGACTGAGCGACTGAACTGAACTGAACTGATGGTATCAGAGTGTGAAGCCATTCTTTGGTCATTATTTCACACCCGTGTACATTTTGTGCCAATCTAGATTATAAAGCCCTGACATAACAGGGAACACGTCTTGTTTTCTTTTCCTATTCTAACACGCTTAAAGCGGAAGCAAAGGCAAGAAAGGATTTTGACTATCCATTTGGCTGCGCTGGGTCTTAGTTGCATCATTCAGGGTCTTTGCTGTGGTGTACTGACTCTCTAGCTGTGGCGTACAGGCCTAGTTTCTCCCAGGCATGAGGGATCCTGGTTTCCCCACCAGGGATCGAACCTACTTCCCCTGCACTGCAAGGCAGACTCTTTACCACTGGGCCCCCAGCAAAGTCGCTAAAATGATATTCAGCGAATACCTATTGTGGAAAAGTGCTTTCTGAAGTATGACCTCACTTAATATTCACAACAAATCTGGAAACATTACATTTCAGAGATGTGGAACAACTTTTCCCTGACAAATTCCCCAAATTCAAACTCAGATCTGCCTCAGGCCAATGCCACAGTGCTTCCTAAATCCGTTGCCTCCTCAACAGAGCCTGAGGGCTTTATACTTCTGGTGGGGAGAAACATGAACTCCTACTGTGAGTTCCTAATTCATGAGAAATGGGTGTTCCGTTGTTGCCTAGAAAGATCATGTCTCAGGACTCTTATAATTTTCATTCTGTGTTAATTTTGAGATAATTTTAGACTTTCAGGGAAGTTGCAGATGTAGTACAGAGAGCTTCTATATATCCTTTATCAGGCTATCTCAAATGTTAAAATCTTACAGAAATGTAGTATAATTATGAAAACTCAGACGTTAACATTGGCATAATGTTACCAACTAAACTACAGACTGTTGTAGAATTTCCTGTTTTTCTAACATCTTTCGTCTGTTCCAGAATTCAGTCTGGGATGCACTTAGGGACCATGCCTCTTTAGTCTCCTGGATCTGTGACAATCTTTCAGTCTCTCCTGTTTTTCATGACTTTGATATTTTTGAAAAATACAGGTCAGAGATTTTGTAGAAGATATCTGTGTTTGAGTTTGTCTGATATTTTCTTCTGATTAGACTGGAGTTATGGATTATTGGGATGAATACCACCGAGGTGACGTGCCCTTGTCCGTGGGTCATATTGGAGAGTGTATGATGTCATAATGACATCACTACTGATGTTAGCCTTTATCATTTGGCTCAGGTGGTTTCTCTGCTTTAAAATGACTGCATTTAACTTTGAAATGAATAAATATTTACTTTGGGGGAGATAGTTTGAGATTATCAAAATATCCTGTTTCTCCTTAAATTTTAACTCACTAATTTTAATAACCATCAGTGGGTTTTGCCTCCAATGGGTACTACAGTGGAGTTCTGATAGTGATTTACTATTTCTCTAACTCCTCTTACACTTATTTATTGGAATTCTTCTGTAAGGAAGTATTGTCTTTCCTATCTATTTATTACTTATTCATTCAACCATTTATTTATTACACTATGGACTCAGAGAATATTTATTTTAATCGTTCAGTTATGATCCAATACTATTGTTATTTATCTTGTTGCACAAATTGTTCCAGCTTTTGCTCTTTCAGGTTGGCACCTGTGCTTTTTAATATGCCCTTACAGTCTTCTTATTTTTTGGTAAAAAACTCACTTTTTAACTTACTGCCATTGTGAAATGCTCCAAGTTCATTTTATATTTTTCCTGCTTCAGTCCTGGAATCAACCACTTCTCCAAGGGGCGAGAGTTCCTTTTATGGTAGCATGGTATTTGAGACCAAGAACAGGGTAGCAGTTGTGCTCACTGCTACTAGTTATTACTATTTCTAGTATCTCTCAGAAGATAGTCTGAGCTAGGACACACCTGTGTATATTCTAACCTATGCACACAGATGTATCTATATTTCTTTCTGTATTTTTGTAGCTGTATATGTATTACAATTAAACATGAGCCATGGAGCAAAACCAAAGACACTACAAGAAACATACAATGAGACCCTGAGAAGTTACAGAGTTTCAGTTTGGGATGATATTAAGTAAAGCTCTGGAGATGGATAATGCTGATGGTTGCAAAACAATGTGAATGTAGTTAATGCCACTGAATTGTCTGTTGTGTATATTTTAACCACAGAAATTTAGCAATAAATTCATGTTGCTACCTCCCACGGTCATCTAGCATGACAGATTATTCTCACCTCCTTCTTTCCTTATTTGTAACGTCTTCCTCCAGCGGTAGGAAATTTGGTTCTTATCATTGGCAATATAATTTCTTACGGGTTCACTAGCACACACACAAAGTGGTTTTGGAATTGCTAACCCAGTACTCCTGTGAGAAGCAGAGTTACCAACTAGAGAAACTTCTTTATGTCTTTAGCCTTGTAGTATCCAGTTAAGACCCTGTTTTCCAAAGTTGCTTAGCTCAGTTCCTTCCTTCCTCCCTGGTCTTCAACATGGTTATGTCATTCATTTGTAATCCGCTTGGGTTCATTTGTTACGAGTGCCTGCTTGACGGTCAATGAGATAATGCCTGTGAAGTGCCTAATGCACTACCTGGCATGGCTCAGAGTTTTAAGAAATATGAGCTGAACCTGAATTTGTGACAGCGATTAGTGTTGTCCATCAACTTCATTACTCCAGCCTCATGAAATGTTAAAAGAACTTTGATTTGGTTTCAAGTGCCCTTCTTGTCTGTGACTCAGAACTAAGGTAACCAGCCCACTTCTGACAAAAGTCAAGTCAGAAGTGAGGCCCTCATTAGCATCATGCTCAAGACAGCTGAGTTACTTCTCACAGGATGAAAAATATATGGGCTTAAGTGATGAGTGACCATAGAAGGTGTGAATCATGCAAGGGACAGTGAATTCCAGGGGGTGAAAAACTCTGTGATTAGCAACCAACAAAATTAGAGCCTATTCTTTCATCTTCTTGTTTCTGGAAACAGCCCCATTTCTCCGTTCATTTTTCCTATATCAGTCAGTCAGTCACTTTCTGATCTCTGCACTAGATTTTGATGCTGAGATTCACCATGTCAAGGGATGCCTCCTCTTGGCCAACTTGAGATTCAGTTAAGGGTTTTTGGTTGCAGGCAACAGAACAGAACCCTAGCTACCTTAGCTGAAAAGGAATGTGTTGGAGGCTGCTATCAGAATGGAAGAGAAAGCTGCTGGACCCTGTTACAGAGGAATAGGGACTTAGGAGCTCTGGGAGACCTCATAGTAGGAACCAGTGGTCACTCTATCCAGTGTGAATCAGTTCAAAAAAGAAACCTCTCTTTGCATCTCTCCAGTTAAAACTGAATTTCTGGGATTGATCTATTGGTCTAACTTGAGTCACATGCCATCACTGGGTGGTGGAAAGGCAGAACACTTTAAATAAAAACCCACAAATGGGGAGAAGGAGGTAAACTGCCAACAGCTGGTTCCACTACTCTCTTTCATTACTCAGCTTTCTTCCATCTGCTGTGAGCTTTAAGTTAATTTATTGTTAAAAAAAATATGGAGCAATAGACTATCTTTCCCTATGTTCCCTACATGTATTCACTGTAAGTCCTAAATAGTTCTCTCCCTGCCAGGGTAAGTGGGAGTCAAATGATGATACATGGTTGACACTGTTGTCCAAAAGGTGCTCAGGGCCATCTTCAGGGTGGTGTGTAGGTCGAGGTGCATCACTTGGATACCCATCTGGCTTCTCTTGAGATGGTCCTTTACCATGGAGCTTGGGTGTTGGTTTGAAGCCCTGGGATTTCCTATTTTATGAAATCCTCAAAAAAATGCAAATAGAAGTTAGGCTGGGTGTGAAAATCCATTTGAGCATGGAGGCTTGAAATTAGGAGGACCAGAGCTCTATCTTCTGTAGGGCTCAGACACCTCATTTGTTAAATGTGGGGAGTGTCTTGTAGTTCAAGATACAGATAACAGGATCAGACACTTGGATTGATTCCATGGTCCACACTCCCTAGCTACATGACCATAGGAACTATATTTAGTGTCTTTACATTTATTTTGTGTATTTAAATTCTTTCCTTATCTATAAAATGGGATAATGATAGTGTCTCCCTCCCACACTTGGTCTGAGAAACAAACGAAATAATATTTGTATCAGTTACCATTGTTATGATTATCACAGGATTTTTCTTTTTTTGTCCTTGCTGTGTGGCATGTGGGATCTTAGTTTCCTGACCAGGAATTGAACCTGGGCCCCCTACAGTGAAAGCGAGGACTCCTAGCCACTGGACTACCAGGGAAGTCCCAATCACAGAATTTCCCGAGGATTAAATTCCTGTATGTGAGGTGCTGAGCATAGGGCCTGCCCTACCACATTAAACCTTTAATAAAGGGTGGCTGTTGATACTACCTGACTTAATGGCTATTTGTGAATTACCTGTCCTTCCTTTCATTTGTGTGGGTAATTGAGTTCCTGTGTTTGCACATATATTTTAGCCAAATTGCCTTGTATCTGGTGAGAAAATCCATGTTGTTTCTATTTTCTTCAGAGAATAATAAAAGATTACAAAGACCTGAAGAGACATTTAGAAAAAAATGTTTAATACACTGATTTGATTCACCAATCTAACTTTCTCATGAGCTACTGAAATGGTGAGCCTTGTTGTTAACTGCAAGTTTCTATTTGTAGAACTCTAAAGGTAGGACTGAAGACATATTCTAATAACTTAGAGGACTAGAGCAACAGACAGTTCTTTCTAAAAAGCCCAAATCCTTTGTTCTCTGTTTCCCAGAGGTGTGCTGAATTCTCCACTTTGATTGTGGAGATGAGAATGTTTGACTGTGTCCTGATAGGAAGGGTGGTTCCTCAGACCCCGCCAAAGTGATTTTAAAGTGAAACTCCTCATTGGCTTCTATATCTGGAATTTCTCTTCCTACTGCTTATATTTCACTTTTCGTCATGAGCTCTGCCCTTTTGTTTTTAATCCCTTCTGAATTTGTGGACACTGACCTTCTGTCTTCATGATGGATCATGTCTGTGTTTCTCTAGAGATTGCCTTCCCTCTTCCCTGGAGACCTCAGCCTCTAGTTTGTGTCACCCCATGATTTCCTGCTGACAGTGTTTTGAGATGGAAATTGCTCCTTCATCTCTTCTGAGGGGCAGGCTCTTTTGAAGAATTAACTTAGTAACCACATCACCCTCTGTGTGGGCTGTGGCTTCTCTGACCCCCAGACAACCTGCCTTACAAAGGTGCTGCTTCTTAGCTGCTTTTCTTGGTGCCCTTTGAGCTTCCAGCGTGGGCATCTGTGGCCAGAAGCTCGGCTCAATAACTTTACATCTCACAGCAGCTCAACAACCTTGGAAGTCTCCTTTTCTGACAGTGCCCCATAATTCAGGCTTCAGTCTCTTTTGTAATCTCTCTGTGTCCTAGCAGAACATACATGTTTCATATTTATGACAAAACTACAGTTTTCTGGAGACAACTGTGTTGGAAGGGAGTTTATTACTTTCTTTTTCTTATTGAAGCATAATTGATTTACAAGAGTATATTAGCTTTAGGTGTATAACATAGTGATTCAATACTTTTACAGATTGCACTCTAGTCAAAGTTATTATAAAATCTATCTTTTCCTGTGCAATGCAGTATATCCTTGTTGCTTATCTATTTTATACATAGTAGTCTGTATCTCTTAATTCTCTACCCCCATATTACCCCTCCCCCATCCTCTCCGCAGTGGTGATTACTAGTTTGTTATCTATATCTGTGGGTCTGTTTCTGTTTCATTATATTCACTAGCTTGTTTTATTTATAAACTCCACATATAAGCGAAAACAGAATATTTGTCTTTCTTGATCTGATATTTCACCAACTGTAATACTCTGCAGGTGCATCCATGTCGTTGCAAATGGCAGAATTTCATTCCTTTTTAACGTCTGAATAGTATTCCGTTTTCCTAATCTGTAAAATGGGGACAGTACACCACAGGCTGGTGAAGATTAAATATGTAACATGGTAATTGACAGAGGTGCCAAGTTATTTCAATACAAGGCAAGAAAACCTTTTAACAAAGTATTCTGGAACAGCTGGATAGCCCTACAAGGGGAAATGAGCCTCGACTCCTACAAGTTCACATTCAAAATTAATTTGAGATGGATTTTAGACATAATATAAAATCAGAGCCGTAAATCTTCTAAAAGAAGGCATAGGAGAAGATCTTAGTTATGTTGGGATAGGAAAGCACTAACCATAAAATTTTCTGCTCATCCGAAGATACTGTTAAGAAAATAAAAAGATCGGACATAGACTAGGAGAAAATAAGAAAATATCTGTGATACATATATCTGCATGGTGTGTGTATATTAGTTGCTCAGTTGTGTCCTACTCTTTGAGACCCCATGTAGTTTGCCAGGCTTCTGTGTCCATGGAATTCTCCAAACAAGAATACTGGAGTGGGTTGCCATCTCCTCCTCCAAGAACCCAGGGATCCTGGATTGCAGGCAGATTCTTTACCATCTGAGCAATCAGGGAAGCATAGATCTCACAAAGAATTTGTATCCAAAAGATACCACAAACTCTCAAAACTCACCAATAAGAACACAAACAGCCCCGTAAAAACATGGGCAAAAGATCTGAGAAGAGAAACTCATAAAGGAAGATATATTAATGAACAATAAATAGGTGAAAAGATATTCAATATCTTTATTCATCAGGGAAAGGCAAACTAAAATCATAATGAAATACCACTGCTGCTGCTGCTGCTAAGTCGCTTCAGTTGTGTCCGACTCTGTGCGACCCCATAGACGGCAGCCCACCAGGCTCCCCCGTCCCTGGGATTCTCCAGGCAAGAACACTGGAGTGGGTTGCCATTTCCTTCTCCAATGCATGAAAGTGAAAAGTGAAAATGAAGTCGCTCAGTCATGTCCGACTCTTAGTGACCCCATGGACTGCAGCCTACCAGGCTCCTCCATCCATGGGATTTTCCAGGCAAGAGTACTGGAGTGGGGTGCCATCACCTTCTCCACTAGACATACATTATAATGACTAAAATTAAAATAACAGATAACACCAAGTTGTAGAATACCTGAAACATTCATATGCTGCTGGTCGACATTTAAATGGTGCAATCATTATGGAGAATTGTTTTTCAGTTTCTTAGGAAGTTAAGCATGCTGCTAAGTCACTTCAGTCGTGTCCGACTCTGTGCGACCCCATAGACGGCAGCCCACCAGGCTGCCTGAGATTCTCCAGGCAAGAGTACTGGAGTAGGTTGCCATTGCCTTCTCCGAACTGAACATGAGTGAACCTCATTATGTTGAGTGAAAGAAAGCAGAGGAACAAACAGCATGATTTCATTTGTGCTAAATTCTAGGACAGAACAAAATGAATCTATAGCAATAGAAATCAAATGTTGGTTGTCTTCCTGGGAAGGAACTGACTTAAAAGTGACACAAAGTAACAGGCAACACTGGGGAGGGGAGCTCATTTCTATCTTTACAGGACTGGTGGTTACAAGAGTGTATGGCATTGTCAGAACTTGAGTTGAACACTTAAGACATGTGCATTTTACTGTATGTAAATTATTCCTAAGTAAAAAAGGACAGTGTGGCAAAGGGCACAGTACAGGGTAACTTCTCAGGAATGGTGGCTGTGGGTATTACAGGCATGGACAACAATATCAGTAGTTTTAGTTTTGATGTGCTTCCTCAATAAGTTGGTAGCTCTGTCACCCATCTCTACCTAGAGGCTCCTGTGGATTCATGGGGGACTTTCAGGAGATGATTTGATTTTATTATCGTTACTCACAATGATGCACTTGAACTCTATATGTACATATATATATTTATTAAGGCATGGTTTTTTATTAAGGTATAGTTCCAGGAGAAACTCTGGGAGATAGTAGAGGACAGAGAAGCCTGGCATGCTGTGGTTCATGGGTCACAAAGAGTCAGATACGACAACAACAATAGTTAATTTACAATGTTGTGTTAGTTTCAAGTGTATGGCAAAGTGATTCAGATGTATATAAAATCTGCCTTTTTTCAGATTCTTTTCCATTATAAGTTGTTACAAGATATCGTGTATAATTCCATGTGCTATAACAGTAGGTCCTTACTGTCTTCCTGTTTTATACATAGCAGTGTGTACACATTAAAAAAATTTTTTTTTCAGTATCTGGGTTTTATTTTTTAATTGAAATATAGTTGATTTACAATGTTGTGTTAGTCTCAGATGTGCAACAAAGTGATTCAATATATATATTCTTTTTTATATTCTCTTTCATTATAGATTATTATGAGATATTGAGTCTAGTTGCCTATGCTATACAGTGGGTCTTTGTTGGTTATCTATTTTATATAGAGTAGAGTGTATATTTTAATCTTAAACTCCTAATTTATTCCCCCTTCCCCCTTGGTAACCATAAATTTGTTTTCTATGTCTATGAGTCTATTTCTCTTTTGTATATAAATTCATTTGTATCATTTTTTAAGGTACATTGCCTCTGCAAGAAGGCTTGTGCACTGGTAAATCAGCAGATCAGGACTGGGGAGGGAAAGAGAATTCTGATGTCTTTGTTTCCATTTTGGTCCATTCAGCCAAGCTGAAGCAGACTCCTTTTCATTTGTCTTAAATCCAAATAAATAAATAAACCTCTCAAACCAAACACTGTGATATATTACTCCTAAGGAATAATGAATTACCTTTTTAGGTAAAGGAAAGAAAGGCACAAAGTATCCTAGCCAAGCCTGGGGTGAGTAGAAGGAGGCAGGGAATAAATTTTGTTGACTGGGGAAATGTCTGGGTCTTGAGTTCATAAGCCAGGGTAGGGGCACTGAGCTCTGGGTGCCCGGGTTTGTGCTGTCCCCAGCAGTGGGTACATGTTAATCCCAGACTCTTAATTTTATCTCCCTCCCACCCTGCTATTCCCTCTGGTAGCCATCAGTTTGTTTTCTATGTCTGTGAGTCTCTGTTTTGCAAGTTCATTTGTATATTTTTTTTAGATTCCACATAATATGTGATATGATATGATATTGGTTTTTGACTTACTTCACTTAATATGATAACCTCTAGGTTAATCAGTGTTGCTGAAAATGACATTATGTCATTATTTTTTGTGCCTAATATTCCGTTGTGTGTGTGTATATAAATATTATCTATATCTATATTATATACATATCTTCTTTATCCATTCATCTGTTGATGGACATTAAAGTTGCTTCCATGTCTTCATTATTGTAAATAGCGCTGCTATGAACATTGGGGTACATGTATCTTTTTGAATTCAAGTTTTCTCTGGATATATGCCCAGGAGTGGGATTGCAAGATTATATTTTTAGTTTTTTAAGGACTCTCCATTCTGTTCTCCCCAGTGGCTGTACCAATTTAATTCCCACCAACTGTGTAGGAGGGTTCCCTTGTCTCCACACTCTCTCTGGCATTTCTGATTTGTAGACTTTTTAATGATGGCCATTCTGACTAGTGTAAGGTGATACCTCACTGTAGTTTGGGTTTGCATTTCTCTAATAATTAATGATATTGAGCATCTTTTCATGTGCCTGTTCACCACCTGCGAATCTTTGGAGAAATGTCTATTTAGGTCTTCTGCCCATTTTTTCCGGGGAAGGCAGTGGCACCCCCCTCCAGTACTCTTGCCTGGAAAATTCCATGGACGGAGGAGCCTGGTGGGCTGCAGTCCATGGGGTCACGAAGAGTCACATGACTGAGCGACTTCACTTTCACTTTTCACTTTCATGCATTGGAGAAGGAAATGGCAACCCACTCCAGTGTTCTTGCCTGGAGAATCCCAGGGACGGCGGAGCCTGGTGGGCTGCCGTCTATGGGGTCGCACAGAGTCGGACACGACTGAAGTGACTTAGCAGCAATAGCAACAGCCCATTTTTTCACTGATATTAAGCTGTATGAACTGTTTGTATATTTTGGAAATTAATCCCTTGTCAGCAGCATGGTTTGCAAATATTTTCTCCCAGTCCATAGGTTGTCTTTTCGCTTTGTTTATGGTTTCCTTTGCTATGCAAAAGCTTTTAAGTTTAATTAGGTCCCATTTGTTTATTTGCACCTGAATTCTTAACTCACACATATCCTCTCTCTTTCTCCTCTTCTCTCTCTCTCCCCCACCCCCACTCTCTCCCTCTCCCTCTCTCTCTCACACACATACACACACACACACACACACACACACAATCATGGATCCTTTTTTTCTTCCTTCCTTCCTATTCATTTCTCATCTTTATCCCACCTCATTCCAAAGTAAATTTAACACAGTTATAAAAATGGTCACCTACCAGATAAAGGAGAGGAGAAGGGGACAACAGAGGATGAGATGGCTGGATGGCATCACTGACTCAATGGACAGGAGTCTGAGTAAACTCCGGGAGTTGGTGATGGACAGAGAGGCCTGGTGTGCTGTGGTTCATGGGGTCACAAAGAGTCGGACACGACTGAGCGACTGAACCGAACCAGATAAAATGGTGTAGGAAATGAGTGTAAATTCAAAGTCACAAAGAAATAGACACCATTTGCTCCTGAACCTCAGGCAGGCTCTGAGCTTCCTAGCCACAGCAACAAAAAGGGAAACATGACTAGTCACCAAACAGCCCCCAGGGTAAATTCACAGACGCACTCAAGCAGCATCATGAGCTGGTATCTGTTATTCAGAGCCCCAGGTGTCCAATTTGTTTGCCTGAGTGGTGGATTAGTGGTGTGGAGAGAAGGAACTAAAGATGTTTTTGCTCTTGGCTTGGTTTTCCTGGCAAGGAGACTCTGAAGGCTTCCTCCTGGAGTGGTGCCGGGCTCCCCCTGCAGTGGATATCACATTATTTGTATTCTGAAATCTGTGGTCATCCTCTCTATGACCAGCCTGCCCTACTGCTCAGTTCATCCTCAAGCTGTTTTTCTGCAGTTTCAGTTTTGATGTGGACACATTTTCTTGAGTTATATTCTGGCAGAACCAGCTTGTTGCTGAGTGGCCCACCCTAGCAGACATCTCTTTCACCGGCTGTGTTTCTTTAATTATGGTGGATTTACTTTTCCCTTCCTCTAGCAGTTATTTTTAGACTTTAAAACCTCCTCTTAGGGTTTCAGCTGAGCTATCAAGTGCATGAATGCAGGGATGTTTTAGCTGGAGAGCCCTCTCCCATTGACCCTTTTAAGAAAGAGCTTCCTAAGTGCAGGAAGTCACTGGCCTTGCAATATATTACAGATCTATCTTCCTCTTGTCCTTCCCTGAAGAATATGCTGTTTGGTAGTTGGAAATGATTTTGGGGCTGCTCACTGGAATTAAATCTAGACTTTCAAGAATGGGCAACTTGTAGAGTCAAGTACACCAGACTGGATGTTGGTAGATGTAGATTTCAGATTAACTTCCCGGGCTGACCCACCATGTCCTGTTAGGCAAGTGCTGTGAAGTTCCTGGGTCTGCTTTCTTCAATAGAGGAGGTAATCTCAGAAGGTTGTGAAAGTCAAATAAGATGTAACACTTGAAAAAGTTTGGAAAGTCTCAGGGATTTAAATTCTCAGTCTGTAATGGAGAGGGAATGAAGGAAATATATTTTCACTAGTATTGAATTTGTAGGTTGTATTCAGTACCTCAGTAGGGGGACAAAAGTGTTAGGAAACATATTTCTTATCCTGAAGCGTTTTAGGCAGAGTTTGAAGGATGTACATAAAATATAAAACATTTACTCTTGACATCCATCTGAAGTCCTTTTGTCTAAAGATTTTGGAGTCAGACTTGTGTCTTTAATCTCTCTTTTTTTACATGTTTAACTTCTTCCTCCTAACACCGATCTCTCAAAAATATCTCTTACCTCCTTTGGGTAGTAATTTTCAGATAATGATAGTTTCAGAACTCATCATGTTTCTCTTTTTGCTTTGGCTACCAGCAACTTCAAACTATAACTACTGCTTTGTTTAAATAATGATATTCAAGGTGCTTGAAGCATTTCCCTTTGCTTCTTCTTCCCGTCTAATGTCTGATTTTTCTTTGTATTTGAATAGCCTTATTGAATATATAAGTTGTTACAGATAATTTTTGAAAGTATAAGTTCTTTATATAAATTAATTGAGAAGTATAAATCATGTCAACATATAACAACAAGGAACAAGCACTGTCCAACAGGGAAACTGCATCCTGAGTTCTCATTTAGCATTTCATCTGCTGTCCTAGTGGTTGAAAAGGGGGCTCTTCTGAATTCTAAAGCAGCCTTAGCAGTCTCCCCCTGAAGGAATGAGGTACCAGATGGGAGGCACCAGCTGCTTGAGAATTCTCTAGATTCATAGAGGAGGACAAGCTTAGGACTTGTTCTTTCTCAGTAGCTCAGAATGATCCGTTGAAACAGATTTCCTGGCCTCCATTTGTAGATACATGTATAGCCAATGCTTGGCACTCAGACCAGAATTCCTCAAACTGTAACAAGCCTGTGAGTCACCTGTGGATCTTACTAAAGTGTGGGTTTGGATTCACTGTTGGTGGGATGGGAGCTGAGAGCCTGCATTTCTCACAAGTTCCTTGGTGATGCTGCTGCTGCTGGCCTAGGACCATGCTTTCAATAATGAGGACTTAGAAGTCACTCAACGCAATCTACTGAACGGACGAATCTGATTTGTACCTGAGTCATACTTTATGCTTTTAGACCTGACTTTATCACTTGACCTATCTTTTCTTAAGAACCCTAATCCTTCATCATCTTTACTTTCTAACTATCAATTGAACATTTTTCTATGAGAAATTTATGATCTCTTCTTCTACCTCCTGATGCGCTTTCTCTTTTCTTTCCTTCCCTCCGGACCCACATCAAATCCTGAAGTTCATTCCTAAAGGGAATATACTGTTAGCTAAAGTATCATTGGATGAATCCTGTCTCCCTAGTCTTAGAGGTAGACTAGCTTGTACTTTTCCTTAGGACTGGGAGGATGGGGGTAGGGGCAGGACGGCCTTGCAGGGCTTTGTGCCTAGTGGGTACTTCTTAGATATTTGTTGCTTGATTGATTTGCCAGTGACTGTAAATATTTTTGATAACAGAGAAGAAGCTGAGAAATTAAGAAAAATTGGCCATCCTTTACCAACCTCTGCCTGCTCACAGAAGCAGAGGTTAATGGATGCAGTAGGGATGCAATAAATCTCTGTGACGCTTAAGGCCCCAATCAGGAAAAGGACCAAAGTGTGAGAATGGGTACCAGGGTCTAAGCACTGGTGCATTTGGGTCTTTCAGGCAGTTCCTATAATGCTGGTTCACCACACATTAGACCACAGAGACCAAAGGAATTCATAAATCAGTGGCTGGAAAATGCTACAAAGTGGACTGTGGAGGCTGCATATTTAAAACCATCAATACTGCTTCTACGCCACATGCTTTCTGTTGTTGCTCTTCAGTTGCTAAGTCGTGTCCGACTCTGTTACACCATGGGCTGCAGTACACCAGGCTTCCCTGTACTTCACTATCTCTCAGAGTTTGCTCAAATCACGTCTATTGAGTTGGTGATGTCATCTAACCATCTCATTCTCTGTTGTCCCCTTCTCTTCCTGCTCTCAATCTTTCCCAGCGTCAGGATCTTTTCCAGTGCTGTCTGCCATGGTCCTTTTCCACTCTTGTGATTCTCTATCACTTTCCTCCCCATCTCAGTCAGAGAGGTGAATCAGAAATGCAAGGTACAGAACATCCCTGGTGGTCCAGTGGTTAAGACTCTGCTTCCAACACAGGGTATATAGGTTTGATCCCTACTCAGGGAACTAAGATCCCACATGCTTCAGTTTGATAAAAATACATACATAAATAAATGCAAGGTACAATCATCCAGGATTCCTTTACCTGCCGACATGACATGTGAGTTAGCAATACCAAGGAATATCTAACACTGGCATCTTAGAACTTACATATCTGCATAAATGAGCCTCTCTCTAATGAGTCCCTCACTTGAAATAAATTTATAGTTGTCCCCAGAAAGGAAAGTTTCCATTTATGTTGCAAAACATCAGTCATGAGGTGTGTCAAAACAAACTTATTAGTCATGCTTACAGCATCCAAGTTTGCTAGCAATATATTAAAAAAAATAAATTAGAGTAGATTCAGGAATTTCTGTCTAATCATTTCATTCTCACTTACTTACATTTGGTATGGTCTCATGAATGAGTGGGAGGGAAAATTTTTTAACAATTAGTGAGTGGTAACTTGAGTACCCATCAGATGCTAAATGACACTTCTGCTGTTTGAAAAATTCACCTAAAGGCCCAGAGCCAATAATGAATGCATGATAAATTCTTTGGGAGTTGCTGCTAGCAAGGTCCCTGCAGCACCTACTAGGGGCCAAACCAGCCTTGTGAGCTTCAACCAACAACCACTTCCAGTCTCTATGAGGAGAAGAAGAGAATTTCAAAGGGATCAACAATGAAATGAGCAATGTGGCTTTGGCTGTTCCTTCCAAGCCTGGGATGGGGGCTCCCCGGAGGCATCAACACTGCATCACAAAAGCACAGATTTGGTAGCACCTTTGTCCACTTTGCACCATC
Source organism: Oryx dammah (assembly GCF_014754425.2). Lineage (NCBI taxonomy): Eukaryota > Metazoa > Chordata > Mammalia > Artiodactyla > Bovidae > Oryx > Oryx dammah. The sequence goes on from NW_024070186.1 coordinate 31,477,811, forward strand.
CCCCTTTCCCTGCTCCCACCCCAGAAGAGGACTGCGTGGAGGTGGAGGAGGAGGAGGTGTGAAAGGGCAGTGGATGGCATGGGGCTGATATTTCAGTTTTGACTGGACCAGGCTTGAAAGTGAGTCTTGATGACCAAATGAGGCTCTTTCTTAGAACTGGCAATGACGGGAAAGATATAGCATCATTCAAGTATGTCAAGGGATAGAGGAGGGCGGTCTGATCAGGCAGATCTGAGTGCAGTGGCTGGAGGAAAAAACAAAGCTGCTTTCTGTTTGAACCCTGCTTGCTTCAGGCTGTTTGATGAGCTGGTTTCTCACGTGAGCCTAGATGCACCCACGGGAGTAGGCTGTCTATGACTGTCACCTGACCTGGGTGTCTCAGGGGAAAAAAGGGTAGGGAGACTTACAGCTAGACCGTCTTTCTCTCACAGCCTCAAGAAGACCATCCTGGTGTGGAAGCAGTGACTTGAGGACCACTTGGGGACCCTGTCCCAAGATACATACTTTGGGGATATTCTCTCACTTGACATCTATATTTTTGGATAAGTGAACACATTTTTTTTTTTTTTTGCCTTTGAGAGTTTATTTAAAAATTTTTAAATTTTATTTTATATGGAGTTTAGCTGGTTAACAATGTTGTTTTAATTTCAGGTATGTAGCAAAGTGATTCGGTTTCACATGTACGTGTACCTATTCTTTTTAAAATTCTTTTCTTATTTAGGTTGTTATAGAATATTAAACAGAGCTTTCTGTGCTATCCAGGAGATCCAGGAAGTTTTAAATTAAAATATAAATATTTCTAGGAGGGCAGGACCTGAGGCAGTATTTATCAGTAGCTTTGGGGAATTTTTGGTGGCATCAAGTCCCCATTCCTGCTCAGATACCTTCAGCGACCCCCCAGTGCCCATGTGAACAGTCTAGGCTGGTACACAGAGGCTCCTGGAACTAGTGCCAGGCTAGTCTTCCAGACTGGACTCCTGAATTTTCCCATCCTACCCTTCATGTGGATATTATAGCTCTTCTGGAGTCCATGCATCTTCTTGAATGTGCTACTCACCTTTTCCATGGATTCCTCTCTGGCTGTCCTCCCATCACTATCTTTTTTTCCCATCACTATCTTTTAAAAGTGGGCTCGGTTGGGATGCTGCCTCCTACATAAAGTCTTCCTTGAGCCTCCCAATTCATTTCTCTCTCCCTTGGGGATTGTTCACATAGAAACCAGTCCCTACTTTGACAACAACACACATCAGGAATTAGAGAAAGAGAGGTAAAGTTTCAGCAGAATGAAAGCTCGTAAAAATTTTATTGGACAAACACTGAATTTTTTCCAAGTGTATCATCAGTGGCTCCCCTTCCTCCTTCCCCACCATCTCTACCTTTTTTTTTTTTTTAAACAGTTCCAAGCTTTACCTTTCTCTCTCGTATGCAGTCTAATGAGATCTCCTCTCCCCTGAATGTCATCTGGGTGCCCTCCCCCTGCTGACCACAAGGCAGTTCTCAAAGTGGTTCTCTTGCAAATTCTGTGTTAACTGGCTGATGAGCACTCCCCTCCTCCCTTCCCTGCAGATCTGAGTACCTCAAGGCTTTGCAGAATTCTTGTACCTGTAGTCCCCATGTCTACATCACCCTATAACTGGTTCTGCACACAATTCTATTACCCGGTACTCCCTGCCAGCCTTAGAATTTTTTGTCTGCTCCCCTTACAAATCGTATACTTCTTGGCAGTCCCTTCATCCTTCATGGGGTACACACATTCCATCCACTTCATGTGGAAGACTTTATAGGTGCTTAGTAAATATTTGGTGAATGACAACTTATGAGATCTGAATCTGCAGGGGAAAAATTCCAGAGAGAAGCTAAAAGAGAATGAGAGGAGAGCTGTTGGAGGGGGTATAGAACGAAGTTTTAGACAGCTCCATCCTGCCACCATCTTGTCTGAGATTGTCTGGAATCAGACTGCAACTTCCCTGTTAATGTAAAAGGCTGCAGATATCCAGCCTACAAGAAACTTTACACCTTTCTCCTGGCTTCACCTCTTTATGCCTTCTCAGGCACTCATGTTGGGGTACGTGTGTGTGTGTGTGTGTGTGTGTGTGTGTGTGTGAAGGGGGGTGGTCAGCTCACATGCGGGCTTGGGAATGAGGGAAGTAAGAGTTTCAACCATTTACTTCAACATGTGAGGCAGAGGGTTTGAATTTTCAGCCTGCTCTAAACACCAGGTCTGTGATACTTCCTTCTCCCCTGGCTGGTTGGCAAAGATGGAGCACACATATTATACTCAGACCAAAGAGTATGCGAGAGACACACGAGTGTTTCCAGGGTTAAATTCGCTCTTCTCCATGAAAGAAGCCTTCGCCTTCAGGTTTTTGCAGTCCACACACATTACTCCTTTACAGAAGATCCTACAGCATTTAATACTTGATGCTTCTCCAGCCCTTGATTACAGCTATTTTTCGTTCATTTCTTTAATAACGTCTGTCTTTCATTTGCTTCAAAACTCATTTCTTCCACTGCTCCCTCACTTCCTGTCACATGAAGCAATGTCGAGCATGTCGGTAACTGCTAATTGTTTTTACTCTCTAATTAGACTCGCTATGGGGCAGTTACCAGAGAGTGCTGGGTTTTAGGGGTGTAGGCAAGTAATTTGGGGAAATCATCTCCAAAGACCAAATGTGTGAATATTAACTGAGTTTGCTTCTCTGTAGTCCTCAGGGGACTTAAAGCAGATCAACAGACTTTTCAAGAAATAAACCACAAGTAGCTGAAAAATGCAAAAGTTCAAGTTGCATCCGGTGTAACCCTGTGAGAGAATTTCTACAGCAGAGGAAGTCTGTTATTCTTGACCTGAACTTCAATCTTCTGCAATAATGTGGAGGCTGCAAAAATCTTTCTAATCTCACTGATAAAGTTATATTCTTATCCACAAATCATATCTGAAATGAGAGAAACTAAATGACCGACAGCAGAGAAAAAAATATCCCCAGTGACTGTAAACAGTGTAGGTATATGTGTGTATATATTTAAATCAAAGTAGTTGGTTAATATTATGAAACTTTATCTCGATTTTAAGTGGTGTTTTTCTTAATTTGATGTGCATTATTTTAAAAACGTGGCAGAAATGTAGTCTTTAAATCCCTGGTGCCTCTGGCATTATTCATACTGAAGCTTTCAACCAGCCGACTTGGAAAGCACTTTTAAGTACAGTTCACATCATTAGTGTTTCTGCTATGTAAGCAGAAAAAACTGGGATGCGGTGTAGCAAAAGGCTGTGGAAAACAAAATCAGAAGGGTAATAGATTTGTTTCTCAAAGTGTTTTCCTATGTAATGAGCATATTAATGATTTTCTTTCACTTAACATAGTTTCACATATTTCAGAATGAGAAACCCAAGAATATATTGTTAGGATTGTCTGTATTTCAGTGTTTGGTTTGGAGTTACTGGTCTTTATACAGCTCTTGCTCTGCCATCTTCCCCTTCTGGTCTCTCAGAGCTTGGTGTCAGCTCCTGATCTTGCTTCTGGACTCTGGACTGAACTTTTTACCTTCCTAATAAATAGTTCAGAAAAGTCTTGTTGCAATTTCCAACTCAACATGCTAACAGTGACATCTTGGTATTATCCCCAAGCAACCCTTGTGTGATGTCCTCCACATGCCTGAATCAACTTTGTCTTATTTTTCTGTCTCTTACTATCCATGGTGGCTGAGTCATATTGATTCTGACTTTGAAATGTCTACAGAAGATGCTGTTAGGTTTCCATTTCTACTTCCACTGCCATAGTTCTCACTTGCCTGGGTCATGACAACAAAGAATTGTCCTAACTGGTCCCATAGGCTGTCAGTGATTTCCTCTCAAAAGCACCCTCATAACGTTCCCAAGGCTCTCTTCCTAAAGAATGTCTCAGATGATGCCTTTCTCCTGCTGAAAACTTGTGGTGGGTCCCCCCATTTCCTATTGAATCTGTTGCCAGCAAAATTTTCCAGCCTCATTTTCTGCAACTCCCCACCACTTCCCCACACTGAAAGCCCAAAGGCAACCCGCTTTGCTCAAAGAGACGCTCACTGTGCCTTTGCTTCGGTTGTTTTCACCTTTAGAGTCTCCATGAAAGCAACTTGCAAATGTCCTGTACTTTCCCCTAGCCCCTCACTCCTACCTGCCCCAAACATTTGCCTTCTGTTTTAAAAACAACCCTTTTTGGCAGGCTTTCTGGAGATTCTGTTTTCCACTTCTGTCTCTTTTGTGTGCTAGACCTGATCTCTAAGAGACAAAGGACTGTCATTTTTATTTTTCATTTTTTTCAAGATTCAACTTAGTGATAGATATATACAAATGACTCAATGAATTCTTTTGTTGGATTAATTAATAAATCAATTGTTACCTCCTTTGTGATCCTCTGAAGCAAAATCTTTTTTTTCCTTTTATATAATATAATATAACATAATATTTTGCATATTCCTCCAAGTTTTTTCTCTTTGCATTTGGTTTTCACAGTGTATTTTTCTTGTATTTATCCTCCTTGAAATTTGAGGGGCTACTTGAATCTGTGGCTTGATGTCTTTTGGAAAATTCTTGATTATTTTTTTGTTCAAATATTGCTCTGCCTTCTTCTCACTGAGACTTTAATTCCTTATATTAGATTTTTTCTACTGGGTCCCTTATATCTCTTTCAATATTTTGCATCTTTTTTCTCTGTACTTCATTCTGGATAATTTCCGTTGTCCTATATTCCAAATTATTAGTGCCTTTTCCAGCTGTGTCTAATCTACTAAATCTATTTATTGAGTTCTCAATTTCTGATATCAGTTTCAGAACTTCCATTTGATTATTTTTTGTAGGTTCTAATTAAAAAGCAGAGACATTACTTTGCCAACAAAGGTCCGTCTAGTCAAGGCTATGGTTTTTCCAGTGGTCGTGTATGGATGTGAGAGTTGGACTGTGAAGAAAGCTGAGCGCCGAAGAACTGATGCTTTTGAACTGTGGTGTTGGAGAAGACTTTTGAGAGTCCCTTAGACTGCAAAGAGATCCAACCAGTCCATCCTAAAGGAGATCAGTCCTGGGTGTTCATTGGAAGGACTGATGCTAAAGCTGCAACTCTATTACTTTTGCCACCTCATGTGAAGAGTTGACTCATTGGAAAAGACTCTGATACTGGGAGGGATTGGGGGCAGGAGGAGAAGGGAACGACCGAGGATGAGATGGCTGGATGGCATCACGGACTCAATGGACATGAGTTTGAGTAAACTTTGGGAGTTGGTGATGAACAGGGAGGCCTGGAGTGCTGCGGTTCATGGGATGCCAAAGAGTCGGACACGACTGAGTGACTGAACTCAACTGAACTGAACTGAATTCTCTGGTGAATTTCTCAATCTTGCCATCTATTTTTATTAACCTATAAATCACAGGAATTTTTAAAGTATTCAAATAAGTCCTTGGATTGTTGGGGGGAGGGTGTCTTTTTCTGTTATCTTTTCTGCCTCTTGGTTATCTCTCTTGGATGTCTGGTAACATTTTATTGAATGCTAGATATGTGCATAAACAATGCAGAGATTATAAATGAATTGGCATTTTATAAAAGATAAGTGAAAGAAAATACTGTTCCTGCTAAATAATACTTTCTTCCTCCAGAGAGAATTTAAAAACTTCCAGCACTCTGGGACCACTGAGAGCTCTGTCCAGCTTCTTATAGTCTTAGAAGCCACTACCTGCCACTCCGTAGATGCTTTGTATGAATCAGTAAATGCCTCCAGGGGAAATGCGGCTCAGATTGTTGGGTTCACCTTTTGGCTTCCCTTCTCTCCTGAATCTTGGCCCCTTAAGTCCTGGCTTTCTTGCTGGTTCTGAATTCCAATTTTTGTCTTCCCATTTCTGTGAGATGATAAAAGCGCTGCTCAGCTTTTTTGTCTCTCAGCAGTGGTTTTCTGCTTGGCTTCTTAGCCCTTACACACAATGCGTATGTACCAGAAAGTACCCTAAGGAGAAAAGTGGTATGGAACGTTGGGCCCATCTCAGTGAGTTTCTCCTCTTTCTGGGCTCCTGCAAACCCTGGCTTAAGAGTTTCCAATGTCTTCAAACAGGCTTTTTTTCCCTCCTCATTTTATCACACTTTTGTAGTTTGTTCAGTGGGCTGATTGCTCTACTATGAGATAGTCTGCAGTAGCTGGCAATGGGACTCTGTGTATTCTGTTATTGCAGCATGCTCTTCTGCTATAAATCTCCAGATATGTTTCTTTGTCCCATTTATGACTTCCTTGAGAGCAGGAACAGTATTTTCTTTCACTTTTCTTTTATAAAATGCCATTTCATTCATTAATTCATTTAACAATTTTTTTTTGAGCATCTACTATAGGACGAATGTTGAGGAGCTATTAGTGAATAAAATAGATAAGGTCTCAGCTGTTAGGGAGCTCATGTTCTAGGTGGGAGAAGGTACACAAACAAATAAATAACAAAAAAATTACTTGCTCCTCCCAAAACCAAACAGTGAACGAGGTACAGGATTAAATTAGAATGCCGAGGTGGCACGTGGTGGTGGTGGTTTAGTCCCTTAAGTCATGTCTGACTCTTGTGACGCCATGGACTGTAGCCTTCCAGGCTCCTCTATCCATGGAATTCTCCAGGCAAGAATTCTGGAGTGGGTGTTGGTGGGAATGCAAACTAGTACAGCCACTATGGAGAACAGTGTGGAGATTCCTTAAAAACCTGAAAATATAGCTACCATATGACCCAGCAATCTCACTGCTCAACATACAAACTGAGGAAACCAGATGAAAGAGATACATGTACCCCAATGTTCATCGCAACACTGGTTGTAATAGCCAGGACATGGAAGCAACCTAGATATCCATTGGCAGATGAATTGATAAGAAAGTTGTGGTACATATACACAATGGAATATTACTCAGCTATTAAAAATAACACATTTGAGTCAGTTCTAATGAAGTGGATGAAACTGCAGCCTATTATACAGAGCAAAGTAAGTCAGAAAGAAAAACATCAATACAGTATATTAATGTATATATATGGAATTTAGAAAGATGGTAATGATGCCCCTATATGTGAGACAGCAAGAGAGACACAGATATAAAAACAGGCTTTTGGACTCTGTGGGAGAAGGCAAGGGTGGGATTGATTTGAGAGAATAGCATGGAAACATATATATTACCATATGTGAAATAGATCACCAGTCCAAGTTTGATGCATGAAACAGGGCATTCAAAGCTGGTGCACTGGGACAACCCAGAGGGAAGGGATGGGGAGGGAGATGGGAGGGGGGTTTGGGATGGGGGGACACATGTACACCCATGGCTGGCTCATATCAATGTATGGCAAAAGCCACCACAATATTGTAAAGTAATTAGCCTCCAATTAAAATGAATTGACTCATTTGAAAAGACCCGGATGTTGGGAAAGATTGAAGGCAGGAGGAGAAGGGGACGACAGAGGATGAGATGGTTAGATGGCATCACTGACTCAACGGACATGAGTTTGGGTAAACTCTGGGAGTTGGTGATGGACAGGGAGGCCTGGCATGCTGTGGTTCATGAGGTCGCAAAGAGTCGGATGCAAGTGAGCGACTGAACAGAATTGAAAATTAATTAATTAAAAAAAAAAGAATACTGGAGTGGGTTACATTCCACTCTTCCTAACCCAAGGATCAAACTCAGGTCTCCTGCATTGCAGGTGGATTCTTTACCAACTGAGCTACTGAGGCAGAAGGTGGGTCACTATCAAGTTGAGATCTAAATGATAAGTAGAAGCCAGCCATAGAGAGATCTGGAGAACTGCAGGTAGAGAGAGAAAGCAAGGGTGAGGGAGGGACCCATGTTGTTTCCTAAAGATGATAAATTTTGTGTGATTTTAAGTTAAAAGTTTCAACCTGAGCTTTTTATTTATTTATTTTTGGAGGACATTGTACATTTTGAAACATGTTTAATTTTTGCTAAAAAACTGTCTCTGAGTTGTAAGTATATGCTATTTATGAAGTAGCTTAAACTCATTTAGGAGTCAGGAATGTTACTTGAGTTTTTAAAAGTTAAGTAAGTAAGTAATTAGTAAGTAAAGTCACTCAGTCGTGTCCGACTCTTTGTGACCCCGTGGACTGCAGCCCACCAGGCTCCTCAGTCCATGGGATTCTCTAGGCAAGAATACTGGAGTGGGTTGCCATTTCTTTCTCCAGGGGATCTTCCTGACCCAGGAATCGAACCCGGGTCTCCCGCATTGGTGGAGGGTCTCTTGCTCACCAGGGTGGTAGAGCTTAATAGAAACAATAATTGTTTTTTTCTTACCTTTGAGGCTATATGTATAAGCAAAGATACTATTTTTGTTTAATAATCACATTAAAAATTATAATTTGCATAAAATATTATAATTTTAGTAAGACTTTGTATCAGTCAGGATCCCAGCAATAAACAGAATTCCATTCATGTAGTTCAAGAGACTGCAAAGAGGCTGCTTATAATAAAAAGGAATGAAATGATGCCATTTGCAGCAACATGGATGGGCCTAGAGATTATCATACTAAGTGAAATAAGTTAGAGAAAGACAAATATCATATAATATCACTTGTCTGTGGAACCTAAAAAATAATACAAATGAACATATTTATAAAACAGGAACAGACTCACAGTCTTAGAAAACAAAGTTACCAAAGGAGAAAGGGGGGAGTAAATTAGGAAGTTGGGTTTATTGTACACACACTACTATTTGCAAAACAGATAACCAACAAGGACTTACTGTATACCACAGGGAACTCTACTCAATATTCTGTAACAACCTAGATGGGAAAAGAATCTGAAAAAGAAAAAATATGTATATGTAAAATTGAGTCACCTTGGTGTACGCCTGAAACTAACACAACGTTGTAAACCCGCTATCACCTGCGCAGTCACTCAGTCACATTTGACTCTTCGTGACCCCATAGACTGTAGCCTGCCAAGCTCCTCTGTCCATGGAATTCTCCAGGCAAGAATGCTGGAGTGGGTTACCATTTCCTTCTCCATGGGATCTTCCCAACCCAGGAACTGAACCCCTGTCTCCTGAATCAGCAGGCAGATTCTTTACCACTGTGCCACCTGGAAAGCCTCTGTAAATCGAATATACCTCAACATAAAAATTTTAAAACTTCGATAAACAGACAAGCAAAAAGAAGATGCTGCCTACAAGGGTGTGAACAGGGCTAAGGGAACAAGCACGGATGGTGAGACCCCCAGAGACAAACAGCAGAGCCATTGCTGCCCCGGGGACACAGAGCATCATGGAGTACATTGCGTCATTCCAGTGCATGTTGGAGTCAGGGAGGGATGTGGCCTTCTTTTAAGTTGTCTCTCTTGGCCAAATCCACCCAGGAGCCAGCTGGCAGCGAAGCGTGGTTGATGCAGCCCTGGGTGTTGGTCCCCAGGACTCAGAGCTGTAACCGCTGTAGACAGAAGGGTCAGGATGGACCTGGGGAAGGCAGGCAACCAACCACAACACACACACGCTCACTTTTGCAAGCAATAGTGAATTTAAGGGAGGTTTACAGGCTTCATTTGGCGCTTCAGCCTATAGATTTGCATAATATAAAGTGGTTAGATTTGTACAATGGAATACTACTCAGCTGTAAAAAAGAACGAAATAACGTAATGTGCAGACAAATAGGTGCAACTAGAGATTATCATACCAAGTGAAGTAAGTCATAAAGAGAAGGACAAATAGCATAGGATATCACTTATATGTGGTATCTGAAATATGACACAAATGAGCCCATCTACAGAACAGAAATAGACTCACAGACACAGAGAACAGACTGTTGTCTGCCAAGGGGGAGAGGGTTGGGGAGGGCCGGAGTAGGAAGCTCGGTCAGCAGATGTAAGCTTTTGTATATAGAATGGATAAAAAACAAGGCCCTACCATATAGCAGAGGGAGCTATATTCAATATCATGTGATAAACTGCAATGGAAAAGAATGTAAGAAAAGAATGTCTATATGTGTATAACTGAGTCACTTTGCTATACAGCAGAGATTGGCACAACATCATAAAACAACTCTACTTCAATTAAAAAAATTTTTTAAAAAAATACCTTTCCCAGATCAAGGGTAGAGAGCCCCAAAACTTTCAGTCATGTCTTTAAAAACAGAAAATTATTATTATTATTTTTTTTTTTAGAAAATTATTTTGAAGAAAGTTGAAATCAGCTTGGGAGAATATGAGTCTATGAGACTGGAGTGCTCTGTGGCATTTTGAAGGATTATTTTAATGCAGAGTTTTGCATTTGTGCTGGTGAGGGACAAGATAGACGAGGGTAGAGAGGGCACAAAGGTTTAGACCTAAGTGAAGGAAGAAGGGGCTGGTGGTGGGACATGGATTTCCCAATGTATAATCATCAACATGCCAAAGAAACTGAGTCTAGTCACATCCTGAAAATCTGCTTGCTCATGAAGCGTTCATGACATTGATATGACTATGGTTTCATGGCACAGTAGTTATTTTTTCAATTCAGCAATTTAGCAGTTTCAAATACCAGAATCTTAAAAATGTTATTGCTTGGTGTATACAAAAGCACCCATACAAACTTGTCTGCACACCCGATTCCACAAAATTTCAATGGTTCCAGGCCCAAAGATCAGGTAGTAGGCTAAGTTGTGTTTAATTCAAATTCGGTATTTTTCTCTAAAAATATCTCAAACTGAACAGTCTCTTATTCTACAGCTGAATACTGTATAGCTTTCCAGTCAACATTTTTTAAATGTCTAACTTAAATTTCCACTGTTTCTTGTTCACGTTGAAAATAGAATAGTTCTGGGACTTCTCTGGTAGTCCAGTGGTTGAGACTCTGAGCTTCCAGTGCAGTGGGACCCAGTTTGATCCTTCTTCATGGAACTAAGATCCCACATGCCACAGCTGAGATCCAGCACAGGCAAATAAATAAGTAAAGAAAAAACATATATAAGACAAGAAAATGGGACAGTTCTTAGGTGGAGAGGGCAAATGGATAAGTCTAACTGTCTCAAAGGGTACGTGTACCATTTTGTTCCTGAGAGTTTGAAATGACTGTTATCACATATTACTTTTCAAAAACTTGGTGTTTACCATTCTAAGTACTCTATAAAATTTTTAACTCATCAAATTTCAAGCAGCGCTGTCAGTAGATACTATTATTAGTATCGTCTTCATTATATACGTGGGGCAGGTGTGGACTGTGGCACAGAGGCTGAGTACCTAACATGAGGCTGCACAGTTAATAAATGAGATTAAAACTGGAATTCTAACCCAGGAACTCTGCCTGCAGAGTCTGTGGCCTGAACCACTAGGCCAGGCTGTGTGCATTCAATGGAGGCTTGAGTTTACAATAATTTCACTACTGTGGGGTTCATATTTCCATATTCATGAATTGAAATGTTTACCAAACAATTAAAGTAAGATTTTTCAAAAGTGCCCAGTAGTTAAGTGTTCAACTCTCAAAAGACTGTTGATTAGAATTTTGCCACGAGAGAATCCATTAATGCTTCTTTGAGCCAATAAAAGGAAAAGATCGAACTAGCATTTCTTAGAATATGTTCCTTGCATGTACGCCCTTACAGGATGTTCCCTGTAAAGAGGCTTCCGTCATCAAGTAAGTTTGGAGAAACTCACGTGCTATATCCATTATTTGAGATTCACAGTACACATATTAAAAGTACCAAAAATATGCAGGGAAGACATATTCTTAACCTTTTTCAACCTAGAATTTACAAAGTTAAATTGACCAAAGGATAATTTTTTTTCACAAAATACTTAGTAACATCCTGTAGAAGCAGTATTGTATAATTTTAATTGGGTTCCTTAAAATCAAAGCGTTGACTGAGATTTCTAGAAGGCAAGCAAATAGGGGCTGAAAAAAATGACTGAGAAGTGAAACAATGATACAGAGGATTGTCTTTTAGCTTGCACTGTCTAAAGTCTCCTTCTAAGGTCTCTCATAATCTCCTAAACTGACATTTCCCTTTGTGGATAACACTGTTGGATTTCTTCCCGATCTTAGTCAGCTCTAGATGTGAGCCTGGGAAGCGTGTGATGAAGCTCACTTGCCCTTCCCAAGTGTGCTGCTGATGTCTCCTCAAATGCCTCCTTTGTTTGACATTTTAGAGTGATTTCTAAATGCTCAAAAAGGGCAGATTCTAAATCCAGATCTGGTGAGAAACTCTGTTACTTATCTGAGAAGAACAGCTATGAAGTGTGCACACATATGTGAAAAGGAGAGCTTTTTAAAACACAGAAATATGAGAGAAGTGGAGGGGTACTTGATATAGAGATTTGTTATTTATTGAAGGCTCTGTAGTCATCGTATCACTTCATCCTCTAATTTGTCTACATCTAGGGGCTGGAATTCCCAACCCCGTTGTAAGAATGCAGTTAAGAACACTGTATTTACTCTCTCTTTCATACACACACACACTCTGTCTCTCTCAATACAGTCAGGTTTAAGTTCACTGCATTTTGGACACCTGGTTCTGACTGTGGTATTATTGCACCCCTGGCTTTGTCCTCTCTTCTTACCCCGTCCTGGTGGTAGTCATGCCACCCCCAATCTTTTGGTCCCAGCAGTCTCAAGAGCAGCACAGAGAACAACTCCACTTTCTCAGGGTCATTATTGCTCCTGTCTCTCTCCCTCAGCTGGGCTCCCAAAGCCCAGGACAGTGGGGACCGCTGTCTGCAGGCACACTCAGTGATGCCTTTCCATTTTTCATTAGACTGGGCTCTGCCCAGGCAGGGAAGAAACTGCTCTCTGGAAGTGAACTTGTGACCCGTGCAAAATGAATTCACTTTTCCACGGCACCAGAGGACTATTTAGTAAATGGCTTTCATTGTACAGAATACCACCCTGTGTCCTGGAAGATTGAACTGGTGTCATAGAGGTGAGTTATTTTCTCTCTGAGCTAAAGTATTTCTACACAGTGAGCTCTAGGGGACTCATGAGCCTGAGCCTCCCCCCCCCCGGTATGTGAGATCTTAGTTCCCTGACCAGGGCTGGAACCTGAGCCCTCTGCATTGGAAGTCAGAGTCCTAACCACTGGACTGCCAGGGAAGTCCCACGCCTGTGTTTTGTAGGTGGACTAAAGGACATTTGTTTGAGGGTTGGCTAGGAAAGGGCACTGATGGGGATTGTGTTTAGCCCCCGAAGTTTCTAGAACTGGTCAGGAGGGTTTTCTGGAGACTCTTAAAATGAAATTCTTTTTTAAAAAGATTTATTTTTAATTGCAGGATAAGTGCTTTGCAATATTGTGTTAGCTTCCGCCATGCATCAACATGAATCAGTCATCGGTACACATCTGTCCTCCTCTTGAACCTCCCTCCCACCTCACAGCCCATCCCCCACCTCTAGGTGGTCACAGAGCACCAGCTTTGAATTCCTTGCATCATACAGCAAATTCCCACTGGCTATCCATTTTATATACCATAATGTGTATGTTTCAAGACTACTCTCTGTATTCGCCCCCCCCTCTGCCCCACCACCATGCCCACAATTCTGTTCTCTATGTCTGCATCTCCACTGCTGCCCTGCAAATAGGTTCATCAGTACCATCTTTCTAGATTCCACACATGTGCATTTATATATGATATTTAAAATGGAATTCTTGACCACAGATTGCTGCAGCAACATCACTTAGGATGACCACAATGATGGTAAAAACTCCTCATGTGACTCCTATTAAATAATGGCTCAACAGAGGATATTTCATGTGCATTACATCAGTCACTTTAGCACCACCAGTGTGAGATAGGTTTTGATTTCATTTTATGGATAAAGAGATTAAACTTTAATCTCTCCCACATACTTAAGTTCATGCGCATAGAATACAATGGAGTGAGGGTTCAAATGTATTCATTTATTTAACAAATATTGATGTTCTAGGAATTGGTCTAAATGCCAGGAATATGGAAGGAATATAGCAGGTCTAAATGCCTGCTATAGCAGGGAACAAAATCCGGAAAGTGAATATATCTATTAGGTGACAAGAAGAGGAATGGAGAAAAACACCAGCATGAGCATGTCGAAAGCAGTTGGGTGGATGACTGTTCTATTTCACGTGGCAAGGCATCAGGGACATTCTTTCTAACAAGGAGACATTAAGGACAAATAAAGGAAATGTGGAAGCAAGTCAGGTACATATTTCAGAGACAAAGAGACAGTAGGTGCAAGAGGCCTGTGGTGGATGTGTGCTTGGCCTGGTCAAGGACAGAGAAGAGTACTGTGATGGGAGCAGAAAGAGTGAGGGGGGTATGGGTCAGACAAGTTGCCAGGTCATGTAAGGGCGTGTAGGACATTGTTAGGGCTTTGGTACGCACTCTGAAAGCCACTGGAGAGGTCTAGCAGAGGCCTTACATTTTATTTATTTTCATGATATAATAAAAGTCAGTTTAGCCCAACAGTAATTTATTTCTACATTACATACTTTGAACATTTCTTTAGTTTTATAAATGTAATTTATCAATTAGCCATCAGAGATTCCCAATAATGTAACAGAGGAAGATAATTCATAAATTTCTGTTTCAAAACTGTGAAAAATTGCTAAAACATACCAAATATATTTTGCCTAATTCTTAATATGTTTTCTTTTTCACAATAGTTGATAGTTATTATAAAATATCATAAAAGTCCTTCAGGAAAGAAATCAAAGTTACAAAGGGACTATTATATTTCTTCACAAATCCAGGATAGTATTGTCTCTGGGGTCAGAGCCCTTACATTTTAAAGAGCTGGTGTGTTGAGTATAGCCTGTAAGGAGGCAAGGACAGAAGGTAAAAGTACCACTATGAGTTATTGTAACAATCCAAGCATTAGATGATGGTGGATGAGGCTGGGCTGTGGCCATGAAGGTAAGAAGTGTTTGAAGGTTACGGGATTTGGTGATGGCTTGGATACAGAATGTGGGAAAATCTTGGAGTCAAGGACGATGCCGAGGTGTTTGTGCTGGGAAACCAAGAGGACGCGATTGTCATATACTGAGATAGGAAGGCTGTAGGAGGAGAAGGTTGGGGAGGGTTTGGGGAGGGCAGATCATGAACTTGGTTTGGGATAAGTTAAGTTGGAGACACCTGGCGGACACTCAAGTGGTGAGACTGAGTAGGTTGGTGTGCATGTAAATCGGGAGTTCAGGGCAGAGATATGAGTTGGAGATCACAAATCTGAGATTCTTCAGTTCAGTTCAGTTCAGTTGCTCAGTTGTGTCCAACTCGTTGCGACCCCATGAATCGCAGCATGCCAGGCCTCCCTGTCAATCACCAACTCCCAGAATTCACTCAAACTCACGTCCATCAAGTCGGTGATTCCATCCAGCCATCTCATCCTCTGTCGTCCCCTTTTCCTCCTGCCCCCCATCCCTCCCAGCATCAGAGTCTTTTCCAATGAGTCAACTCTTCGCATGAAGTGGCCAAAGTACTGGAGTTTCAGCTTTAGCATCATTCCTTCCAAAGAAATCCCAGGGCTGATCTCCTTTAGAATGGACTGGTTGGATCTCCTTGCAGTCCAAGGGACTCTCAAGAGTCTTCTGCAAAACCACAGTTCAAAACCATCAATTCTTCAGTGCTCAGCTTTCTTCATAGTCCAACTCTCACATCCATATATGACCACTGGAAAAACCACAGCCTTTACTGTATTTTAAACCGTGAATCAGTTGAGATCACAAGGGGCTGAGTGTAAAGAGTGGAGAAAAGAGGTCTCAGGTCTGAGCCCCAAGCTAGGGACATGATATGATTGTGAACACAGGAGAAAGAGAAGAGCCAAGGGAGGCTGGTATGCTGGAAACCAAGGGCAAACACGTATCAAGGAAGAGACTGTGACCGTCTGTGAAAAAATGCTGCTGACAGTTGTGTTAAGATGAGAACTAGGAATTGACCACTGGACTCATTCATTCAACAACAGTAGATGTATAACTCCAGAAAAGAGGACATGTTTTGGTGAAGTAGAGAGGCTGAAAGTTTGGAGGAGGCTCAAGGCCATAGTCCATGGGGTTGCAAAGAGTTGGAGATGACTGCAGTGACTTAGCATGCCCACGAGAGGTGTCAACAAGAGGACCTGGAGGCAGTGGGTATAAAAATAAACAATGCTTCACCCCGAACCCCCTAAAACTCCTTTGAGAAATTCTGCTGTGAAGCAGAGTGCTGGGATGGCATGAGAGTTAAAGGATTGATTTATTTATTTTTAATTGGAGGGTAATTGCTTTACAATATTGTGTTGGTTTCTGCCACATATCAACATGAATCAGCCATAGCTATACATATGTCCCCTCTGTCTTGACCCTTCCTCCCGTCTCCCACCCCCTCGCACCCCCTCAGTTGTCACAGAGCATGGTTTGAGTTCTCTGAGTCATACAGCAAGTTCCCACTGGCTATTTTACAGCTGGTGATGTGTATGTTTCCACGCTACTACTCTCTCAGTTCACCCCACTGTCTCCTTCCTAAGCTGTGTCCACAAGTCTGTTCCCTATGTCTGCGTCTCCATTGCTGCCCTGCAAATATGTTCATCAGTACCATCTTTCTAGAGTCCATGTATAGGTGTTGGATTTATCTTTATGTGTTTATTTTTTTGGCTGCACCATGCAGCTTGCAGGATCTTAGATCCCTAATGGGGGATTCAACCCTGGTCTTCAGCAGTGAGAGCACAGAGTCCTATTAAGGATTTGTTTTAAAAGATGCTTAGTATTAGGGCAAGTGTGTATACAGATACGAACACTCTAGCAAAGAAAGAAAAAAAAAATGATGCAGAAAAGATGGGGTAAATCTTGGAGCGATATCTTTGGGTGGGCCTTAAGAAGGGAGGGGGAAGAAATTGGTTGTAGAAGCATGGATGGTTTATGCACTATGGGAGAAAAGAGGCATGAAATATTGGATCACATTGGGTATGGTAGGAGCATGTGAAAATTCTTCTCCAATTGATTCTATATTCTCAGAGAAATTGGAAGTCAAGTCATTAACCAAGAGGGAGGATGGGGAGGAGATATTGGAAGTTGTAAGAGAGGAGACAGGAGAAATCTAGGAGCATGAAGGGCTGTAGATAATGATCTTGAACTTAAGATGGGACCTGAAAGCCTGGTTGCATGCTTTTGTCCAATCACATCCAGTCTTTATCCATGAGGGTGTGGGGTTTAATTGAGGCTGTGGTTTCCCTAGATGAATGAGAAGAAACAAAGAAAAGGTAAGGAAATGTTTACAGTGGCGACTCACAGCTTCTAAGCTTTGTAGAGAGAGGGAAGCAAGAAAATAAGCAACGAAAATAGTAGGATCGATAGCTTTTATCCTATGGATCAAGGAGTTGTGGCAGTTGGCGTACCAGAGGGGGTGGTGTAATTGGTGGATGGGCAGCAGGAGATTTAAACTAAGATTACCAAGAGCATACAGTTATTGATACTGACAAGATTTAGGGGGTGACTATGTGACTGGGCAGTTGAAGTAAGTCAGCAGCGGCAGAGAAGGAAAAGATCATGGGAAGAAGGGCCGGTCTAGGAATTGGGAAGCCAGAATATTGAAGGGTTCATTTACATGGCTCTTGAAATCAACAAGTATTAAGATGGCCAGGTTGTTTGTGAACTTGCAGCTAAGAGTACTAAAGAATGAGGGAGGGTGATGAGGGTCTCAACAGGAAAAGTAGTGGACATCTAGGCTGAAGGCTGGTCATGCAAAAATGGAAGATTTTTAGAAGAAGTGAGATGTCAGTGAGGAGCAAGCAGGTCACCCAGTCCACCTCCAGGCCCCGTGACTGTGACAGCCCAGGACTGTGAGAAAGAACACAGCCCACATGCATGAGGGTTGAAGTGGGGGCAGTGTCTTCAGATGACACGTGGTTTCAATTGGAGCAGGGAGGTGATAGAAATGTTCAGAAAAGATGTTGCGATGTGGGATTTTGTTGATGTTTAATGAGTTTCAGAGGACACATGTGGAAGTTGCAGGAGTTAGGCAAGAGTGGGAGGGAGAATTTGAGTAGAGGATTCCTGAGATGAGGGCTGGGGTATAAGGGGTGGTCTGGAGTTACGCATCTGTAGAGGCTGTTAGACAGGGATGAGAGGTATGATGGGATTAAACCAGATGGTCTCTACAGCAGATAGTGATGTTGAAGCTGTGAGTGTTGGTGGTGGGAGTGGGCAGGGAAGATGTATGGGGTCTTCCCAGGAGCACGCAGAGCTTTGGAGCCCCCTCTTGTCTCCTGCCAAATGAGATTAGGGGAGGGTGGACATATCCAGAGCACATGAGCTTCTGGCCTCATTTCTGTTCTTGAGGATGCAGGTGAGGAAGTCCGTGCTAGAGTTTGTGCTTAGCATCAAGGATTGTAAGCTGGGGTTGGTGGCTCCTGTGCTGAGACTGGACTATCACATGTGGGTGTCTTGACATGAGAAACAGTATCAGTTAGCCACTGTCTCTCTTCATTTCTGACTCTGCTCTCCTCTGAGTTGTCTTCATTTTGAGGAAGATTCTCCCCATGCCATGATAAAGTCAGTCTAACAGTTCCAGCCTTATACCCATTCATGTAACCACCCTTTAGGAAAGAAATCATTTCCTCTGGTGGTTTTCCAGACAGATACCTTGGGTTCCTCTCTATGGCCTGGATTGGTTCATATTCCCATTGTGGCCAAGAAGATGTGGGACCCCAGCTGGCCAGGTATGACCCCCATCCTGGAGTTAGTTCACAAGAACAGGGAGTATGGGAGGACAGGTCCCCAGTGGAAAAAAATTAAATATTTTGTACTACATTTATTTGGAGGAGAGCTGAGTGACGAGATTGAGGGGTATAGGGACAGTGTGTCCAGCCATCCTCTGTTTTCCTGAATAATTCAACATTGGTTGAATAGTTTTGCATAGATGTTCAGCTGAACAAAAGCCCAGCAGTTCATCAGACCCATCCATCTTGGAAAGCAATTTAGGCATCATCCATTGTTAATTACCTCTTTCCAACATCAGTCAGGATAGTCTAGATTTTGTCATTGTTACAAATAACCACCCAAATCTCAATGGATTAAGCTTAATGATTGCTTGTACAAAGTCCATTGTGTGTCCCAGGCAGCCATCTGTCATGTGGTTTCTCAGGGATCCAGGATGTCTTGGTCTTATGTGGTTCTACCATCTCAACAAGAGGCCTCCCCAGGAGCATTGTGCCAGGATAGAAGGAGACTGGAGAATTGGTGGGAGTGGGCTTGGGGGGAGATTTTTACCACCTTCGCTTGAAGTGATTTCATTTCTACTCATATTTCAGTGGCCATGACTTGTCACATGTCTGACAGGAGACACAGGGACTCCTGTTTGCTTCCATAGATACCTGTGAACACTTTTGTCATAGCACCTGAATTGCAGTGTGAAACTAGAAGTTTGTGTGTCTGTTCTCCCCCAAAGACCATGGGCATCCAATTCATCTTGGCATCTTTGGTGCCCGGTACAAGCCAAATACATTATAGCATTTAAAAATGTGTGAATTGAATTAGTCCAGCTTATTCATTTGTCATAGGAGCCAAATAAGATCCCTAACTGTGCCTGGAAAAGGACAGTGATTGACTCAAGTTTGCATAATTAGAAACAACACAAGAACCCTGTGCAGTTGACATTTAGTCAGATGCCAATCAGTGTCACAAAATATTATGTGCAGGTTGTACAGTATAAAGGGGACTCCTGGCCAAGCCTGTATTAGGTTTGATGTCCTTGTTATAGGCTGTGCCTACTTGCAGGAAGCAGAGGCTTTTTCTTCCTATAAAGCACTGTGTGCTGGTCAAGCCATGTACCTTGGAAGCTGCGTCTGCCAGGGGAGAATATCTTTCCCTGATTTGCATTAAGATACTGAATCGTATATTAGTGTGGTGCATGGGACTACCCTGTAGCTCAGACTGTAAAGAATCTGCTTGCAGTGCAGAGACCTGGATTCGATCCCTGGGTCAGGAAGATTCCCTTGGAGAAGTGAATGGCAACCCACTCCAGGATTCTTGCCTGGAGAATTCTGTGGACAGAGGAGCCTGGCAGGCTATAATAGTCCATGGGGTTGCATAGAGTTGGACATGACCAAGTGATTAACACTTTCACTTTTCACTTGAACTATATACTGATGAACTTATCTGTAAGGCAGCAGTGGAGAAACAGACATAGAGAATAGACTTGTGCGCACTGTGGGGGAAGGACAGGGTGGGATGAATTGAGAGAGTAGCATGGAAACATACACATTACTGTATGTAAAATAGATAGTAGGAATTTGCTGTATGACTCAGGGAGCTCAAAGCAGTGCCCTTTGACAGCCTAGAGGGGTGGGATGGGTGGGAATTGGGAGAGGGGTCCTAGAGGAAGGATACATAAGTATACCTGCAGCTGATTCATGTTGATGTATGACAGAAACTAACACATTATTGTAAAACAATTATCCTCCAATTAAAAATAAATACATTAAAAAAAAGAATTTTAAAAAAAAGATCCTGAACCATGGACAATGTCTGTGTGCCCCTAACATTCATATGTTGAAACCTAATTTCCTAATCTCTGGTTTTAGGAGGTGGCACTTTGGGAGGCGAATAGATCATGAGTGTGGAGCTCTCATGAGTGGAATTGGTGGCCTTATGGAAGAGACCTCTGAGAGCTTCCTGTGTTTTGTTTTTTGTTTTTTTTTGCTATGTGAGGACACAGTGAAAAGACAGCTGGAAGTGAGCCCGCATCAGACTCTGATACTACTAGTGCCTTGACCTTGGACTTCCCAGCCTCTAGAACTGCAAGAAATAAATTTCTGTTGTTTATAAGCCACCCAAATTATAGTATTTTGTTTTAGCAGCCCAGACAGACTGAGACAGACAGTAAAGGTCAATATTAGTTCCTCTTTTGCCTCAGGACATGTTAAGCACCTGATACTGCTCAACCATCCAGGATCATGTGGGCTAGCCTCTATGGCCAGGAAGAGAATAATAACTCTTTGGGCTTCCAAGAATGGATCACAGATGGATGCTCTGATTGTTTGCTCTTCCCACCCAGGAGAGATGGGAAGAACACTCTCTTCACTGCCCCTCTCCCAACCCCATACTTTTAAAATCTTGCATAGAAATTGAATTGCCCAGCAGAACAGCTCTGTGGAGCCCTCCAATCCCCTAGACCCACACACCACTTTGAGCCACAAGGATGGCCAGCTGGTTCTGGATCTTTCCATACTTCTTTTTGAGAGACTTCTTGGATCAGTCCCCTGTGGGTTACAAATCTTTTTTCCTTACTCCTTACTTCCCATATGATAACCCTTCACTTGCCTGCATGTTCCCTTATCCCCACACTATTCCACACATCCTAAAATCTGACCCTTCTTCCATAGGGCCTTGGTGTCTACCCCAATCCTTCCACCATGCCCTTTGGAGCTCTGTCTTTATCAGACATAAATTCTCATCTTTTCCCCTGAATGTTCCCTTTACCTTCTCACTCTAACTAGAACCTGGCTCCCCCTGGGGACTCTGTCTCCTTTGCAGTCCTCTCAAGGAGACACTTTGATTTCATACCCCATGGATCTGAAAGCCTGGAAAAAGGGTAAGTCTCTTCCTTACCCCCTTTACTGCCTCTAATTAATCATGGCTCTTGCTTCCAACTTCAAAGATCCGAGCCCCTTTGAAGCGCAGCATCAGATGTTACCACCTGCTACCCCACCTTGCTGCTGTCATTCACTGACCTCAGTCCTCGGTGCCTCCAGCACCTGCTCCGCTGTCTTTATCTCTCCTGCTGATGATAACGACAGTGACAGTATTTATCCAGGGCTCTTTTTTCTCCTGGAACTCTTTTAAGCTCTCCGAAAGTATTCTTTTATTTAAATCCTGTAAAACTATGAGAGGAATACTATCGTCATCTTCATTCTATAGATGAGTAAGCTGGGACACAGAGAGAAATCTATTTTGCCTAAGATCACACGCAGTTAGTGACAGAGTCAGGGCTGGAAGTACAGCTGGGCTCCAGAGCAAATACCCTTAAACAGTGTAGTAAGCTGTTTCCCTGTTAACATTCCTGGCAACCTTAATGCCTCTGCAGACACTCAACACTCTGGCCCTTCTGATCCTTTACCTCCTTGGTTCCCCTGTCCTACCACAGGTACTCACTCCTGAGGTCTTTGCTGCGGTTACAACACCATTATCTCCAAATGTGGATTTCAAGTTCTTCCCTCTCTGGTGTCACCTCCTGTTTTTCCAATCCTCTATTGCATTTTTAAACATTTTCTTTCTTTATTTCGTTGGACCAGGCCTTAGTCACAACACGTGGAATCTTTGGTTGCATTATGTGAGCTATTAGTTGTGGCTTGTGGGATCTAGTTCCCCAGCCAGGGATAGAACCTGGGGCCCCTGCACTGGGAGCTTGGAGTCTTAGCTACTGGACCACTAGGGAAGTCCCTCCAACCCTCTATTGTAGTAATCCCACTTCAGAAATTCCTCTGACTCATGGAAGCCTCAAATCCAACAACTTTATTGACCCTATTATTCCACTTACAGTAATATCCCTTGAAATCCTCCTTTCCTATCAGTGGAGTTGGCAGCAAACTGGGGGAACACTTTCTGATTCTGTTAGGGAATACCATGTAACAAATCACCCCAGAGCTTAGTGGTTCAAAACAAGGATTGTATTTGCTCACAATCCTGAGGGTCAGAAATTTGAGCAGGGCTTGACTGAATGGTTCTTCTGCTCACTGTGGCATCAGCTGGAATCTCTCATGAGGTTGGAGTCAAATGGTAAGTGAGATTGGAGTGTCCCTAATAGCGTCCGTCTCAAGTCTGGAACCTTGGTAGTGATGGTAGGATCATTCTCTCTGTCTCTCTCAATTCATGCTGCACCGCAGGTGTCCACCTTGGACTTCTTTACACAGCAGTTGGAATCTCAAGAGTGAATATCCTAACTAGCAAAGCTAGAAGCTGCAGAAGTTACACAGCATCACTTCTGCTGCTTTCCATTACTTGAAATAAAACATACGGTGAACCCAAATCCAAAGGGAGCAGAAATAGACTGGATCTCTGAGGAGCAAGATTACACTGCAGAAGAGCAAGTGGAAAGGGCCAGGGAGAATTGTTGAGCCATCTTTGGAGACAATTTAATTATGACACAGCATTACAATTTCTCCTTTGAATGGGTTTGTATTGATACCTCCTGTATCCTCTTTCCCTTTCTTCTTGCATGGTAATATTCCCAAGCTGGTCAAGCCCACCCATCAACTGACTCCATGTCTGCACCTGAATATCTGAATGTTTTTGAAGAAAGATCACACAATCTTCCAACTATTCTCACTTTTTTATTATCACCATGAGTCTCAAATCATCTCTGAAGACTTCTAGACATTCTCAACAGTTTCCTGATATTCACCCTCCCACCTTCCAGCAAGACCGTTCCACACCTCTTCTCCTTCCTTAAATCTCCAACATCATTCTATTCCTCTAGACTATCCTGGGGTTAGCATCACCTTACAATTTTTGTGTGCAATCAGATGACAAGTACCTCATTTTCCTACCATCACATTCATCAGTTTATAAGAATTGGAACTCATACTCTTTGCTTTCTATTCTGTTGAAGTGGAGACAGAATCCCTGATCCCATCCAAGGCAAACCCTTCCACTTGTGCCTCTTCCATCCTTTCTCACCTCATTACATACTTCTTTCCTGCATCTCTCTTTCCTCTCTCTAACATCATCAACTTCTTGATCTCTGGGGATGTCTTCTTGTCTCTATTGTACTCTCTTTTTGGTGATCACAAATAATCTCTTGGTCTTAATACAGTCCATCCTCTGATGACTCCTAAATTCTATCTCTAGTTAGGGCTTATATATCCTGCTGCCTACTTGAGTGTCTAATAGGGGTTTCAAAATTAGCTGTACAGAACAATGGGTTTAACTCCTTCCTCCCAGTCTCATCTGCTGTTCCTCAGCTTCCCACTGGAGCAAAGGCCATCACCATTCATTCTATTTCTCATGATAAACATCCCACAGTCCTAATAGATTCCTTAATTTTCTCCATCCATTCATCCATCCATCAATCCATCGATGAGTCCTTCCACTGTACTTTCAAATATTTTGAATTTGCCTGCTTTACCATTTCCACTGCTATCACCTGAGCTGAAGCCACAATAACATCTTGTAGTTGCCCACCTTGCCTTCATTTTTCAACTTACTTTATTACTAGTTGAGTACAGGCATCACTGTGTGGTTAAAATAAAAATTTATGGCATCAGACTGCCTGGTTCAAATGACAACTTAATTAAAATGACAGGCAACTTATTAAGGAGCTTCCTGGGTGGCTCAGTGGTAAAGAATCTGCCTGCCGGTGCAGGAGACACAAGAGACACGGATTCGATCCCTGGGTGAGGAAGATGCCCTGTAGAAGGAAATGGTGATCAGCTCCAGTACTCTTGCCTGGATAAAGAATCCCATAGACAGAGGAGCCTGGTGGGCTACAGTGCCTGGGGGTCACAAAGAGTCAGACACGAACGACTGAGCATTCGTGCATGGCATAGCAACTTATTAAAGTCAATATCAGGCCATTTCACTCTTTTTCTTAAATCCCTTTAATGACTTCGCATTGTGGTGGGACAAAATCAAATGGTTGATCATGGCTGAAAAGGCTCCTGCCAAATTTCTAAACTCAACTCCTATACTCAGCCTCCCCTTTACCCACTCATTCCAACTGGCCTTTCTAGCCTGAGAACATGCTCTTTCCAGTCCCAGCCCTTGGAATGTGATACTTCTTCAGACATCTGTGTGGCTGCTCTGAGGGCATCATTCACAACTCAGTTCAAGTCACCTCCTCCCAGAGATCTTTGTTTACAGTAAATAAAGGAGATTTCACGTGGCCCCTTGTAGACTCTGTATCACATTACTCCATTTTCTTCTTAGCATCACTGTCTAAAATGTGCACATTCATCAAACTCCATGTTTACTGTTACTCTTCCTCATCAGAGTGTTGGCTTTTTGAGAGCAAGGACTTTCTCTTGTGATTATAGACAAGGCCTGACACAGAGGATGTATCTGTAAATATTTCTTAACTAACTGGAAAAAAGTGAAAAGTGAAAGTGTTAGTTGCTCAGTTGTTTCTGACTCTTTATGACCCCATGGATGCAGCCTGCCAGGCTCCTCTGTCCATGGAATTCTCAAGCAAGAATACTGGAGTGGGTTCCCTTCTCCAGGGCGATCTTCCTGACCCAAGTATTGAACCCAGGTCTTCCACATTGCAGGCAGACTTTTCAAGGGCTGAGCCAGCCACCAGAGCAATGGACTAGTTCTTTTTCATTTATTGAATCATACGAGTAATTCAAGCACATGAGAAAATTTTAAAATAACATCAAGGCATAAAACAAGTACAATTGTCCTGCCTGCACTCAGGACCTCCTTTCCTCTCCCCATTCCCTGTTTCTCCCACCTCTGCCTGCTCCCCATCTGGGTCTCACTCCCAAGAAGTAAGTTGGTTTTGAAGTTTGTTGTTATTGTTCAGTAGCTCAGTCATATTCAACTCTTTGTGACCCCATAGACTGCAGCATGCCAGGCTTCCCTGTCCTTCACTGTCATCCGGAGTTGGCTTAAACTCATGTCCATTGAATTGGTGATGCCATCCAACCATCTCATCTTCTGTCATCCTCTCCTCCTGCCTTCAATGTTTCCTAGCATCAGGGTCTTTACAATGAGTTGGCTCTTTGCATCAGGTGTTTGTAGACTTTATCATATTACCATCACTTCTCTCCTCTTTGTCCATTTTTAAAAGTTGCATTATTGTTTAAAATGTCTTCCTTTGGTTACCTTTTAAACCATAAATAGTACATGGAAACTGCTACTTCTTGACTCCCCATTATGGAAGAAGAGGAAATATACACCAACACTTCCTTCCTCTTTTATCTGGCCCCTCCCCTCTCAGCTTCAGTCATTACTTTTACATGATCAAGGTTTATTACATTTATATTCTGATCTGCAGCTATAATTAAGTCTTCTGTGCTTTGACGATAGGTTAGTTTCTTAAAATCGAATACTATTAAATGGCAATTGCAAATGATGATTATGTAAATATTATTCAGTGTAGAACCAAGTAGTTTGATTAGACTTGTAGAGAAGGAAAAATAATCCCAAATCACCAAACCCGTGGCACTCAAAGGAGAAAAATCCAGTCTTCAAGGTCAAATTAATTCTGTTTTCCACTCCATACTCCTTTACTTGCTAAAGTCACCCTGTGGTTTAATTTGCATTGACATATGATTTTTTTTTGACCAGTTTGTTTTTTCTTTCACCACATCTCTAATTGCCTCTCTTTTTTTCTTGTTGATATGCAAATTATAGCAATAAAATAAAATCTTTTTAGTGAAGTTACTGAGGGCTCATGCACTAAATATTTTGCATGTATTATTTCATTAAATACCCACAACAATCCTATGAAGTAGAAATTATTTTTATACTCATTTTTGAAGCAAGAAAACTGAACCAAAGAGAATTTAAGTAACTTCTCAAGGTCACACACATAGTTTGTAATTTGAACCAAGCAGTCTAATTTTGGAAACTGAGACTTTAATCACTTTGTGATGTCTTTGCCTGATTAGTAAGCATATGAAATTTTTAAATTGCACTGTTATTGAAGTAAATCTATTTTTTTTCTAAATTGAGGATGTTTTGTGTGAGGGTTTATGACTTCCTGATTCAATTTAAACTTTCAAGTTTATTATTGCTGCATAGCTGTCATCTTGACATTGTATTGAAATTCTGGTTTGGTCCATGTCTTCCTCTTTTATAAGTTTTTGCTGGTATTCAACCACAAGTAAGTTTTTCAGAATGGGTAACTGGAACGTAAAATTTCTGAGTCTTTGTATATTTAAGTTCTTGCATTATATTGCCCTCACACTTGATTTTAAGTGGCTGTAAATTCAGGTTGGAAATAACCTATGAGAACTTTGCCAGGGTTGCTCTGCTATCTTCCAGCATCTAGTAGAGTTGGTGATGCCAATTCTTTTGTAGATATTTTCTCCCCTCTGGAAGTTCTTATCTTTGATGTTTCAAAATTTCCCAAGAATATGTTTAACTGTGGGTATTTTTTCTCAGTAATTGGTTTATCCCAGACCTGTGTTTGTACACCAGGAAATTTTCTTCTATGATTTACTTGATGACTTCCTTCCTTCCTGTTCTTTTTTTCTCCCCTTTCCTTCTGGAGTTCCTGCTGGACTGGTGGTGTAATTATCAGAGTGAATTTAGTTCTACCATATTGCTTTAGTTTTTCTCTTTCTTTCCTTTTTTAAACCTCTTCTTCTTTCTTTCTAATCTACAGTCTAGCTTGACTTTGTCTTCTAGTCCTTCTGTGATTTTTCTTTTGACAATTAAATGATTCCCTAAAGGTTGTAGCCGTCTCTGCGCACGTTCAAGTGTCCTTTTTGATTTTGATAGACGTGGTGTCTTTTTTAATCTGTCCATGCATCCTTGATAATCAGTTGCTCTGTTTGCCATAGAATTTCTCTCATGTTGCTTATTTCCTCAACTGTTTGTTGAGCTTTGACTGCTTGTTCCTATTTGTAATAAAAGGACTAGATTTTCTACTATGGGACACTAGTGCAAGTTTCTTCTGGAGCTGAGTAAATCTGTTCCTACAGCAGATCCCACCACCCTTCCCTTTCAAAAAGATGTCTGAGCTACTCATACTCCGGGGGCAGCTCACACTGCTTGCTCTTCTTATATAACCCTTTGTATTTTTATCCAAGTGAAGCCAGAATAAAGTGAGTCTTGTGGGAAGGCTTAAGGGAAAAAGACATTTTAAAAAGTCATTGTGTGGCTTGCAGGATAGATGTGAAGAAGGGAAGTCTGTCTTTAAGTGGTGGTTCTGGCATGGGTTAGTATTTAATGTGGTTGATTGTGTACAAGGCCACCCTAAAGGGTTTTTTTTTTTTTGTTGTTGTTGTTTCTAAAGAAAAAATTTTAGAGCAGTTCAAGGTTCATAGCAAAATCGAAGAGAAGTTACAGAGGTTTCCCATATATCCTCTCCCTCCTTATATATGTAGCAGCCCTCCACCCCCCACTATCCACATCTCCCACCAGACTGGTACATTTTTCACAACTGATGAACTTACATTGACACATCATCATCACCTGAGGTCCATAGTTTATACAGTATGGTTTGCCCTTTGTGGTGTACAGCCTACAGGTCTGGATAAGTGTCTGGATTATTCTAACATCACATAGAGTGTTTTCTCTGCCCTGAAAATCTTCTGTGCTCCACATATTCATCACTCCCTCTTCTCGACCTCTGGCAATGTGCGTGCACACTCGGTCGTGTCCTACTCTTTTTGACCGCATGGACAGCAGCTTGCCAGTCTCCTCTGTCCGTGGAATTTTCCAAGCAAGAATACTGGTGTGGCTTGCCATTTCCTCCTCCAGGGGATCTTCCCAACCCACGTCTCCTGAGTCCCTGCACTGGCAAGTAGATTCTTTACCACTGAGCCACCTGGGAAAGCTCTGGCAAATACTGATCTTTTTATTGTGTCTATAGTTTTGCATTTCCCAGAATGTTATATTATTGGAATCATATATCATGGAGCTATTCCAGACTGGCTTCTTTTACTTAGTAATATACATTTAAGCTTCCATAGATCTTCGTGGCTTGACAGCCCGTTCCTTTTTAGGGCTGAGTAATATTCCTTGTCTGCATGTACTGCAGTTTATTTATACATTCACCTATTGAAGGACATCTTGCTTTCTTCCATTTATAGGATTTTTGATGGTGGTGAGTTTTTTCTCGCCCTCTTAAAACTCAGCGGTCAGGAGAGTGGTCAGGAGATTAAAACCATCTCCTCCAATCCCTGGACATCTACAAAGTCACTGCCCAGCCACAACCATTAGCAGCACGGCAGACCTCCTGGACTCAGAATAGAGAGTTTAAATGTTTAAATCTATATTGTCTAGAGAAGGGGCTGGGTGTGCTACCTGGGACCAGCTCTGGTCTCTTCCTAACTTGGTATTTTGTGTTATTTTACTAGTAACATTTTTTATCTTGTGATATAAGATCACTGTGAAAAACTTGAAAAATTTAGAATTTAAAATATTAAATTATCACACAATATTCTATCAACTAGAGAAAAGGTTACACTTTCGATGTATATCTTTCCAGTTTTTCGAGAAGAAATAAGTAGCATACAGTGTGTATAGTTTTTATTTGTCTTTAGAAAAATTTATAGCTCATGTCTTTAAATATTCTTCAAAATATGATTCTTGATGTTGGATCATATTTATTATATGGCTACAGTACCATTTATTTGACTATTTTATACTTTTGATTTTTGGAACATTTCTAGTTTTTGTATTATAAATCATACTATGAGAAACATCCTCATTCATAAAGCTCCCCTGGCTCCTCCTGCCCCCATCTCTTATTCCTGGATTAATTCTTAGAAAGGCAGATAGGACCAAAGTGTTTCAATACATTTTAAAGTTTATGACACATGCTGCCAAATTGTCCATCTGTTGAGGTTGTATTAAGGAATACATTTTTTTTGTTGTTATTGTGTAAGAATTCCCTTTTGACTGAACTAACATCTACACTTGATATTATCTTTAAAAAAAGAGTAGGAAAAAAAAAAAGATTTTCTATCCACATGACAAGAGAACATGTTTTTCAATGTTTTTCTTTTATGTTTTTTATTCTTTATTCTTATGGAGACTAAGTGAAGTTGCTCAGTCATGTCCGACTCTTTGCGACCCCCTGGACTGCAGCATACAAAGCTTCCCTGTCCACCACCAACCCCCAGAGCTTGCACAAACTCATGTCCATTGAGTCGGTGATGCCATCCAACCATCTCATCCTCTGTCATTCCCTTCTCCTGCCTTCAGTCTTTCCCAGCATCAGGATCTTTTCCAATGAGTCAGTTCTTTGCATCAGGTGGCCAGAGTATTGGAACTTCAGCTTTAGCATCAGTCCTTCCAATGAACATTCAGGGTTGATTTTTCTCTAGGATTGAATGGTTTGATTTCCTTGCAGTCCAAGGGACTCTCAACAGTCTTCTCCAACACCACAGTTTAAAAGCATCAATTCTTTGGCGCTCAGCTTTCTTTATGGTCCAACTCTCATATCCATACATGACTACTGGAAAACCTATAGCTTTGACTAGATGGACGTTTGTCAGCAAAGTAATGTCTCTGCTTTTTAATATGTTGTCTAGGTTGGTCATAATTTTTCTTCCAAGGAGTGCTGCTGCTGCTGCTAAGTCGCTTCAGTCGTGTCCGACTCTGTGCGACCCCATAGATGGCAGCCCACCAGGCTCCCACATCCCTGGGATTCTCCAGGCAAGAACACTGCAGTGGGTTGTCATTTCCTTCTCCAATGCATGAAAATGAAAAGTGAAAGTGAAGTTGCTCAGTTGCTCTTAGCAACCCCATGGACTGCAGCCTACCAGGCTCCTCTGTCCATGGGATTTTCCAGGCAAGAGTACTGGAGTGGGTTGTCATTGCCTTCTCTGCTTCCAAGGAGTAAGTGTTTTTTTAATTTCATGGCTGCAGTCACCATCTGCAGTGATTTTGGAGCCCAAGAAAATAAAGTCTGTCACTGTTTCCACTGTTTCCCCATCCATTTGCCATGAAGTGATGGGACTGGATGCTATGATCTTAATTTTTTGAATGTTGAGTTTTAAGCCAGCTTTTTCACTCTCCTTTTTCACTTTCATCTAGAGGCTCTTCAGTTCCTCTTCACTTTCTGCTGTAAGGGTGGTGTCATCTGCATATCCAAGGTTATTGCTATGGAGATATGGATATTATCTGAGGTTATTGGTACTGAGACTAAATATTTGTCTATCTATCCTATTTGCATGTCTTCTTTTGTAATTTTTCCTGCTCATGTCTTTTTGCCTATTTTTCTGTTATTATATGAGACTTTTACTATTAAGAATTCTCTTCCATGGCTTCCCCGGTAGCTCAGTGGTTAAGAATGTGCCTGCTAATGCAGGAGATACGAGTGTGATCCCTGATCATGGAGCAGCTAAGCCCATGTGCCGGAAGTATTGAGCCTGTGCTCTAGAGCTCAGGAAGCACAACTGTTGAACCCACGTTTTGCAACTGCTGAAGCCTGCACACTTCTAAGCCCCTAATATATTAAGCCTGAAAATTAATTTCAAGACAAGTAGCATCTTTTCAGGCTTCCCAGGTGGTTCAGTGGTTAAAGAATCTGCCTGCAATGTAGGAGGCATCAGTTGGATCCTTGGGTCAGGAAGATCCCCTGGAGAAGGGCATGGCAACCCACTCCAGTATTCTTGCCTGGAGAATTCCAGGGACAGAGGAGCCTGGCACGTTACAATCCATAGGGTCACGAAGAGTCAGACATGACTGAAAGCGATTGAGTACACATACATAGCATCTTTTCACTCACTACCCAGGCTTCTTTTTCCAACATGATTTATTTTCCTGTGTACTCAAATGGCTAACTTGCTATATATTCAGTAAAATATCTACAACATAATATCTTTGATAAACCTATAAAATCATGCAGAAGTGTGATTCGACCCAAGCAGTCCTGAACCAGCAATCAGGAAATGGATCCTTGCTCCAGCCCTGTCACCAATTGACTATATGAACTTGAATGATGAGCATTTTTAGGTCTCAGTGTTTTCACCTGTAAAGTGAGGAAGCTTTGATGAAGACTTCTCTAAGATCTTTCCAGCAACAGCAGTCTATAACTGCATGAATCATGTTGCAAAATTTGTACAGCAAGTGGTCCCTTCCAGGAAGAGAATGTTAACTCTAGCTCCCAGCACTGGTGTCCACGGGCATGCACAGAACTGTGATTGAACGCATCCACCTACTGCTCCTTAGATGAAAGTCAGTAAGAAACAGAAGAACTGTGCACACTATGGAATTAGTTTCATTTCTTACCTTTTCTAGCTCTTAGTGCTGTGATAAAGACAAATTTAAAACCACCCCATCATGCCATTGTTGCCGTTCTGAAGCAGGGGTGAGATGTGAGCTTTCAGTGGGAGGAGGTGGGCCTTGTGTTGGAGGCATGGAGCCGTGGGCACTGTTACCATTTTGCAAAGCTCCAGGGAAGTGAAACAAAAGAAACGGAGCTGCTTTGAAGGTCTCTGCCAAACTTTTCTTAAGAGTAACAGGATTAGAAGGAAAATGAGGCTTCTAAGAGCATGACCAAGCATTTAATACCCCCTTGGAACTCACAAAACAAAAACACAATCATCTTCACCTCACCATTAAAAAGAAAACACGAAGGACAGTGGCTTTGCTTGATTTCATTAATTGGATTATAAAGCTTCGATGGAAATTCTGTTGCAAAGAAGTGACCAAAGCTTTATGGCCAGGACGAAATAACTCAGAGCAAAGCATCGGGTCCACTCAAGACATTTCATCCCTGGAAAAATGGGGCTTAATTTCTACATCATAAATGGTTTGAATCTGCACAACTTTTCTTATTGCTTTTGAAAGCAATTCAGTTTCAAGAACAAAGGAAGCTTGAATGCAGTTTGGTGATGGCCATTAATAGCTCTCATTTAGATGGATATTTTGGCAAGCTGTTTTTTTTTTTTCCCCCATTGTCACACACAAAAAATGAACTGGTGATGCCTAAGCAAGCAGGAGAAGAGTTTAATATACTGGCAGATAAAAACACAGCACATACTGAAGGAATGTATTATGGACATAAGCCATAAAAATGTTTTCAATTTCTTTTGGTGCTAAGCTACATCATAAGAAACTAGTCAATTTCTGGAGAGTCACTTGAGGCAATTTGCATATAGAATGTTTATTGCAGGATGGCAGCTGTGACTGAATAAATGCTGCCAGTCCTTGTGAATGTTGCCTCTCATCTCTGTCCAGGCTACCAGCATCTGGAAGTTGTGGCCATGCTGCATTAAGAAAAATGATTCAAGGGATTAAGATACATTGTTAAATCTTTCCCACAAAGTTTATATCATTTTGACTTAATTTGCAGCTAATTGATGTAGTCCTGTTTGAGGTTTCTCTGAGTCCTCTTAAGGGACTCTTTCAACATCAAGAGAAATAAATGCTTTCTCCCAACTCCAGAACCTTCCTTTTCTTTTCCTTTGTTCTGTTTTTAAAAGCATAAATTCACCCCGTCTGTACACACCAAGATCCTGTCCTATTTCATTGTGCAAAACAGCTTACTGTGAAGCCTTCTTTACAACTGGATTCTGGGGAAGCTTTTAATTACGCACTAAGGGGAGGGGGGTTCATGTGGATGAAAGAATGATGAAAATGCTATGAAAAGTGACAAGGAGTAAAAGAGAGGATAATATGTCAAATTCGAAAAGCAAACAGACACATTTCTTTGACTTCATTCTAGATGGAAGAAAGAGGGAGTATTTACAAACCACCCTGCGAACAGAAGGCTTCTTTTCCCTGGGAGCCCTGGGAAAGGATAGGGAGGGGGAGGGCAGAGCTAGCCCACAGGTTGCAGCTCCTATGAATTTCCTGGTCCAGATAGAGTGAGAGCAGTGGAGTAGCTCCGTTTTCGCTTCTGGTTGCCTTTGAGGTCTGGTCCTGATGCTGAGCAGCCTGAGAGCTCCGGCCTCTTTCCTGGCTGTCTTCCACAGGCTCCCAGTGTTTCTCAAGAGCAAATGTCACCAACTGAGGTTGGTCTTCCACTTCTTGCCGGTCTAAATCAGTTCTCCCAGCTGTATATGCTCAGGGCATCCTGGGGGTTTCCTATATGCATTGACTTGCGTGCTTACTGGTTTTCCTGTCCTGACTGTATCTCCCTGCCAGGGCTCTGCTGTGGCTCCCCAGATGGAACAAGTGCCCGGTACATCCTTGGTGACAGATTAGTGGACTTCTTGGTTTTCTGAGGAAGAATCATCGCCACTCCCATCTCTGCCTTGTCCCGGCAGAATTCTACAACAGCTTGATTTCCATCTGTCTCCATTTTACTTTTTCTCACTCCCTTCCTCTGTCCTTCCCTCCTTCCCCTATTCATTTGTAACAACTTTATTGGTTTCCTTGTTTTTTCTCCCATGTTGCTCTAGAAGGAAACAGATGGGTAGAGGATTTCAGATGAATACTGAATATCACATCCCCATTGATGAGATCATTTCAGACTTTTCTAAAATTACTCTTCACGGTTGCATGGCCAGGGAGAAAATATCCCTGGGTTTTTGAGAGTGGGGGGTGCTGCTGCCAGATTTAAGTTGTTATTAAAGAGACAAAGACTCACCAGGGTAAAGCTTCTGGAAAGTTTTCTTTAGCAATAGAGTATATTCAGTAAATAGCATTTACCTAGAGGTATGCTGGGTGAGAACTCCTTCTGTGTGTGTGTGTAATTACTTGTCATTGTGTCTAAATGTCATATCTGGGAGAAATTATCTTCCTTTAGGCATTTCCAATAGCATCTGCCTTGGGACTGCCAATAGAAGATTATTCAGCCCCAGAAAGAATATTTTAATGGCTCATATAAATAGAATTAATGGGGCTTTCTTGATGGCTCAGTGGTAAAGAACTCACCTGCCAATGCAGGAGATATGGGTTTGATCCCTGGGTCAGGAGGATCCCCTGGAGAAGGAAAGGGCAACCCACTCTAGTATTCTTGCTTGAGAAATCCCATGCACAGAGGAGCCTGGTGGGCTACAGTCCATGGGGTTGGAAAAGAATCAGACATGATGTAGTGACTAAACAATAATTAATAGCATACGATTGTTTTCTCCTCCCTTTAAAAAATGTGGTCAAATGTGTCAGAATGGCAATGCCATGCCTTGTGTATATGAAAGACATTCCAGGTATTATTGCCTGCTTCTTACATTTGATTATCACAATCCTTACTCTCCAGAAAATGAAGTGGATGTGCGCTTGGCTCCTTCAGAGAAGCAATCTCAACTTTGCCAGCACTAAGCCCATCTCGTTGTTGAGCCCATCTCTAGCATTGATACTATGAGCTGAGTTGTTAGATTCAAAGATCAAGCGGAGCCTGCCACGGTACTTGGGAGCTAAATCCCCTCTCTTCCCAGTGATGTCTGTAGCAATTTGACTCTAGGTCAGCCACCTCTCTCTCTCACCTTCATCTCCCCTTAAGAAGGGCTGCCCTGGTGCAAAACTGCAGTGAGTCTCGACATTTAAGTGCAGACAGGGAGATCTGTTGGTTACCTAGCAACGTGGCAACAGAAGCATCCTCTGCTGTTTAGTTGTTCAAGTAATGAAATGATAGTCGCAACATTTTGCATTTAAACAGCACAGTCTCCACGGATCTGACAGTCTGTTGTAAATAGAGAAAAGGAGCCACAAGAACCTGCTCTCCAGGGATGGCTAGCTCCATTTTACAGGTGGCTAAGCTAGAGCAAACACAGTAAAATGAACTTGGGCTTATTTTACATGAGTGGCAGAGCTAGCTAGGAAGCATGCAGAACTTCCAACCAATGGAAAAGGCTAAAGAAAAGAATCTGTAAACCAGCTCATTTTTTCTCATTAAACTTTTTAACTCCTAGGGAGTAGAGAATGTGTTCTTCATATATTTTGAAAAGTACTTGCCTGACTGATTGCTAAATTATAGATGAAGTCGGTGGGTAGGTGGTCTGTCTTGCAACCTCAAGGCTGAAAAGAAAATCCACACTAGGAGGGTTTGCAAGATGTTGTTAGTTTTCTAAAATTGCAGTTATTCTGGGATTGTTTTCTGAAAATGAAATTCATTTCTGATCCGAAGGTAGTTACTGTTACTTGTCTACGCCTTTTTTTTTTTTTTTGCTAACATTACTGGCTTTAAAAAATTGGCCCCCTCCCTTTTTTTTGATACTCCTTCCATTCAGAGATAGAATTTTTTAAATCTCTCCTTGTGTCTGGGTGGGTTTATGACTGATTCAACCCATAGACTATCGTGGAAATTATGCTAGATGGCTTCCTAGGCTGATTCATAAAAGGTGATACAGCCTCCCCCCTGTTCATTGAAACATTCACATTGGGAGCCCAATGAAAGAAGTCCAGCTACCATGAGCCCACCATGCTGTGAGGAAACCCAAGTCACCCTGTGGGGCTACGCATAGGCATTTTGGTTAACCATCCCAGCTGAGCTCAGCCTTTGAGTCATTCTCACCCAGGAACCAGATTATTTGAGTGAAGAAAACTCCAGATAATTATGCTGCTTCCCCCACCCCACTACTCCATGCATTCCCATGGTCCCATCAGAAACCCCAGACATTGCAAAACATAATAGTCATTCTTTCTGTACCTTTCTAAATTATCTGTAAGAATGATGAGCAGTTTTGATACCTACCCACACCTTCAGCTGAGAGCCTTGGCTGAAGGGATCTTTGCTTGTGTGTTTCCAAGCATTGTTGATGCCATGTGCTGCCTTGATCCTGGTTATCCCGAAGAATGCCCACTTCTCACATTTCAGCTGGCTGAGCTGGGTTGGAATTCAATCTGGCTGGCTTGCCAGGTAGCCCTTCGGTCCTGACTGAGGTCTCTGGGATGCTGCTGTCAAGTGTAGAGGAGAAAAACAAGTCATGTCTACCCAGCTGTGACTGACGGACTCCTGAGAACGGTGGTTGTGTAGACCCTGTGTCCCGAGTGATGGGCTGTGGCCACTCACCTGTGTAGTCTCATGTCCAAAAATGCACAGTTCAGTCCTCTCTTTGTGTGTATGCATTTGCATCTGCTCACTGAGGCATTTCCGTGGTGCTCAGGATAGTGCATTATTTTTAAAGGGGAATTTCTGATTTCAACGCTTCTTGCAGACGTGCAGAGGAAACCTGCTGAGTCACCACAGGTGGCCAAATGCTGTGGCCAGAGCTGCAGTCTGATGGGCTTTCTGATGGAGGGGCCATCGCCAGTGGCCCCTGTGGGCATCTGTGAAGGGGTGAGGAGGTCTTAGCAGGAAGGAGTGCTGCCTTCTGGGACCCTACTTGTCATCCTGGTGGTGGCTGTTTAGCCACTAACTTGCATCTGACTCTTCTGTGACCCCATGGGCTATAGCCCTCTAAGTTCCTCTGTCCATGGGATTTCCCAGGCAAGACTACTGGAGAGGATCTTTCTGACCCAAGGATCGAACCTGAGTCTCCTGCATTGAAGGTGGATTCTATACTGTCTGAGTCACCTTTTTTGGTTACAGAGAAAATACCTGGGCTCTTAGATAGACCTAGGTTTGAAAGCCAAACTTGCCATCTAGATACCGTTTGATCTTGGGTCCCTGAGTCTGCTCTTCCCCATCCCCACCATGGAAATGAAAATAATGCTTAAATCAGGGTTGCTGGAAGGATTAAATGAGCTCATTGCATGGCATGGGGCTCAATAAAATGTCCTCTCTGAAAATATAAGTGCCACATCAAGGATTTCTGTAATACAATGAGTGCTTATCAGTGAGTGCTCATTCATCACTAAATGATAATTAAAGCAAGGATTGGCAGGAACTAAGTGGAGAGGGTCAAAGGGGAGAGAGAGAATTTGGTAGAAAATGGGTAAGAACACCAAAGACACTGATTTTCTCACCTCACAGCTTACCCAGAGGTCTGGCTTTTTATGGAAAACTAGTATATATAGGGGAGAAGGCAATGGCACCCCACTCCAGTACTCTTGCCTGGCAAATCCCGTGGACGGAGGAGCCTGGTAGGCTGCAGTCTATGGGGTTGCTAGGAGTCGGACACGACTGAGCGACTTCACTTTCACTTTTCACTTTCATGCATTGGAGAAGGAAATGGCAACCCACTCCAGTGTTCTTGCCTGGAGAATCCCAGGGACGGCAGAGCCTGGTGGGATGCCGTCTCTGGGGTCGCACAGAGTCGGACACTACTGAAGCGACTTAGCAGCAGCAGCAGCAGCAGCAGCAGTATATATAGAGTTGGCCAAAAAGTTTTTTTGGGTTTTTCTATAAGATCTTAAGGAAAAATCCTAATGAAACTTTTGACCAATCATATATGTGTGTATATATATACATGTAATATATATAAGGTATATATATTAAATATATATTTTAATCACTTCTAAGGTATATATACATAATATGCTTAGTATATAAGTATATATATACACATATCTATAATATATACTTATATACTAAGCATATTATGTATATATATGTATTATGTATATACATTTAATATATATTTTAAAATCAATTCTAAGGTACACTTTAAATTTAGTATCTCTGAATTTTGAATTCATTTGACAATTTATGGCCTTATAATTACAATTTTATATGACATATGAATATGAACATATTTCATAATTGTGGCATCTTAGTTTTGATGAATATAGTAAGACTTTTATTAACAACAATGGTTCATTAGTATCTCTTAGAACTGTACCATCCAAAACTATATCCAAAACTGTGAATTTTGAGCACCTGAAGTGTAGCTGGTACAAATGATGATGTGTTATAGCACGAAATACTCACCAGAGGCTGGAAACTTCTTTATGAAAATAAATAATGCTAAAATATCTCCTTAATACTTTTTTGTTGATCATGTGTTGAAATGCTAATACTTTGCTATATTGGATTAAATAGACTGTATTATTAAAGTCGATTTCATCTTTTTATTTTTCAAGGTCACTAGAAACTGTTAATTTCCACATGCAGATCACTTTTCTTTTCTCCTGGAAGTGTTGCTTTAGAACAAAGGTCTTGGAGGCCATCTGCTGTGACCACCCTGTAGAAGCTGGATACACTTCAACCCTAAATTTGGTTCAAATGTTGAGACTGATTAAGCCACATCTCAAGAGGGGATGAAAAACTTTGCTAGTCACATAATGAGGCACTCTGGGGAGAGCAGCGTTGAGTCCTGGGCGGTTCCAAAAATAGCCTGAGAGCTGAGGGATGGGAGACTGGTTGCGGTTTTTATAGCCATTTGGGGGTAGAACTGGGTTCCCATGTGCTGGCAGAAGCTTGAGTGACTTGAAAGTCCTTGGAGGGAACATCTGGGATTTCTTTTCAGCTTTTCCAGATGTGGGGCAGAAGGGAAGAGGGAAAGGGAAAGTTAAAAGCTGTCAGTTCCAGGACTTCCCTGGTGGCGCCGTGGATAAGAATCCACCTGCCAATGTAGGGGACGAGAGTTCAATCCCTGATCCGGGAAGATCCCACACGCTCAGGAGCAACTAACCCCGTGTGCCGGTTACCGAAGCCTGTGCCCTAGAGCCCACATACTGCACCGACGGAAGCCCACGGGCCTAGAGCCTGTGCTCCACAACAAGGGAAGCCACCACTGTGAGAAGCCCATGCGCCACTGTGAAGAGGAGCCCCCACGAACCACAGTGAGAGAAGCCCAGCACAGCCAAAAATAAATAAATGAATTTTAAAAAGATATAACGCTAAAAAAAAAACACACCTGTCAATTCCCACTGCTGATCATAAAAGAGCCAGACTTCTTATTACATGATCTAATCTCGTGCCTTCATTTTACCAAAGAGCACCCAGACGCAGAAAGGGGAGGTGACTTCCCTAAGGTCTTCAGGCAGCTAGTGGCAGTGCTGGGGCTGGGATTCAGCCCTTGGAGGTCAGAGATTTTTCCTCTCCTTCACAGCCCTTTGGGGAAAGTTTCCTTGGAGGACAAGGAAATTCTTTCTCCGGGGGACAATAGTCTCCATGTTTTGTGGGTCTGTTGGGAAGAAGGAGTGCTGAAGGATGGTAGTCAGGCTTAGCATCAACCACACATCCTGTGCACTGACACCCCCCGCCCCCGACTAGGGCAACTCCAGGTCAACTTGGCTGATATTTGATGACGAGCTGGTTCAGGAAAGTGACTTAAAAAGTAAATAAAACTCAACATAAAATCAAAAGGAAATCAAGAGTCGGAAACAAAACAAAACAGAAAACCCCAAAACACAAACAAATCTGTGAGAACAGAGTGGGTACTGTGTGCTCACTTGTTTGGATGTCAAAGTGGCTTTGAGTCAGGTCAGGAAGCTCTCACACCTACATTCTACATGAGGATTAAAAGCTTCCGTGAGAGGTTATGAGTCCAAGGACAGGGAGTTCTCATGCAGGTGCAGAGCTGAAATGCTTTACAGAGGAAAGGGAATAAGCTCATTGGGGTTTGCTTGAATACATCCAAGAGACTCATTTTAAGTACACAGTGTGCATTTTGGAAACCTGAGTATTTAGAAGACTTAGTACTTTTAAGCCAGAGTACTTAGAAACAGGGAACTGGTTTTAAAATCTGAATCTTTGCCTGGATCTTGGCTTCTCTGAACTGTCAGTAGTTTTGGATTTTCTATTTATTGTATCATACAAAAATCATTCTGAATTTGTGTTGATTTTTCTGGTTATCTTCCACCCTGGGGAGTCAAGCAAGCTTATCAGTGGAAATGACTTTGGATAGAGTCACCAACAATAACCAATTCCAGCTGACATTTTCTAAGATGCTGGCACACTCTCTGCTGCCTTCCAGGAAGAGCAAAGGATGGAAGGGGTTGATTGAGAAGCAAATAAAGAGCTCTTCCTGTATCACAGCCAACCAAGAGAATTCCATCAGTGTTTGCATGTAAAGTCAGCTCACAATTGTCTGGCAAATGGGAATGACAGAAAGAGGTAGAAGTCGTGGATGATATCCAGTTACTTATATTTAGCTTTGAACTGCCTTTTGTTGGGTTGTGCTTTTAAAAATTTTTTATTTTATTTATTTATTTGGCTGTGGCAGGTCTTAGTTGCAGCAAGCAGAATTTCCACTGTGGCAAGTGGTCTTAGCTGCCCCATGGCATGTGGGATCTTAGGCCCCGAACAGGGATCAATCTTGTGTTCCCTGCACTGCAAGATGGACTCAACCACTAGTTCACCAGGCATGTCCCTTGAGTGGTGTCTTTTAAATATAGAGAATGAATTTTGTGGTTACAGCAAAACCAATATGTATCAAATTATACATTCTATGGCAACCCTAGGGACACGACTTGTTATATTGTCTCTATTGATTTTATTATTTACTATCTGAAGGGCTTTTTATATTTGGAGAGGAATATTTGCTACTACCTATCTTTCCTTTCATGCTCAATTTATTAACTTGTTGGATTTTATAAAACAATAAGCATTATAGGTGATTAAATAATTAATATTCTAAGTATGTGTGTGTGTGCATGCTACACAGTCATGTTTGACTCTTTTGTGACCCCATAGACTATAGCTCACAGGCTCCTCTTTCCATGGAATTTTCCAGGCAAGAATACTAGAGTGGTTTGCCATTTCCTCCTGATTCTAAACAGTTGCATGCTATTTAACATAACTAATATGTCAAAATTGATGAATTTGAGAAGATATCCTCCCTGAAACTTAAAAATTTATTTGATTAAATGCTTTCACACAGTAAATCTTCACAGGTCCTTGTATTAGGATTCTCCTAAATGCTCTAAACTTCCCAAGAGGGAGATAAAACACACAGAATATCACAATGATCGCAGTCCTATTTTTCTACTTACAGTATTGATTTCAGAGTTTTATTGATTTCAGTGTTTTCTACCAAAATCTGTATCCTTATTCTCACTTGTGTTCTTATACCTTCCCAAGGTAACAATAACTTCATCAGACCAACTTAGAGGGCAGGCTCTGGGATGCACCATTGGCTCTTGGTCTGGATACAGGACCTGTTTTTTAGGTTCAAGATGATTTAAACCAGAATCCTGGTCAATGGCTCTGGCTGGTCCACTTTTTAATTGTTTATCTTGCTAGTCATGAGATTTTAGGTTCATGATGCTTTTAGGCTTTTGATATTTGTTGTCTTTCTCACTGCCCTGCCATCATTATATATTGACCAGATCTTTAAGTCTTATTAAAACATAGTTATGCTTTCCTCGAATCTCATTTTTATTAATAAGTGCGTTTACAAGGTCAGATTTGTGTAGTGAGTTCTCTTTAGGCTGTGTGGTGGATGCTGTGATATGCTTTCCAGCTTCTCCCTTAGGAGCTGGGGAACACATTCCCCAGTGGGTAGGTGTGTTGCCTGTTGATGGCTCAGCAGAAACTGTCCTTGGACAAAGGGAGCTGTCCTGCCCCAATGACAGGTCAGTGCAGAGGTGCAAAGGTTGACCCCCTTGCTTCAATATTGAAAATCTTCGATATAGGAGCTATTCTAGTTCCACAGCTCCCCATGGATTGGTTTAGGTCTTCCTGCCTTGCATCACAATTCAAATACCGACCCCACCCCACCTCCTCTCTCACCCCGCACCATTCTGCTTTCCTTACTTGTTTATAGG
This sequence comes from Oryx dammah, assembly GCF_014754425.2. Taxonomy (NCBI): domain Eukaryota; kingdom Metazoa; phylum Chordata; class Mammalia; order Artiodactyla; family Bovidae; genus Oryx; species Oryx dammah. Next base: position 31,519,858 of record NW_024070186.1, read on the forward strand.
AGTTGTTTCCAGCAAGACACCCTAATCAACCTCAATTTCAGAGTCTTTTTACAGGAAGCTCACCTACAAAGGTTGGTATCAGACATAGTCCTAGCAAGTGGAATCCAAAAGAAAGGATTCTGGGGACTTCCTTGTGGTCTAGTGGTTAAGAATCTACCTTCCGATGCAGGGGTCATGGGTTCAATCCCTGGTTGGGGAACTAAGATCCTACATGTCCTGGGGCAACAAATCCTGTGCCCTGCAATTTCTGAGCCTGCCTGCTGGAGCCCCCATGCTCTCTGGCACTGCCACTAGAGAGATGCCTGTGTGCTGCAACAAAAGATCCCAGATGCCACAACTAAGATCGGAAATGACTCAATAAAGCTTTTAAAAAAGAACTCCCCAAAAGAAAAACATGATTTTGAAGCTGGATCACTTGCTAGGTAGCAAGGAGGACCCCATCACTGGTAGCAGACCCCTAATGTGTGGTGCAGTTGCTGGTGGGGACTGGGATAGGATACCGGTGGAAGGGAATTCACTAGCAGTTGCAATAGCTCAGCAGTCAAGCAGTTCAGGGAAAGCAAATATTCTTTTAGGATTATGGAATTGAATGGTGGGTGGGTGGAGATATCAAGGCACTGAGAGCAGGAAAGGCTTAGGATGATTCATCACCCATTTCAAATGAAGGGTGAAAAGCAAAAGGCCTCCTTGGCAGCATATGGAAAGATTCTCACTTCCTGTAGCCAAAGGGCAGAAAACACTCAGCATCATCAAATCTAAGACCTAATTTTAAGAGTGATGGTGATCCAGAAGAGTTTGAATTCTTAAACATGGCAAGACAGCTACCTCGGGGTTCTGATGAGAAAGGTGGGACTCTGCGACTTGGAATGGGGTCACCTGGGCTGATGTAATTAAAATCTTAATCTCCAGAATCTCCTGAGTCTCTGAGGCTATAGACTCAGAGTCCTCACTATTAAAGGCTAGTGTGGTCAAAGTCCTCACTATTAAAGGCTAGTGTGCCCCCTTTCTTGAAGACAAGGAGGAAGTCTCTGCCTTGAAAAGCAACATACCCCAGTCACTCCCAGGATCTATTTCTACCTCTTCTTTAGACCAATAGCCAGAGTTAGGTCACAGAATCACCTGACCAAAGAAGAGATGTGCTTGCTGGGGGAGGAGAGGGAGCAGCTGTACCTGGTCAGCACGTGGTACCCAGAGTTGGAAGAGTACACATGGGAGGCTGAATCAAGTGGGGATGAAGGTGAGGAGGAAGTACAAGGTTGGTTAAAGGGGAGTTTATAGGTAGGAAAACACCTCACAGGATACATGATTTAACACCTTGGCAAGGACCCTGGGGAGTGAGGCTGATAAATCCTTAGAATGCTCTTAGAAGCTTGGAGAAAGTGATGGTCTAATGAACATGGAGTAGAAATTCCAGAACTCTGTGGCAGATGGTGGAAGGGATCAAAGGCTCAGAGAATTGAGCATGCTAGAGAGCATAAACTAAGTAAGGATTTTAAAAAGTGCTAATGGACTATATCCCATGATAAAGCCAGAAGAATAAAGGTTGAGCTGGTCAGAAGGACATGAACATCACTGAGAAGTTCAGTGGTGGCTGTATTCTGAAGGCCAGTGCTGATGTTAATAGAAGGTGATACTGTTGGAGCACCTAGTTCAGCACTAAAAATGGGGCTGATAGGATCCACAGTACTTCACCATCAGAAATCCATGCATGCTAAGTTGCTTCAGTTGTGTCCGACCCTTTGTGATCCTGTGGACTGGACTGTAGCCCACCAGGATTCTCTGTCCATGGGATTCTCCAGGCAAGAATATTGGAATGGGTTAGTATGCCCTCCTCCATAGGATCTTCCTGACCCGGGGATCAAACCTGCAGCTCCTGCATTGCAGGCAGAATTTTTACCTCTGTGCCGCTGGGGAAGCTGTGAGAAGGGCACACAAATCATAATTAATGGGAAGATAAAAATGGCAGTCAGAATCCCTGACCTACTGAGAGCGATGGAGATAGTAACTTGTAGCAGAAAGTGAAGAGGAACTAAAAAGAGTCTTGGTGAAAGTGAAAGAGGAGAGTGAAAAAGTTGGCTTAAAGCTCAACATTCAGAAAACTAAGATCACGGCATCTGGTCCCATCACTTCATGGGAAATAGATGGGGAAACAGTGGAAACAGTGTCAGACTTTATTTTTTTGGGCTCCAAAATTACTGCAGATGGTGATTGCAGCCACAAAATTAAAAGACGCTTACTCCTTGGAAGGAAAGTTATGACCAACCTAGACAGCATATTCAAAAGCAGAGACATTACTTTGCCAACAAAGGTCTGTCTAGTCAAGGCTATGGTTTTTCCAGTGGTCATGGATGGATGTGAGAGTTGGACTGTGAAGAAAGCTGAGAGCTGAAGAACTGATGGTTTTGAACTGTGGTGTTGGAGAAGACTCTTGAGAGTCCCTTAGACGGCAAGGAGATCCAACCAGTCCATTCTAAAGGAGATCAGTCCTGGGTGTTCACTGGAAGGACTGATGCTGAAGCTGCAACTCTATTACTTTGGCCACCTCATGCAAAGAGATGACTCATTGGAAAAGACTCTGATGCTGGGAGGGATTGGGGGCAGGAGGAAAAGGGGCCGACAGAGGATGAGATGGCTGGATGGCATCACCGACTTGATGGACGTGAGTTTGGGTAAACTCTGGGAGTTGGTGATGGACAGAGAGGCCTGGCATGCTGCGATTCATGGGGTCACAATGAGTCGGACATGACTGAATGACTGAACTGAACTGAACTGAAATTGTAGCAACCTTGCAGGTGAAATAGATGGGCAGCCACAAAGGATTGCTCAATCCATAGGATCAAAAGAAATCAAGGCTAGACTATCAGGAGGTTGAGGGAACTAATTTAATAAAAGTTCACGATACCCCTTGTCTAGTTTCCAGGCCTGAGTCAGTTTTTGTTTTAAAAGATATTTGTTTATTCTGCTGCTCTGGGTCTTACGGGTCTTAGTCGTGGCAAGCAAGATCTTTTGGTTTTGTCATGTGTGATCTAGTTCTCTGACCAGGGTTTGAACCAGGGCCTCCTGCATTGGGAGTGTGGTGTCTTAGCCACTGGACTTCCAGGGAAGCCCCTGAGTCAGTTTTTGGACTTGGAATTTGTCAAATGCAGGATAGGCAAAGTTCCTAGGAGGAATGACCCTGCGATACCACAGCAGGGAAATATGATATAATTCCTCTGGGTAATGATTCCCCAGAGAGCCTCTAATTGTTTACTCAGTTAACTGGACACAGGATAAAGGGGAATACTCAAACATTTCTAAGACTGTTGGCACCAGAGTTGATATTAATACCTGATATTAATCCCTTCCTCTTTGATAGTGGAGGTCTAACTCATAGAGTACATTGAGTTCATGGACTCATTCAGAAGTCATTTTCCTGGAACTAACACTCTTGGTAGTTTGCAGAACCACCATATTTACTACTTGGCTCTAAGTTTAGAGCTCTTGTAGTGGAAAAGGCAAAGTGGAAGACTTTGGGGCAGCTGCTGTACTCCTAATGGTCAACTGAGCAGCAGCTTTGGTGGCCCTGAATGTACCATGCCTTCCAGTATTCACAGCTTTGAGTTAGTTGTCTTCTCCAACACTGAATCTGAGCTTGGGAAGATGGTGATGAGCAGGCATGATGAATGCAAAGGATTGATATGAGTTTGCACATAGGGACTTGTCTTCTTGAAATGCTTGCTCTTGGGATGAGCTGCCATATAAAGAAGCTACATGAAGAGGAAACATGGAATGAGGGGGTCCCAGCCTGGCGGCCCTCTCTGCTAAGATGCCAGCCACATGAATGAAGCCATCCTGGAGATTCTAACCCCAGCTGCCATCTGGCTGCATCTGTGTGAGAGATTCCAAGCAAGATCAACAGAGGAATGATCCAGTTAGGTCCATGTTAACTCACAGAGTTGTGCTAAGTAATAAACTAGTTGCTGTTTTAAATCCCATATTTTGTGGTAACATTATTCAACAACAGATAACTTAAACATCAGTTCAGTCGCTCAGTCGTGTCCGACTCTTTGTGACCCCATGGACTGCAGCACGCCAGGCCTCCCTGTCCTTCACCAACTCCTGGAGCTTACTGAAACTCATGTCCATCGAGTCAGTGATTGCCATCCAACCATCTCATTCTTTGTCTTAACTTAAACATGCGTGCATGTGTGCCAATCGCTTCAGTCATGTCCAACTCTTTGCAATGCCATGGACTGTAGTCTGCCAGGGTCCTCTTGTCCATGGGATTCTCCAGGCAAGAATAATGGAGTGGGTTGCCATGCGTTCCTCCAGGGGATCATCCCTATCCAGGGATCATACCCATGTCCCCTGCATCTCCTGCACTGCAGATGAATTCTTTACCCACTGAGCCACCTGAAAGTGAAAAAGTATTAGTCACTTCAGTCATATCCAACTCTTTACGACCCCATAGACTGTAGCCTGCCAGGCCCCTCTGTCCATGAAATTCTCCAGGCAAGAATAATGGATGGGTCTGAGGGTTGCCATGCCCTCCTCCAGGGGATCTTCCCAACCCGAGGATCAAACTCACATCTCTTACATCTCCTGCACTGCAAGCAGATTCTTTACCATCTGAGCCCCAAGGCTAGCCCAAATACCTTAAATAACTGTAAATGAAAACTATAACATCTTGGGAGGAATGGCAGAAATCAGAATAATTGATAAAGACTCAAACCCCTTCAAAGGGCAGAATTTTGAGTGATGCATCCGGTCTGTACTTTTATAGAAGGAGAAATGGTTCAAGGTCAGAATATGAATGGACTCCTGGGCAGTGGCAAACCACCTGACTGATTGGTCAGAGGCCCGGCAGGAGAAAGATTAGCAGACTTGGGACAAAGAAGTCTAAGAAAGAGGTGCCAACTAAAATTGGCAGCTGCCATCTGCCTCTATAAGGATTAAGCCAGTGGCAACCGCAGACCTTCAACACCCACTGAAAAAGAGTTTAGAGTGGAGATCAGGAATGAAGCACTCTGTGTGCTCTGGGAAAAACTGGTAGAACAAGCCAACAGAGAGTTAGATATTTTCAGGAGCAGATTTTATGAGCCCAATTTTTGTATCTCCTTATGTCTACAAAAGCAGTAAATCATTCATAGTGACATCTGGTCCTTGTGATAGGGGAAACCTGCAAAAATGTGTGCTTGACTGCTTGTACCCCACTTCACCAAAATCACATGTATATTGACCTTTCCCCCTACCTCTTGGGAGCAGTTTCTCAAAGGCTGTCTCCTGGGCTATAGTCCTCATTTTGCCCCCAGTAAAACTTAACTCACAACTCTCACATTGTGATTTTTTTCCCCAGCTGACAGAGGCATATGGATGGACCTACAGGAATGGCCACAAGGGATAGCTTATGGGTCCTGGAGAACAGTTCATTTCCCTGGTCCGGGCAGCTCCCCTCCATGCTCTGTGTGGGAAGGATCATTCCTAAATTGGATGTCTCTGTCCTTTCTGTACTGGCTTATACCTCCCTAGGAGAAGTAGGTCATTATATGTTTAAGGTTGAAATGACTTTCCTGATGGTTGGGTCTGAGTGTGGTGAGAAAACAGCAAGCCTCCCTTCCTAGAGAATGGACTAGTGTTCGGTGATTGTGCCATCACTAGTGACCTTTCTCTGATCTACAGATTTGAATGCTAAGGTTTGCACAGATTGTGGACAAGAACTAATGTGTCAGTTTTATTTCATCCTGACCATGTCATCTGAACTTCGAATCCAAGAAACATCCAGAGATGGCCTGGATCACACTGCAATTTATAATTATTTGAGGTAGAGTATCTTGGACTTTCCAGGTGGCGCTAGTGGTAAAGAACTTGCCTGCCATTGCAGAAGACATTAGAGATGTGGGTTCAGTTCCTGGGTTGGGAAGATCCCCTGGGGAAGGAAATGGGAACCCACTCCAGTATTCTTTCCTGGGAAATCCCATGGACAGAGGAGCCTGGCCGGCTATAGTCGGTAGGGTTGTAAAGAGTTGAATACGACTGAAGCGACTTAGCATGCATGCACACAGAATATTTTATCTTTCCCTTACTGAAACAGCTGAATAGGTGGTTGGCTTGACCTTTAATTTGAGTCGGTACCTGGTCACCTTCCCAGCTCATGCTTCATGGAGAAGGACTCCTATCCTCACAAGGGTCTCATCCTGCCTGCCAGGTTTATTCTCCTGATGCTGCGTTTCTGACCGTGGATGACTGGAGCTAGGGTGGGCACCTGACCCACACCGCATCAACCGTATTCTTTCTCCTGGGAACTTTGAATTAAGACTATGACCTCATCAGTCTTTTCTGGTCTTTTGAAGCTAGAGGATGGAGTCTCAGAAGCTGGGGCACATTCCCCCTCGGCTCACTTAATCACAGAGAAGCATCAAAGACTGGTCTTCAGTGGGAAAAGAGAAGCAGATTCCATAGAGCTGTCCTCTTTTTGGCTTCCAGAACCATCTTCCTTTTGCTTCCTGAATATTCTTATATCTTTATAAGAATTCTTATACCTTATATCCTTATTCCCATGTCTTAAAAGATGAGTTAATTAATTTATTGGTTAATTGAATTAACTGCTTTGGGTCTTCATTGCTGTGCGAGGGCTTTCTCTAGCTGCAGTGAGCGGGGACCTTCTCACTGTGCTGGCTTCTCTTGTTGCAGAGCCTGAGCTTTAGGCATGTGGGCTCAGTAGTTGTGGTGCGTGGGCTCAGCTGCTCCATGGCATGTGGGATCGTCCTGTACCAGGGGTTGAACTCTTGCTCCCTGTATTGGCAGATGGACTCCCAACCAATGGTCCACCAAGGAAGTCTCCTATATCTTATATCTTTACATTGACTTGAGTTATTGTCTGTGACTTAAAACCAAAAAGATTTGACTAACAGAGACCCATTTTCCTGAATGGACTTCTGATGCCTGGATGTTGCTCCTTGATTTTTTCCCTTCCTCCTTTCTCTCCCTCTCTTTCGTTTCCTTTTTTGTTTTTAATTTATCCTCCAAGACTGCTTTATGACCGTGTATTCAGGTTACAAAGAATCCCTGTTCTAACCTGAAGTTGTTTTCTTGCCAGGAATCCCAAAGCTACAAACGCTCAGCTTTGAAGGCTAAATTAAGTTGAAGGGTATACCTTCCAGAGTGTAGCACACAACATATCTGCAGAAACTAAGCAAAATCATTGTTCTTCCCTAAAGGCAGTCTCGTCTTAGTTAAGGATGTATGTCTAGTTCCATTTGCGTGATCTTCAATAGCTCTTTTCACTGAGAAGGGAATAACAAACACCTAGAGACACAGGACAACAAGAAGCCCTCTCACACGAGTTTCTTCATCTTTTCTCAAGGTTCTTTAATAGAGAGGAAGAGAGACTTGACAGTCCTTCCACCTGTCGGTCCTGGAGAGGTAAGAATGAGACACGTTTGTTTAAATATATTTGATAAATCTCCACTCAGATTCAATAGTCTTGCCTGTTATGGACAAGAGAAAACGAAAGCCTGCAAATAGGACACATTTTCAGAAATAGGAAGATCGTTGGATAAAGTATGATCACCCACACTTTACAGAATTGAATGATTATTGAAAAGAATAGTTATTAAAAGAATGGTTAGGGACTTTCCTGGTGGTTCAGTGGCTAAGACTCTGAGCTCCTAACGCAGGTTCAATCTCTGGTCAGGGAACTAGATCCCACATGTGGCAACTAAGGCACGGCATTGCCAAAAGAAAAAAAAAAAGTGAGTAAAAACATTGACTTTTGATATGGTTAGTGATATGTATTATAGGAAGAGCAAAGGCTAGGCATTACTCCACCCCCACTCCTCTGGTAAGTCTAACCCTTTCCACGATTTTTAGCTGGCCACATTGCTGCCAGGGGAAAAGACTACATTTCCCAGCTTTCCTTGCAGCAAAGTGTAGTCAACGTGACCAGATCCTAGTTAATGAAATATGAGGAAGTGAGATGGGCAACTTCTGTGCTGTGTTCTGAAATTAGAGGAGTGGGGACATATCCTTTCTGCCTTCTTTCCTCCATCTTCTTTTTTGAACATGGCAAACTGAAGCCATGTGGAATAGCAATACTGCTTGGGCAGGATGGGTAACAAGACAGAAAACCTTGGCTGCCTGGCCCATACTTTGGAGCAGAGGTCCACAAGGCCCCTTGACCCTCTACCTAGAAATTGTTAAATCAGACAGAAACTTCTGTCTTCTTAACATGGATCTGTGTTATCTGAAGCCAGGCTTATTAATACCTTATATAAGTAGAAAAAAATTTTGGTTGTAATGCATATAGGATGATATGATTTTAAAGTATATGTGAAAGAATATCTGTTCTTACAAGATGGTGGAGTAGAAGGACTTGTGCTCATCTTCTCTTATGAGAACTCCAAAACTGTAACTAACTCCTGAACAGCCATCAACAGGAGAATACTACTGGAGCTGAAGCTTTAATACTTTGGCCACCTGATGCGAAGAACTGACTCACTGGAAAAGACCCTGATGCTGGGAAAGATTGAAGTCAGGAGAAGGGGATGACAGGATGAGACGGTGGGATGGCATCACTGACTTGATGGACATGAGTTTGAGCAAGGTCAGGGAGTTGGTGATGGACAGGGAAGCCTGGAGTGCTGCAGTCCGTGGGGTCAGAAATGGACATGACTGAGCGACTAAACTGACTGTGAAAGAATCTGATCTGCCTTGATAATGTTTAAATGATCATGAAGAAAGATGCGAAAGTATACGGCCAAACTTCTAACTTTGATTTCTTAAGAGGTGGGGTGGAGAGGAAGTGTTCACACTTTTAACGTAATTTTTTAACTTATTATAACAATCAATATTTTTTTTAATTACAGAAAATATTACTTGAAGCTTTTCTGAAATAGGAATAGCTAACATGAAGGTTTTACTTAAACAATGCAGTTGAAGGCTTTTAGGGTAAAAATTCAGGAGCAGAAACCCAGCCTGTTATTTTGCCATGGCAGGATGCTTTATCTGCCTGAGAGATTGATGTTTTGGGGCTATTCTTCTTCTTTTTTTTTTAAACTACCTTCTTTTTAAAAAAATTATTTATGCTATTTTTTTTTTTTTTTTTCTCTACTGGGTCTTTGTTACTGCACATGGGCTTTCTCTAGCTGAGGTGAGCAGGGGCTACTCTCGTTGCAGTGCACGGGTTTCTTATTGCGGTGGCTTCTCTTGTTGCGGAGCACAGGCTTTAGGCACACGGGTCTCAGAAGTTGCAGCAGGTGGGCTCAGTAGTTGTGGCTCATGGGCTTAGGTGCTCTGAGGCCTGTTGGATCTTCCTGGACCAGGGATGGAACCCATGTCTCCTGCACCGCAAGGCAGACTCAACCACTGGGCCCCCAAGGAAGCCCTAACTGCCTTCTTTAGGCCCAAAGAGATCTGTTTACCACAGAGCTTTTTCTTTTTTAAAAAATACACCTTTATTTTAGTTTCTGGTTGGCTATGCAGCATGCAGAATCTTAGTTCCCCAACCAGGGATCGAACCCATGCCCCCGGCAATGGAAGCATGAGTCTCAACCACTGACCACCACACAAGATCTTGTGGGGCTATCCTTGTAAACTTGTTTCTGGATAGAACCCCTGATGTTTCGTTTATGTCATGGCATAAAGACTACTGGGAAGACTGATTATTTTGTATTGAAAAAAGAGGAAATGTTGCGTTTTGCACAATATTATCTCTCTATTTGGGGCATCCCAGGTGGCTCGGTGGTAAAGCATCTGTCTGCTAACACGGGAGACGAAGGAGACTTAGGTTCCATCCTTGGGTTGGGAAGATCCCCCGGAGTAAGAAATGTCAACTCACTCTGGTATTCTTGTCTGGAGAATCCCATGGACAGAGGAGCCTGGTGGGCTACAGTCCACAGGGTCACAAAGAGTTGGATTCAACTAAGTTGGAACACGCGTGCATCTCTCTATTTACTTCTACTATGAAGCAACTGTAGGATGAGCTGGGCAGAATGAGTTGGGGAAATAATTAAACGTGGAAAGATGCCTCCCTAGTGACTTCTGACCGGCTGACCCCATGGCCAAAACTCAGGGTGAGAAGAGGTGCCAGAGAGCCTTGAGTTTACTGTCCACAGTGAATATAGCAATATCAACCATAGGACACAGGGAGATTAGCACATTTATTGATATGACCCCAATTGGAAATGAAAATTTGGTAATCTTAGACTTTAGAGTCAGTAACCAGTGGCAAACGCTTTCAAATGCTTTTTCTAAGCATTTGTTGAGAAAGTATTTTTTTAAATTTTTTATTTTTTTGCTCCACTCTACCTCACCATTTCTCTAAGGAAGGATTCATACCACAAAACTATGTTTGACAAAGGCTAAACACACTACTCATTGAACAGAGGAGCTAATCAAATTTCTCCACTTGACCAAGGAAAGGGAACCTAAAAACTTCCTTTGGTTTTCCATCTCTGAATAAAGTAGACAAAATTTACTGAGAAAGGAAGGATGTGGTACAGACACATTTGAAAGGACATCTTTTCCAAGACCAAAATGAAGACAATCCAAAAGGTTCTAAGTAAATTCTAAACAGCATCCTTAAGCTGACTTAAATGTCTGGCCCAGTACAAAGAATAAGGCTCTTGGAATCAACTAATTGTGGGTTCAAATCTTGATTTTCCACTTATAGCAGTGTCATAGGATATTGAAATAAAACATTTTTTTATGGCTATCAGATTAGGCCAGGACTTCAAGACTTGAAATTAATATACATTACAAAATGGGGTATGACATCACCATATAGGACTTGTAGGAAGTTTCCAGTACTATTTAGAAACTTGTATCCTCTCAGCATCAAGAATATAGAAGGGTTGAATAGAGATTTTATTTGGAAAGGTGGGACCTTTTTCTTTGACCTCAAGCTCAGAGAGAAGGTCTTCCAAAGGACCACCAGTGAATTTGACAATGTGTCCTGATGGATTGATGTGTGAGTCATCAACAGGTAAGAGACCATTGTTGCTTTGTTTTATTGAGAGAGGAGTGAAAAGAAGTTGCTGCAGATGGAATGATTTCCACTCCCCAACCTGACTGGAGCAAAGAAAGTATGTTTCTTTCTGACCAGATGTTGCTCGGGAGGGCTGACTTAGATGCCAACCAGGAAGGTTGCCTGGAAGGGCAAGGTGAAGTCCAGAGAGGGTGCTGTTGGCCCTGCTGGGTGAGGCTTGTGGGAGAAACCCAGTCTTGGGAGGACCCTGTGAAATACCCACAAAAGCACCCCTCAAAACAAAGAGTCAGTTGCATTGAGCTGCCCATCCTAGGAAGCACTGGTGTCAACTGCATTAATGGTGGCAGTAGGGCTTGTTGTTCAGTTGATAAGTTGTGTCCTACTCTTTGTGACCCCATGGATTGCAGCATGCCAGGCTTCCCTGTCCTTCACTATCTCCTAGAGTTTGCTCAAATTTATGTCCATTGAGTTGATGATGCTATCTGTTCATCTCATCCTCTGTTGTCCCCTTCTCCTTTTGCCTTCATCCTTTGCCAGCATTAAGGTCTTTTCCAATGAGATGGCTCTGCGTTAGGTGGCCAAAGCACTGGAGCTTCAGCTTCAGCATCAGTCCTTCTAATAAATATTTAGGGTTGATTTCCTTGGGATTGCTAAAGACTCGCAGGACTCACATAGTCAGCACTTAACAATCTACAGCTCACTCAGGAAAAGGATGAAACAGAATATCAGCTCTGTTTCATCCCTCACCCCCACCCGAGCTCAGGAACCACTGATGTGTGTGCAGAATGCTGCGGAACCCTGGAGCCCAGAGGAGAGTCTGAACCAGGGTTTCTCATACTCTGCTGGGCACATGGATATATTTTTGCTATGCAATCAGCCCTGATGGGTGAGACTTTTGGGGGCTTTCACCAAGATCAGGTGCAACTCACCAACCTCACTGTTATCAATAAACAATGCTGACAAGCTGGTACAAAACACCCTGAACTCCTCAGACACACGGTTGTGAAGTGACACTATTAATCACGCCATGGCATGTCAGTGCCACGCTGATGCATTTTATTTTTGAGTAAAATAGTTCAGGTTTATTCCAGGCTTGCTGTATGCTCCCCATGCAGAAGCTCATGATAGTATCTGTCTAATAACATTTCTGCCCTGGCTTTCCCCCACTCTCTAAGCCTAGAAGAGGTGAACACAACCTAGAGAGTGGTGGGGAACAGAAACTCAAGATGAAACAGAAAAGAATTGACCACACCTATTTCCTTCTCAAAGCATGTCTATCAGGAAAAAGATGTCATTATAAATAGAACTGAATCTTGTGACTATTCTGTAAGACTAGATATTTTAATTACTGAACTGAGACTATTTTCATGAACTATATGTAGCTGGAGAACTTTTTAAAAAAAAATTGGTGATGATTGAACATAAAACCATGAGACTTGTCTTAAATTTCATCTAGTGAGTGGGGAAAAATTAGGCCCCACAGGATGGGTTTGAATAGAAAATGATCAAGCCACTCATGAGTCTGATTCTTTTCTTTTTTTAAAAACTTTATTATTATTATTATTTTTACTTTACAATATCGTATTGGTTTTGCCATACATCTGTTTATAATAGCCAGGAAATGGAATCAACCTAGATGTCCATCAGCAGATGAATGGATAAGAAAGCTGTGATACAGATACACAATGGAGTATTACTCAGCCATTAAAAAGAGTACATTTGAATCAGTTCTAAGGAGGTGATTCTTTTCTTAAATGGATTCCATGAGAATATCAGAGGTATAATTGGACAAGTGTTAAGGAATGTCAAAGAAAAACGAGAGATGTTAAAAAAGTAAGCACAGGTGATTGAAACTCTCTCTTTCCCACTTCAAACCTAACTAGAAACAAGCACCGGAATCTTTTCGCCTGCTTTTTAATTTTAAATTTTAAATTTTTATTCAAGTATAGTTGATTTACAACATCTCAGGTGTAAAGCAGAGCGACTCAGCTATATGCTGTGTGTGCATGTGTGATAAGCTGCTTTAGTCATGTCCAGCTCTTTGTGACCCCATGGACATATAGCCCACCAGGCTCCTCTGTCCAGGAGATTCTCAGGGCAAGAGTACAGGCCATTTCCTTCTTCAGGGGACCTTCCCTACTCAGGAATCAAACCCATATATCCTGCATTGGCAGGTGAATTCTTTACTCCTGAGCCACGAGGGAAGCCCTTATGTATATTTAGCTATTCTTTTTCAGATTCTTTTCTATTATAAATTATTACAGGATATTGAGTATAGTTCCCTGTGCTATGCAGCAGATCCTTGTTGTTTATCTATTTTATACATATTAGCATGTATCTGTTAATCCTAAATCCCGTATTTATCCCTCCCCTTCTTTTCTCCTTTGGTAACCACACGTCTTTTCTTAACAAAGCAAAATGTTTACTTACATCGTTTGGTTTTATGATGAAGGGAAAAGGATTAAGATACTAGTTTCATGAGTTTAAGAGCTGGTTTGCAGGATTAAGAAAGATTTTTGAACAGCTGGGAAGACTGCAGGGTTGACACATGAAACATGCTCTTCCAGTTCATTAAGGCGTGTCACCAGGCTCGGAATGATAGCTTCTTTCCTTATGGCTGTTAGGTTCAGGACATCCAATGAGGGTGGAAGTGGCTTAAAAGCCAGGTGGACTCTCGGCATTACTCTTTCTCTGCTACTCTGAAGTTTACGTGAAGATACGATGGAGAAAGTTCTCCTGACCTGTATAAGGCTTTGTGTGAGCGAGTTCAGTCAGAGAAATAGTGCATTAACTGTAGATTAAACTGTCTTCACTGATATATGGGAAAAGACCTAGGGAAAAAGGAAGGAGCAAAAACACAAAGAAGTTTTCCCAAAACAGGTCTAAATGTGAAATTAACATTTCTCTTACATCGATATTTGTTGAAGAGAATGGGGAATAGGGAAAGAAAGAAGAAATGGCATTAAATAATTTTACCTTGTGGTGCTATATTAAAAAAAAAAACTTCTAAAAAAGAATAACATATAGAAATAAATTTATAAAAATGATAGAATTTCGATAGATTGAATATATCCATGCAACTGGCACATAAATAATAATAATAATAACTAACTCAGAGTATTACCAGGATCCTAGAAGCTCTTTTCGGGAAACTGTCAGTCAGGAGCCCAGAGGAATAGCTCTGTTCTGACTTCTAATATTGTGGGTGCACCTGTGTGGTTAAAAAAAAACCTTACTCCCCAGACACACTTAAATTTCCTATTACCCAGAATCTCCAAACTTCTCCAGATTTCTTAATTATTTGTTTTCATAACTAGTAGGAAAAAAAAGTTAAGACAATGAGGAATTGAATGAAAATTATCTAACTGATTTTAATTCTTAGTGGATTTTATTTTAATTAACTTTAATTTTATTTCTTTGGGGGTAAAATCATAAATGTATATGCCCATAAAAATTTATAAAACTGGTTGCATGCATGCTAAGTCTCTTCAGCTGTGTTCGTCTCTTTGTGACCCCATAGATGTCCATGGGATTCCCCAGGCAAGAATATTGGAGTGGGTTGCCATGCCCTTCTCCAGGAGATCTTCCCGACCCAGGGACTGAACCTAAATCTTCTACGGCTCCTGCACTGTACGAGGATTCTTTACCATTGAGCCACTGGGGAAGCCCAAAACTAGTTATGTGTTACCAAAAAAGTTCATCTTAATACATTTTAAGAGGTAGACATTTTACAGGCAAATTGTACGGTCCTAATTCAAAACAGTTAAAAGCAAAGATTGGAAAATAATAAAAATATCACTACATGGAAAATAAAAATAAACAGAAGACACCTGGTACCATCCAAAATCAAAACTGAAGTTACAATCTATTTAAACCCATGAATATAATGCTTTACCTTAAAACCTAGTAGTCACTGCAAAAACTATTCTCATAGAAAAATTCATAGCCTTAAATATCTTTATTATTATAGCCTGGAGAAGGGAATGGCTACCCACTCCATTAGTCTTGCCTGGAGATAGAAGAACTGAAAATAACATTGCCTATCTTAGAAAAAGATACAATAACTCAAAATAATCATAAAGTGAGGATTACCATATTTTATCAATTCTAAGGACTGCTTCCCTTTTTATTTTGACATCTCTTAAATCAGAATGTGTCCTCAATTTCTGTTAACCATGTAGCCATGTGACCTCTTATTACCTGTAAGAACTTGGCTGTTCTTTCTGGTGGTATGATTGAAATCCCTTGGGACGTCAGTCAAAAAACCATTTAAGGGCTGTTTGAAGAAAGGCTGTGAATACTGGTTGGTACCTGAAATACTTTGAATGACACTTCCAGTAAGAGAGAGCTAGTATCAGCAATTTGGAAGAAAATCTTGGAAACAGTAGTGGAACATTCTTTTAGGAAATGCTGTGTCACCAGCACGGAGGACAAAATTGTGCAGAAAATTTGGAACATTGATGATTGAGTGGATGGTGATTTAAAAGAGCTGGATTCTCAATCAGAAGACATCTTAGAAGTATCGTCAGTGATTTTATATTTTCTTTTATGGATGCATAAGAGAAATATGATTAAAATTTATGCCTAATGACTCTAAAAGAGCTCTTCCCATAAGTACAAAATAAACATTCTAAGTGATAAGAAAGCCTTATGTTCTAGATAGTGTGGAAGTGTTTTATTTTTCTTAGTGGTGTACCGAAAAATGATGAAATGTGGCAACCCAGCCAAAATGGAAAGTTATGAAATAGAAAACTGAAAGAGTAGAATGTATAAATAAATGCAAAACTAGATTTTTGCAAAGATTGGTAATGTATACATAATCTCTTCATGAGCTTGATTAAGAACAAAAGTGGGAGAGCAAAATATACAAGATTAGGAGTAAAAAAGGGCTTCCCTTGTGGCTCAGCTGGTAAAGAATCCGCCTGCAATGTGGGAGACCTGGGTTCGATACCTGGGTTGGGAAGATCCCCTGGAGAAAGGTAAGGCTACCCAGTCCAGTATTCTGGCCTGTAATTCGGGCACACCAAAATTACAACTATTTACAGAGCAACCACTGATGAAAATGACCTGAAAGCTAGCAGAAAAGATTTTCCACAACTAAAGATATAAAGAAGGAACCACAGAGAGATGGGTAAGCAGAGTGGAGTCAGTATAGTCAAGATCCACACCCTGGGGAGGCAAATAGGAGAACTATCACAATTGGAGGTTCTCCCCGAGGAATGAGGGGTCTGAGCCGCACATTAGGCTCCCCAGCCTGGGAGCCCTGCACCGGGAAGATGAATCCCCCAAACGTCTGACTTTGAAGGCCACTGGGGCCTAATGTGGGGAGAGGGCTGTAGGAAACAGAGACTCTGTTTTTAAAGGATGCACAGAGGGATCCCCCATGCTCCAAGTCCCCGTGCAGAGGTGCTGCTCTGAAGCCTGGGTCAGACCCACTTGCCGACGTTGGAAAGCCTCCTAGAGACAGGAGGCAAATTGGATTAAAGATGCTAGCAGCAGGCATTTTTGAGAGCTCACTCTATCCTGAGGACACTGGTGCTGACAAGTGCCATTTTGGAGTCTTCCCTCTGGCTTATTAATGCCAGGGGCTTTACCTGCCCATCAGCAGGTTGGCGCCAGCCTTGGGACTGAGCCCCATACACCCATGGGCCATCTCCAGCTCCAGGCACTCTGGGCTGTGCAGCCAGTTGCACTGGAACCTGACCTGGCTGACCACCACCACATGAGGCAGGACCTGGGAGCCAACTGGACTGGGTGCCAGCTTCAGTGACCTGTGCGCCCACAGAAGTCAACCTTATCACAACAGAAAAGTCCATGCAACCCAGATAAGGGGCACCCCTAGAAGGTAAAGCTCTGGCAACCAGAGGAGAGTGTGCTGCTGGGCCCCATAGGGTGTCTCCTATATAAGGCCACTTCTCAAAGATTGAGAGATATAACTGACCTACCTAAAATATACAAATAAATACAGCAAAGTATCAAGTGAATGGTATAGTATAACCAAGGAAGAAAGGCAAGGGTGTGTGTGTGTGTGTGTGTGTGTGTTAGTTGCTCAGTTGTGTCTGACTCTTTGCGACCCTATGGGCTATAGCCTGTCAGGCTCCTCTGTCCATGGAATTCTCCAGGCAAGAATACTGGAGTGAGTTGCTATTTCCTTCTCCAAGGGATCTTCCCGACCCAGGGATTGAACCCAGCTCTCCTGCATTAGCAGGCAGATTCTTTATTATCTGAGCCACCAGGGAAGCCCATTTATCAATAATTAATCATATCAGCAAATAAGAGAAAACCCATATGATCAGAGCAATAGATATTGAATAAAAATTGATTGAAAATAACCCCAGAAGTTATTCCTAAAAAAAACCCCTCTAAGTAAATAGCAATTAAGAAAAGTATTTAAATATGATTAATGAATGAAGGTCAAAAGGTATGAACTTCCAGTTATAAAATGAATAAGTCCTGGGGATGTAATGTACAGCATGGTGACTATATTTAATAATACTGTATTTCCTATTTAAAAGTTGCTAAGAGAGTAGATCTTGAGTTTTCATCAAAAGAAAAAAAAGTTGTAACTATGTGTGGGGACAGATGTTAATTAGACTTTCTGTGGTGATCGTTTTGCAATATATACAAATATTGAATCATTATGTTGTGTACCTGAAATTAACATAGTTATATGTCAACTGAACCTCAATTAAAACAAAAGACTATCTTTGAAAACAAAATAGGAATCATCACTCCATGTACTGAAATGATGAAAGAAAATCAATGAAATAAAAAAGAGGTGCCAATGATTACCTTTATCACTATTTTATTTTAGAGATTATATTGTATATACAAAGACAAAATTATAAAATAGTATGTATAAACATTGGAGAGAAAAAGAGGTAAATAGATCATATGATTCTACACCTAGAAAAACAAAGATATTCTAGTTTTAAGATTTTGTAAAATAAAAAATTTTCATAGAGAATTAAGAGGAAATAAAAGAATTTGGTGATGTGGGACAGAAGCTTTTCTTTATTCTAGAAGTAAGACATGGAAATGGGAAAACATTTCATTGAAAACATCAACAAAAAATTTAAAATATAGGTAAGAATGATACAGAACCTGTAAAATAAATAATATGAGATGGAAGGATCGACATCTGAATAAATGGAAAAAATCATGCTCTTGGATGGAAGCATTGATATCAAACAAAATCAATTATGTCACAATTAATATGTCAATGCAATTTTAATTAGAATTCCAATGAGGGCTTTTGGGGGATAACAGATCATAATATTAAATTTCATACAGAGGAAAAAAATGCCTATGAAGAGCCAACAAAATTGTAGGAAGAAGAAGAAGGAGGCATCTGTTTAACTAAAAAGCCACTGTAATAAATCAGTATGATACAGGCAGAGGGATAGCTATCTAGATCAGAACAAAGATGGACAATTCAGAAATAGGTCCCATTTTATAGGAGGATTTAAAAAAAAATTGAAGTATAGTGGATTTACAACTATAGTTCTGTTAATTTCTTCTGTACAGCAAAGTGACTCAGTTATACACGTGTGCGTTGTGCTAAGTCCTTTTAGTTGTTTCTGACTCCGTGCGACCCTATGGACTGTAGCCTGCCAGGCTCCTCTGTCCATGAGATTCTCCAGACAAGAATACTGGAGTGGGTTACGAGGCCCTCCTCCGGGGGATATGGACTGTAGCCTGCCAGGCTCCTCTGTCCATGAGATTCTCCAGACAAGAATACTGGAGTGGGTTACGAGGCCCTCCTCCGGGGGATTTTCCCGACCCAGGGATTGAACCCAAGTCCCTTATGTCTCCTGCATTGGCAGGCGGGTTGTTTACCATTAGGGCCACCTGGGAAGCCCAACTCAGTTATACATGCATACATACATTTATATTCTTTTCTATTATGGTATATCACAGAATATTGAATATAGTTTGCTGTGCTATAGGACTGTGTTCTTTTCATCCTGTGTATAATAGTTTGCCTCTGTTAGGAGAATTTTACATATAAATATGTGGTTTTTTGATTCAGTGGAAGAATGAATTATTTAATAAATGATGCAAGTGCAACAGGCTACCATCTGGAAGAAAATTAAAAAGGATTCATATCTACTATCATTTATAAAAATAAATCCCAAATAGATTAAAGGAATGAGACTTGTAGGGTCGCTTTCAACGGATGGACCTATTTGAAAACTCTACTTTGGCCATCATATCCGGGGTCACCCTGTCCAAAGTCCTCACAGAGTGAAGGGGAGCCCTCATCTTCCCATCTGCCTAGCTGCGAAAGACAGGAGGCTTTAAACACAATGAAGGAAGAGAAGGAGAAGCCATGCTGAGTAGGTGGCTGGTGGTGTCTGCTAAAGAAAGCTGGCTGGAGACAGAGAGAGTTTCTGTGGGGGTATTTCGACATCAGCTGGGCTCCATTGCTGTGGCTGTAAGACAGGATGTTTTTTCCCTTGCTTTGATTAGCTTTAGCTCCTGGCCAGGTCTTTATTGCAGCACCTGAAGCCCCTAGAAGGACAGGAAGACTGACTTCTATCAGGTAGGGAGTGGGAAAGAGACCAAATATCAAGTCTAGGACACCCTTACCCTCAACTCTCTAGAACTGCACTTTCACAGGAGGAGGGGTGGGGGTGGGGTGGGGGCGGGTGGAAGTAAATACTGCTGCCTCTTCCTTCACCCTGGAGAAGGAAATGGCAAACCAATCCAGTATCCTTGCCTGGAAAATCCCATGGACAGAGGAGCCTGGTGGGCTGCAGTCCATGGGGTCGCAAAAGAGTAGGGGATGACTGAATGACTAACACTTCCTTCATACTGAAGTACTTGGAAGAAAATCCAGGAAACTAAGCAGAAGCCTGACTGCTTTTTTTTCTACCCACTTTTAAGGGCTACCCGAGACAGTTGTGGGGTCATTAACCATTTCCCAGCAGCCTGCACAGGAGGACCTTTGAGTGGGGGTGCCTGGAAGTGAGAGCTATGAAGGGCCAGCTGCTCTGGAGAGAAGTCCTCTTCCTGGTGCTTCCGGCGTCTGCTGCTGGGAGATAGCGGGCTCCGCATCACCTGATGAGCGGTGGGCGCCGGGAGGAGAGATTAAAGGCCGGCTGAGCAGAGAGCCTGGGAGAGGCCTGTCCACAGTCCCCTCAGGCCTGGGGGTGGCTGGGGGAGCCGAGGACCCCGAGAGAGGGAAGAAGCTGCTCGTGGATGCGGAGAACACAGCTCGGATCCCAAGGCAGAGCATCGTTGGCGCCACAGGTAACCATCCACCGGACCAGAGGTGCTGTCGAGGGCAGGGGCGACAGTCTTCCCGATGCCAGATTACCTGCCTGGGGCCAGAGAGGGGTTTATTTAAGTGCAGAGACCGAGCACATCCAGAACCTTCACGGCTTCCTTCAGGGGTTCTCTGACAGAGCCGGGGGCCTGGATGGGGCCCGTGTCCCCCGGAAGTGACAAAGACCCCACCTCCTCCCCGTCTCTGGCTTTCACCGCCCCACGCCAGCTCTGGGAATTTCCCGAGCAGGCGCTGGTTAGCGTTGGCTGCTGCTCAGCAAGGGTGTCTGAGCGAAGTGCGGTTTCGGGGTTAGATAGGCCTGGGCTTGAGTCCAGAGTGACCCGCTTGGGAACTAGCTGTCTGATCTGGCGCGGGGTTCACTTCCCTTGCTGTTTGTATGTGAATTAAGAGACCACCCTGAGCCGCGGGCAGAGAGTCAGCCGGAAAGAATGACACAGCACTTAGCGTCATGGCACAAAGTAGGCACTTAATGTAAATTTTCTTTCTTCTCTCTGAGGAAACAAGGTGGCCTTCCACTGCTTGTTGGTATCTTGTTGGGCTTACCTGGCCCTGCCTCAGGTGGATGGGTTGGGTGTGGTGCAGTGAGATCCATCTCCAGGTACCCTTGCATTTCATAGCTAGCTGTTGTTTAGTCGCTCAGACCTGTCCGACAGGCTCCTCTGTCTTGGGAGTTCCCAGGCAAGAATCCTGGGGTGGGTTGCCATTTCCTTCTCCAGGAGATCTTCCCGACCCTGTGCCTTCTCTATTGGCAGGCTGATTTTTAACCGCTGAGCCACCGAGGAAACTCACCTTACATTGCTACCTGGTGCTTCATCTAACTTCTTTTCTGTTGTATTGCTTTGCCTTAGGATTGTGACTGACACATAGTAGGTGCTCACTGACTGAATGAATTTGTCTCTTTTATCCTTAGATGGCTTTGAATGATACCCTAAAAATTCTATAATTTTCACTTGGACAATTATTCTCAGGTGGAGATCCATCTCTCTCTTTTGGTTTATAGTTTTTCACAAAGGACTGTCACATTCTAACGTCAGTCCTAGGTTTCAGACTGCATTCAGACATAATGGTATTGATATACACCCAAACCTTGCATTAAAAAAATATATATATTTTTGCCATAAAATAGGCCAAATATTTCTTTAGAAATTATTGGCTCCTGGAAACTTACTTAATTGACAATTTGCTAGGATTTTTTTGCAATTGTCGTGCCTACTCAGGAGCTTTTACAAAGTGAGCTAATCTAAGTTATAAATGTTTTTCAGCTGTAATGGGACTTTTATGAATACTAAACTGAACAATTAATCAGGTTAAAATAATGTCATATTTTGGCAATAAACATTTATTAATTTGTATTTTGTTGCTTTCTTTTCACATCTGGGAGTGAATGATTTTATATCCTGGCCTCAAACATTTTTGTAGGTCCCTGAAGAGCTCATATGACATGAGCACTGGGCCGAGAGTGCCTGACGGAGAAAATAGTTTCATAGGATGGTAGACTCAGCGCATTTGTAACTTATTCTTATGCGGAGTGGGTCATGGGCTCTTTTTCTTTTTAAACTTTTAATTTTTTATTGACATATAGCTGATTAAGAATGTTGTGATAGTTTCAGGTGGACAGCAAAGGGACTCAGCCACACATATACATGGATCCATTCTCTCCCAAACTTCCTTCCCATCCAGGCTGCCACCCAACATTGAGCAGAGTTCCTTATGCTATACAGTAGGTCCTTCCTTGTTGGTTATCCATTTTAAATATCGCAGGGTGTACATTTCAATCGGGTCATGGGCTATCTTGAAAATGGAAAAGGACATCTTAGGAGGCTGTCCTTTAGCTCTAGCCTCTTCTCCATTCAGCCCTGATTCTCCTTTTACTGTGTCACCCCTACCTACCTACCTTTGGTTTTCTCCTTCCGCACTGAAATGTATTAAACCACCAAGCCCAGAGTTCCTGGCTAATCAGGCTTGCTGATCTGCATTACTAAGTTCTTGCACCAGTGGACTTATTCAATTTTGTATTTCTTTAGAGAGGAAAGTCAGTAAATGTACTAGAAGGCAAGAATAGTAGGTGAAGTCTTGGCATCAACTAAAAGGCATTCTCAGGTAACGTGGCTATCTCCAGTGGCTGCTGGTGGAGGTGCTCCTTCCTGGGAATCCCCTCACCCTGTGTCTCTCTTTCTCATTTTGGCAGAAACCTCTGGTGTTATCCGTTTTTCAGAGAGAGGAGAATGGGATGAAGGGGGGAAGGAATGTAGAATGAATATTCAAGAACATTTACTAACCACCTTCTTAGACTGCTACGCAAACTATGGTCTGAGGAAAAGTAGCATCTATACCCCCTGGGAGCTGGTTGGAAATGCAGAATCTCAGGTTCCACCCCAGATGTGCAGAATCAGAAGTTGCTTTTTAACACAGTCTCTGGGTGAATTTGTGTGAACATTAAGGTTTGAGAAGCCCAGTACCAGACATCACCATCTAGATGTCCTTTAAGTATGCAGTGTCCACAGGTGTGAATCTCAACTTATCATCTGCCCCCACAAACTTGCCTGCTCCTGAGCTTCCTTTCTTCCTGTGGGTTTTTGGATTACCTGAAATTATATTCCATCACAGGACTTGTTTTTTGCCTATCATGTTATATATATATATATGTGTTATATATATGTAACTATTTTCTTCCAATTAGATTATAGGCTTCTTGAAAACAAGTATTAAGTCCATTTATTTTCTATCACCAACAGTGTTCGCTGAGCCTGAAACAAGTTTTGGCTTTCCTAACCTCAGTTTCCTGATCTGTAAAATGCAGAGGCTTCATTTCAAAGACTCTGTTCAGCCGTAACATTCTGTGACTCTATGATGTGCCTGAAAGAATCAGAACTGCAAGGTTGAGAAACACCTTGGAAGTCACCTGACTCTGCAGCTTCCTCCCCATCTTGCCCCATGATATCCTTGCTAAAGCAGGAACCCCTTCAGCTACATTTACATCTAGTATTGGTCCTAAACATGGACATCTCTAGTGACAGAGAAGCTAGGTCCTCTGCAGTCAGTCTATTCCATTTGCAGAAGGCTCTACCTTTTTAGAAACTTACTTTATATTTTTGAGGCTTCATAGCTAAAGTAAAAGAGAATGGATATTGGAACAAGATAGAGCTGGTCTTTAGTTCCGTGAGAGTTACTAACTGTATGAGTTGAAGAGATTCCAAGATGAGTCCTTGAGCCCTGTCTCCTGGCGTTCACGGCTTTGTGTAAGTCTCTTTCCTTGAGTATAGGTGAGTCCTGTGACTTACTTCTAACCAACAGAATATAGTAAAAGTAATGGATTGTCACTACTGTTACATGGGTAATTACATTATGTTATGTAACCAAGATGATGTCACTCCCATAATTATGTAATGCCTATGATATATCAGACTCCATGTTTGTAACAGATCATCTCTCTATCTGCAATGCTGGCTTTGAAAAATTAGGCTGTAATGAATTGTACAGCCACAAGGAAATAGATTCTGCCATCAGCCTGAGAAAGCTTAGAAGTGGAACCTTCTTCAGTCAAGCCTCCAGATGAGAACTCATCTTGGATGAGCACCTTGATATCAGCTCTGTAGGGGACCCAGCTAAGCCATTCCTGACCTCCTGACTCTCAGAAACTGTAGAATAATCAATGCATTACTTTAAGCTGCTAGTTTTATCATTTTTTACACAGCAAAGAAAATGGATAATGTATTATATAATCTTGGGCTTGGTTCTTAACTTCATTGATTTTCTGTGTCTAGGGTCCTTGTAAGGACTAGGGACAGTTTGCTTGCTGATAGTGGGTGCTCCATCAATGGGAGCTTTTCTCATTGTTATCATTGCTATTTTTGGCTTGTATCTCTTGAGGGTTTTCATAGCCAGCTTTATGAGTGTTGTCCTTGAAAGTCATCTCCACTTCCTTTCCTCTCATTCACTGGTCAGCCTTCTCCCATCTAGTTTTTGTCTGCATCACTCCACTGTCAAAGTTACCAGCAACCTCTAGTTTATAAATTCAATGTCTCCTATGTCATAGATTTCCTGACCCCTCAGATGATTTTCTTAATAACTGACTGCTCATTCCTTCTTGAGATACCTTGTTGACATCCATGATAGAATAGTCTTACGGCTCTTCTCTTAGATGCTTTTTCCCTCTACTTATTGGATAACCTACCTCTTGTTGTTGTTCAGTTGCCCAATAGTATCCAACTCTTTGTGACCCCATGGACTGCAGCGTGCCAGGCCTCTCTGTCCCTCACCATCTCCTGAAGTTTGCCCAAGTTCATGTCCATTGCATCAGTGATGCCATCCAGCCATCTCATCCTCTGATGCCCTCTTCTCCTTCTGCCCTCAATCTTTCCCAGCATCAGGGACTTTTCCAGTGAGTCGGCTGTTCGCATCAGATGACCAAAATACTGGTTTCAGCTTATCAGTCCTTCCGAAGAATTTTCAGGGTTGATTTCCCTTAAGATTGACTGGTTTGATCTCCTTTCAGTCCAGGGGATTCTCAGGTGTCTTCTCCAGCACCACAGTAAGCAGGCATCAATTTTTTGGTGTTTTGCCCTCTTTATGGTCCAGCTCTCACAACTGTACATGACCACTGGGAAGCCCATAGCCTTGTTGGAAGAGTAAGGTCTCTGCGCTCAACATGCTGGCTAGGTTTGTCACCTCTACCCTACCTCTATGCCATCTCTAAGTCTCATACAGCATGGTGTTAAGCCCTCCTTTTCCTTATATACTGCTGCCTTATATGAGTTCATCTATCCTTCCCCCATGGTTTCCAATAGCATCTGCAGGCTCTCAAATTTGTAGTTCCTTCTCCCTATAATTCTCTGAGCTCTAGACTCATACATCCAACTGCCATCTTGACTCCTCCATTTGGCTGCCTCACAGTCATCTCAGATTAACATGTCCCAAGCTGAATGTTTCATCTTCTTTATCCAATTATCTGTTGATGGACATTTAGGTTCCTTCTATGTCTTGGCTTTTGTAAACAGTGATGCAGTGAACATTTGGGTGCATGTGTCCTTTTGAACCATGTTTTTCTCTGTATATATGCCCAAGAGTGGTATTGCAGGATCATATGGCAGCTCTACTTCTAGTTTTTTAAGGAACCTCCATACAGTTCTTCACAGTGGCTGTACCAATTTACATTCCCACCAACACTGTGGGAAGGTTCTTTTTTCTCCAAACCCTCTCTAGAATTTGGTATTTGTAGACTTTCTGATGATGGCCATTCTGATTGGTATAAGGTGATACCTTGTAGTTTTGTTTTACATTTCTCCAATAATTAGCAACATTGAGCATCTTTTCATGTACCTTTTGACCATCTAATAAAGGCCATGTAGTATATTTATACAATGGATTATCACTCAGTTGTAAAAAGAATGAAATAATGCCATTTGCATGGATCCAGAGATTATCATACTAAGTGAAGTGAGTCAGACAGAGAAAGACAAATATCATATAATACCACTTATATGTGAAATCTAAAAAAAGCGATACAACGAACTTGTATACATAACATAAATAGACCCATGGACATAGAAAGCAAAGTGGAAAGATGTGGGGAGGGATAAATTAGGAAGTTGGGATTAAGATATATACACTACTATACATAAAATAGAAAACAAGGACCTACTGTATAGCACAGGGAACTATATTCAATATTTTGTAATAACCTATAAGGGAAAAGAATCTGAAAAAAAAAAAAACGTATAATGGAATCACTTTGCTATACATTGAAACTAACACAACATTGTAAATCAATTATACTTTAATTTAAAAAAGAAAAAAAAATTCCCCAAACCAAAACTGAATGTTCCATTCCCCACCCTCCTAGACCTATTCATCTGCCTTCTTCCTTATCCTGATAAATGGTGTCACCATCCACCAATTTGTTGCAACTAGAATGGCCCTTGATTTCTTGCTTTGAGTCATTCTTCCTGGCGCCCCCCCCCCCCCCCAACAGGTCCTATTTATTAGAACTAAAACTGTTTGTCTTGAATGTATCTCCCCTCTGTACTGCCAGCACTCTCTGTAAAAGCCCCCAGGAGCAACCCCTTGAACAGGGACAATATTCTCCAACTGCTCTCTGCTTTTCAAATAATTCTTCAGGCCCCAGCCAATGATCTTTTGAAATTTTCACTTAACTTAGGCCTCTCTTCTTTCAAATACCTTTAAATGGCTTTTCTTTGTATTTAACAGCAGCAGCAGCAGCAACATAAAAGTCAGACCTTTAAATGGCCTAAAGCCCTGTATGCTATGGGTCCTCCCATCATTTCCCTGTTCTTTCCTTCCCTTAAATATCCTTCCTCCTGCTCTCTGAATGGTCTTCCTTTCAGGGTTTTGGCTTCACTTTAAACATCATGGCCTTAGCAACATCATTTCTTACTGTTCTGCTTACTTTAGAATTCTGCTCTTCTTTTCTAATTCAGCACCTTATTTCATTTCCTTCTTTGCACATTTTGTTTTTTTATAGTGATTAGTTTGCTTGTCATCCATCTGCCCCATAGACC
Source organism: Oryx dammah (assembly GCF_014754425.2). Classification (NCBI taxonomy): domain Eukaryota; kingdom Metazoa; phylum Chordata; class Mammalia; order Artiodactyla; family Bovidae; genus Oryx; species Oryx dammah. Next base: position 31,546,631 of record NW_024070186.1, read on the forward strand.
ATAAGTTTCATGAAGGCGAGTTCTGGCTGTTGGGCAGCAACTTGGGGCATCTTTGTTGAACAAATGAATGAATGACAATAGTGTATTCTATTCTTAAACAATGTCAGAATGAATGACAATAGTGTATTCTATTCTTAAATAACGTCATCTCTTTCATATACTTTATCCCTTCAGTTCCTTGAAGACTGGCACCTTCTTCCTCATCCCAAACAAGGCTTCTTTTCCCCAGGATAAAATATTCTCCAGCTTTCCCTTTCTCACATGATTTTGATGTTACTTCATAATCTTTGTTATTCATTTGACAAATCTATTCAATAAAATAACAAAGATTAGTTGCTTTCCTTTGGGCAGGCCTCAGCTCTGTTTTGTCAGGTTCTTAATACGTGTTCTGCTTCTACCAATGGGCTTCCCTGATGGTTCAGTGGTAAGGAATCTGCCTGCAATGCAGGAGCTGCCGGAGACTTGGGTTCAATCCCTGGGTCCAGAATATCCCTTGGAGGAGGGCATGACAACCCACTCCAGTATTCTTGCCTGGAGAACCCCATGGACAGAGAAGCCTGGCAGGCTACAGTCCATGGGGTTGCAAAGAGTCAGACATGACCGAAGCAACTTAACATGCATGCATACACACTTCCACCAATAAATGAGTATATCCGATGTTGACTGACTAGCCCAGCTTAGAGCTGAGCAGGACTGTCACCTCACTCATTTCAGAGTCCATACCTCTCTTGGTTCATCCCAAGTGGGAGTTTCAAGAAGTCTAGAAGGGAAGGTGGCATCACCACAGTAGTGGGGAGGCAGGAGTGTATCAGTTATATGACTTTGGGTGAAAGTAACAGAAAACTCAACTACTAACAATGGATTGAACAATACAGATGTTTAATATTTCACATAACCAGAAGCCAGTGTTTAGTCTTGGCTAAGAAAGTGGTTCAGTGATGTCACTAAGGACTTAGGTCTTCGGTGTGTGTCTGTGTCCTTCAGTTAGCTTTCCTCCTGCTTGCAAATTGGCTGCAGTAGCTCTAGGCATTACTAAGCCCAGATGTAGAAAAGATACCTTTCTTTTCTTCTCATGTGTCTTTTTTTTAATCCTAGAAGTTTTCCCTACACTTCTACTCCCATCTTTTCACATCTTATTGATCAGAACTGGGTCACACGTCACCATTAAAACAACTAATGAGAAGGAGAAGGAAACATCATGTTGGAATTGGTTTATGAAGCTTCTTTGGAGTAGGGAAGGACCAAACCTTTTCTGAAGCACAAGGCCCCTTCAACCTTGAATCAACCCTGGATTCTGCTAGCAAGGAAGATAGAGTAGGGGAAGACAACCAACAGCTTCCTCTGCAGCGAGGGTGATGCTTTTGGGTGCTCAGCCCTGACTGTGTCTCTCATCCGTCTGCAGTGGCCACTCTCCTGAACTGTGAACTTACCCTTTTCAAATTGTCACGCACTTTAGAGGATAGTTATGTATTTTCTTGGGTCAAAGTTATTCTGAACAGACTATATTTCATCATACCTAAGAAATAATGGAGTACCAGATTCACCATTACCTTGTGAACTTCTAAGATAAAAATTTATTTTAAACTCTCACATAATGTCTTAACAGTACTGCATGGCTCTTGAGTTAGTCATCCTAGCCTGGCTGCTTTGAAATCTCTTTTATCTTTTCCAAGGGATTTGTCAATTTCTCCTGCTTTCTATTGCTTTGCGGGATATGGGGCAAATAGAACTGCTTCATTTCTTGTGAATGTCATCTTTTTTGAGGTCTTCAAAGCAGTTGATTGCTGCTTTGTGAAAAAGCATAAAATGGCAGTTGTTCCTGTAGCAACAAATATTTGCTTCACAAATATCAAATTTACAGCCCCCTCGTCTGTTTCTTTTGGCATCCACAATAGCTCATTGTGAAAATGCCAAAAATAGGATACTCTTTGGAGGGCATTTTAAACATCACTGAACCTCCTTATCTGTCCTTACAACCATGCTTTGAACTCAGCTGAAATGATGACAATATGAACATCTGGGACCAAGTTCATCACACAGAAACCATGAGGACTATCCCATGATTGCCTTCATTCTAAGGCACATTTTGATTTTAAAGATGTTTTGATGTAGGGGGTGGGGAAGCCTGTCTTAGACTGTGAAGTATGGTACATCTAAATTGGTAATCTGTGGCTTAATCAAAACTATTGATGGTTTCACATCTCTCATTATCGGTCAACTCGGGCGCCTGCTCTGAGTGGGCTAAAAATGCAGGGACAGGTTGGGCAGTCGCAGCCCCAGTGGTTCTAATTAGATCAGAGAGACATGGAGCGGGGCTCTTTGCTGAGTTGGCTGTTCGACATGAATGGTCACCGCCGGTGCTTGTGATTTTCTTATTGCTAATTGGACAAATGCTTGTGTCATCTGTCACTTCCTACATTTGTTTTCTACTTCACTGCACTCTTCTCCAAGGCAATAAGATGTGGCTGGAAAGGAAGATGGGTGTGTGTCTGTGTGTGTGCGTGTATGTGAGAGAGAGGGAGAGAGAGATGTGGGGAAGATAGAGAGTGGGGGCAGCTTTGCCAGTCTTGAGTTAGTAAGGAAAACACTCACCTTAAAAACAATCAGATCTGGAAATGATGGGACCCAGCGTGAAATCAAAGAGGAAAACCCTGGGTGGGATTCTGCTGAAGGGGTTGATGGGCACAATGAGCCTCCAGGCCTCCCTCTCTGAGACAAGATCAGGCTCCTGTTACGATTCGGTCTGGATGCTACACATCGTGGAAAGCAAAACCAGGCTTAAGATGAGACTGCCCTGTGGAGATACATTTTTCCAGGGGGAGGAAAAAAAAGGAAAAAATGTGTGAGAACCATCTTGTCTGATGTCAAGTAAGTGAAAAGATGCTCTTAGTTCAGATGCTTCGCTGAAAAAAAAAAAGTGCCCTTTCAGCCAAGCTCCACTCTGCTTGAAGTGTGTGTTTTTCATCATCTCAGTCCCTGGCCCACCCGCCCGGCATCCTGTTCTTTGTTATGTGGTGCGAAGCATCCTAACATGTCAGCATGCACTTGTCAGATTTAGAAAGAGAGGACCGGATGGAGGTCTGTTCCACACTGCGCTCTTTTTGCCCTCAGCACCAGCAGGCTGGTTGCAGAGGCAGTTTCTGTTTTAGTAAACCACGCCTTTTTTCTTGGTTCTTCTAGCCCCCAAATCATTGTGTTTTTTTTTCTTCTAACCTTTGCATTTGTAACATTTTACCTCTTGTCTTGGTAAGAAGCAGAGGGAAAAAAAGTTCTTTTCTCTTTGCCAATCTAGCATTTGCTTTGCATGTGGAAGGTTTGTGCTCTGTACTGCTATGGACAGAGGAGCCTGGTGGGCTACAGTCCATGGGTTCGCAAAAGAGTTGGACATGACTTAACTGTGTGGGTTTGCTCTGATAGAACTAGGGGCAAAACCTGGCTCCTTCACTTAGAATGTATGTTATTCAGTCGCTCCGTCGCGTCCAACTCTTTGTGATGCCATGGACTGCAGCACGCCAAGTTTCCCTGTCCTTCACCATCTCCCAGAGCTTGCTCAAACTCTGTCCATTGAGTCGGTGATGCCATCCAACCATCTTATCCTCTGTTGCCCCCATCTCCTCTTACCCTTAGACTGTATAACCCAGAGCAAGTCCCTTCACTTCTACAGATCTAGGTTTGCTTATTGAAAAATGAGCCTAAAAATGGGAGACATGTCTCTGATTGTTTGGGAATGACATGAGATCACTCATGCACTGCCTGGAAACTGCTAAGTGTCCGATGAATGGTAGCCAGCACTGGTGAGTTATTTTTATGCATTTAAGGAGTTTTAAGTTCCTCATTAATAATTACAGGGTCCATCACTGTCAACCCTTAGGTTCTTGGAGGCAGGATTCTTGCTGGACCATATTCACATCTCATAAGCATTTTCTGCAGGGAATCACATCTCCCTCTATCCTGTACCCCTAGTTTTGTATTTCTACAGTGATCAAGCCTCTCTTCCCAATCCTGCATTGACACATTCACCTGCCAGGTGACTCAGTGGTAAAGAATCTGCCTGCCAGTTCAGGAGACGCAAGAGATATGGGTCCAATCCCTGGGTGGGGAAGATCCCCCGGAGAAGGAAATGGCAACCCACTCCGGCATTCTTGCCTGGAGAATCCCATGGACAGAGGAGCCTGGCGGGCTACAGTCCATGGGGTCGCAAAGAGTCGGACACAGCTAAGCAACTGAACAAGCATGCGTACTGTTGACAGGGCCCAGCTTATGACTAAGACTGAAACCAAACTCACTGTCCTTTCCCCAAACGTGCTTTCTTCTGAGGTTGCTTTCTCACCACCATCCCCCAGTCACCCAGTACAGTACAGATCATCCCCAGCCCCACTTTCTCTCTGACTCTCTCCTCCTCCCTCCTGTCCTCATGCCCCTTGATTTCTACCGTTTTATGCAATGAGCATTTCCAGCTGGTTTCCTCATTTCTATTTTCTCCATCTTCTAATCCATCCTTCACCGTGTTGCTCTTACCCATTCATGCATGTGTGCTAAATCACTTCAGTCATGTCTGATTCTTTGGGACCCCATGGACTGTAGCCTGATAGGCGCCTCTGTCCATGGGATTCTCCAGGTAAGAAAACTAGAGTAGGTTGCCATGCCTTCCTGTTTTTTGTGGGTCCACGTTGCCTTCTTTAAAATCCAGCCCCTTTAATGAGATCCTCAAAACCCTTTCTGGTTTGGTCCACCCCTCCTGCTTGTTCTGTCTCTTTCCCTTCTCTTCAAATTCCTCATGCTCCACATGTATTGGATGGCTTGAAACACACTTCTTGATCCATGGACATCTCTTGGACTTTGCATAACCTCTTCCCTCTGCCTGGAATGCCATTTTCACTGTTTTTCTTTGGGCTATTCTTTTCATCTCAGTTGATACTCCCATAAGCCTTTCCCAACTATATGTCTCAAATCTGGCTTTGGTTCCTCCTCATCACACATTGCATCTTAGGGATTCCTTCATCACAACTCTTACTGAAACAGAGCACGATCCTATGGTCCCTGTCCCCATGTCCTCAGGCTACCTTATGTTTGTGGAAAAACTTTAGCCAAAGAATAAGTTTAACCACAGAAGTGAAAAAATGCAGAAATAGAGGAAAAGTGTCAAACAAGACTAAATAATAGTTTAGTCAGTAAGCACAGTCAAAGACCTTTAGTTCCTCTTCTAGAACTATAGATAATATTCAGAGCCGTATCCTGTGAGCTGTCTTACAGATGCTGAAACTCCCATCAGCTGGAAGAAGTTAACTACATGGTGACCAGGTTGTTGCCATGACATAAGCTGCCACAATTCTGAGAGCTAGCCTCAAAGAAATGGAAACAAATCAACCCTAGAGCTGAAGACTAATTGTGCTTAAAATGATCAATTTGATTTAGGTCATACCAGAATGGTCTAGTGGTTTTCCCTATTTTCTTCAATTTAAGCCTGAATTTTGGAATAAGGAGCTCATGGTCTGAACCATAGTCAGCTCCCAGTCTTATTTTTGCTGCCTGTATAGAACTCCATCTTCAACAGCAAAGTATATAATCAATCTGATTTCAGTATTGACTAGTTGGTGATATCCATGTGTAGAGTCATCTCTTGTGTTATTGGAAAAGGGTGTTTGCTATGACCAGTGTGTTCTCTTGACAAAGCTCTGTTAGCCTTTGCCCTGCTTCATTTTGTACTCCAAGACCAAACTTGCCTGTTATTCCCGGTATCTCTTGACTTCTTTCTTTTGCATTCTAATCCCCTATGATGAAAAGGACATCCTTTTTTTTTTTTTGACATGAATTTGAGCAAACTCTGGGAGACAGTGCAGGACAAAAGAGTCTGGCGTGCTGCAGTCCAGGGGGTTGCAAAGAGTTGGATATGACTTAGTGACTGAACAGCAACACCAACAAAAAAATCAAGATGACGCCGACCAAACCACTGTACGACCAATTCCAAGATGACTGTCAAAGCTGACTGTGCTGTTTCTGCATATAGGCCCTCTCTCCATCTATAAAACCTCTTACTCTCTGATTGTCAGTGGGGTGGGGGCCGGGGGATCCACCTTTAAACAGGACTCCACTCTCCCCGACCCCTGCCACCCAGTTGCTGGTATCCAAACTAAAGCAAACTTTCCTTTTCACTAACCTTACTTCTTTAATGGCTTTTGAGCAGCAGGCAGCCAGATCCCACTTTCAGTTAGATTACCCCACTCCTTGAATGAAGGGATTTTTTTTTAAAAAAAGCTCTTACTCACCATACAGAGCATTAAGTTTGGCATACCATACAAATACAATATGTTTCCTGAAAGAGTCACTAGAAGAAGGAAGGAAGAAATGAATCATTTTGATGGGAATAAATCAAGAAGGTAGATGGTTCTGCAAGATATGATGTCTGCATCTTAGTGCTTGCCACAGGGGATGACATTGTGAGACAAACTGCTGGTGTTCCATACTGGCTGGTTGGTTATCTGCACATAGAGAGAAACCCATTTACTTCCTGTGTGCTGCAGAATCAAATAACATTGCCCACTAGGCCAGGTCCCCGGGCATGGGAGGAATTAACCAGCCTGCTTCCCAAGTTCTGTCCTGTCAACAGCGACCATATAAAGAATTGAAGTCTACTTTCTCAGCTACTTGACCTCTGAATACTGAAGACTCTGAAAGCACGAAATCCAAGATGCATGTATAAGTCAGTTCTGACTCTGGGTTTTCTCACTGGATAGCATTTCGTTTCTGTACCAGTTTTTATTGTCAAGAGGCCTTGTCATGGTTAATGACTTTATAATATTATTGCCTGCTTCTTTTAACAAAAAAGGGAATTTTGACAAGGCATGAATTCATCTGTAGATGTGGGGTGCTCTTTGAAAGCTTGTGGGGTTTTGTGCTTTTTAAACAAATTGTGGAGACTTCTGACTCTCTGATTTACCCTGAACATATTTCAACTCTGAGTAGCTGTGATCAACTTAACTTTCAAAGCATTTATGTTCAGCACACTTCAGTTCAGTTCAGTTCAGTTGCTCAGTCGTGTCCGACTCTTTGCAACCCCATGAATCGCAGCACCCCAGGCCTCCCTGTCCATCACCAACTCCCGGAGTTCACTCAGACTCACGTCCATCGAGTCAGTGATGCCATCCAGCCATCTCATCCTCTGTCGTCCCCTTCTCCTCCTGTCCCCAATCCCTCCCAGCATCAGAGTCTTTTCCAATGAGTCAACTCTTCGCACACTTAGGGAGTTTTAAGTTGTCCATAACCTATTTTGATACATTTCCAGTAGTTTTGTCTCTGTTTCTGTAAATAGGAAAGTAGAGTAATGGGGAGGGGGCAATGGTAGCATTTACCAGGAGGAGTTGCCCCACTCTCCCATTAACAACATCCACAGTCTGTTTTCTCATTCAGTTCAGTTCAGTTGCTCAGTTGTGTCCAACTCTTTGCGACCCCATGGACTGCAGCATGCCAGGCTTCCCTGTCCACCACCAACTCCTGGAGCTTGCTCAGATTCATGTCCATTGAGTCAGTGATGCCATCCAACCATCTCATCTTCTGTCGTCCCCTTATCCTCCTGCCTTCAATTTTTCCCAGCATCAAGGTCTTTTCCAATGAGTCAGTTCTTTGCAACAGGTGGCCAAAGTATTGGAGTTTTAGCTTCAGTATCAGTCCTTCCAATGAATATTCAGGACTGATTTCCTTTAGGATGGACTGGTTGGATCTCCTTGCAATTGAAGGGATTCTCAAGAGTCTTCTCTTACACCACTGTTCAAAAGCATCAATTCTTTGGCGCTCAGCTTTCTTTATGGTCCAACTCTCACATCCGTACATGACTACTGGAAAAACCATAGCTTTGTTGGCAAAGTAATGTCTCTGTTTTTTTAAATGCTGTCTAGTTTGGTCATAGCTTTTCTTCTAATTTCATGGCTGCAGTCACCATCTGCGGTGCTTTTGGAAAATAATTACTATAGGTCAAAAAATATTTTTAGATGAGAGCTCATGCCTCTTGTTTCTTTAAAGGATTTTTTAAAAGAAATTTTAATTAATTAATTTTTGGCTGTGCTGGGTCTTTGTTGCTTTGTGCGGGCTCTTCTCTAGTTGCAGTGAGTCAGGGCTACTCTCTACTTGTGGTTCAGGGGCTTCTCACTGTGGTGGCTTTGCTTGTTGGGGAGCACAGGCTCTAGGGTGCTAGGGCTTCAGTAGCTGTGCCGTGTGAAATGTTAGCTCCCTGACCAGGGATGGAACCCATGTCCCCTGCATTGGCAGGTGGATTCTTAACCACCGGACCACCAGGGAAGTCCCTCTTTAAAGGATCTTTAAAGGGCCAAGAAGGCCATGCCCATTCCTCAAGCGGGTGAACATGACAAAGCAGGTTAATAGATTTATCCAAGGTCATATCGCAAATGAGTGTCAGAGTCTGGGCAGCACAGGCATCCAGGCCTAGGCATGGTGTCACTCTGAGACTTTCCTGGGTCCTTTATAGCTTCATGGACAGACTTTCTTTACCAGTCACTTTCTTTGTGAATAGTTTTTTTTTTTTTTTTTCTCATATGCAGAGGAGATTTAAAAAGGGGATTTTAAAGGCCCTCCTTTAAAAAGGTCTTAATGACCCAGATAACCACAATGATGTAGCCATTCCTAGAGCGAGACATCCTGGAGTGTGAAGTCAAGTAGGCCTTCAGTTCAGTTCAGTTCAGTTCAGTCACTCAGTCATGTCCGACTCTTTGCGACCCCATGAATCGCAGCACGCCAGGCCTCCCTGTCCATCACCAACTCCCGGAGTTCACTCAGACTCACGTCCATCGAGTCTGTGGTGCCATCCAGCCATCTCATCCTCTGTCGTCCCCTTCTCCTCCTGCCCCCAATCCCTCCCAGCATCAGAGTCTTTTCCAATGAGTCAACTCTTCACATGAGGTGCCAGAGTATTGGAGTTTCAGCTTTAGCATCATTCCTTCCAAAGAAATCCCAGGGCTGATTTCCTTCAGAATGGACTGGTTGGATTTCCTTGCAGTCCAAGGGACTCTCAAGAGTCTTCTCCAACACCACAGTTCAAAACTGTCAATGCTTCGGCACTCAGCCTTCTTCACAGTCCAACTCTCACATCCATACATGACTACTGGAAAAACCATAGCCTTGACTAGACAGACCTTAGTCGGCAAAGTAATGTCTCTGCTTTTGAATATGCTATCTAGGTTGGTCATAACTTTTCTTCCAAGGAGTAAGCGTCTTTTAATTTCATGGCTGCAATCACCATCTGCAGTGATTTTGGAGCCCCCCAAAATAAAGTCTGACACTGTTTCCACTGTTTCCCCATCTATCTCCCATGAAGTGATGGGACTGGATGCTATGGTCTTTGTTTTCTGAATGTTGAGCTTTAAGCCAACTTTTTCACTCTCCTCTTTCACTTTCATCAAGAGGCTTTTTAGTTCCTCTTCACTTTTTGCCATAAGGGTGGTAATCATCTGCATATCTGAGTTTATTGATATTTCTCCTGGCAGTCTTGATTCCAGCTTGTGTTTCTTCCAGTTCAGCGTTTCTCATGATGTACTCTGCATATAAGTTAAATAAGCAGGGTGACAATATACAGACTTGATGTACTCCTTTTCCTATTTGGAACCAGTCTGTTGTTCCATGTCCAGTTCTAACTGTCGCTTCCTGACCTGCATATAGGTTTCTCAAGAGGCAGATCAGGTGGTCTGGTATTCCCATCTCTTTCAGAATTTTCCACAGTTTATTGTGATCCACACAGTCAAAGGCTTTGGTATAGTCAATAAAGCAGAAATAGATGTTTTTCTGTAACTCTCTTGGTTTTTCCATGATCCAGCGGATGTTGGCAATTTGATCTCTGGTTTCTCTGCCTTTTCTAAAACCAGCTTGAACATCAGGAAGTTCACGGTTCACGTATTGCTGAAGCCTGGCTTGGAGAATTTTGAGCATTACTTTACTAGCATGTGAGATGAGTGCAATTGTGCGGTAGTTTGAGCATTCTTTGGCATTGCCTTTCTTTGGGATTGGAATGAAAACTGCCTTAGGAATCATCAATACAAACAAAGTTAATGGAGGTGATGGAATTCCAGCTGAGGTATTTCAAATCCTAAAAGATGATGCTGTTAAAGTGCTGCACTCAATATGTCAGCAAATTTGGAAAACTCAGCCATGGCCACAGGACTGGAAAAGTCAGTTTTAATTCCAATCCCCAAATAGGGCAATGCCTAAGAATATTCAAAGTACCATATAGTTACACTGATTTCACATGCTAGTAAGGTTATCAAAATAAGCTTAAAATCCTTCAAGCTAGGCTCCAGTAGTATGTGAACCAAGAACTTCCAGATGTACAAGTTGGATTTAGCAAAAGCAGAGAAATCAGAGATCAAATTGCCAAAATTTGCTGAATTCTAGAGAAAGCAAGGGAATTCCAGAAACATCAACTTTTGTTTCATTGACTTTGCTAAATCTTTTGACTGTGTGGACTGCAACAAAATGTGGAAAATTCTCAAAGATATGGGAATACCAGACTACCTTACCTATCTCCTGAGAAACCTGTATATTGGTCAAGAAGCAACAGTTAGAACTGGACATGGAATAACTGACTGGTTCAAAATTAAGAAAGGAGTATGACGAGGCTGGATATTGTCACCCTGCTTATTTAACTTCTATGCAGAGTATATCATGTGAAATGCTGGGCTGGATAAATCACAAACTGGAATCAAGATTGCTGAGAGAAATATTGACAGCCTCAGATATGCAGATGATACCACTCCAGTGGCAGAAAGTGAAGAGGAACTAAAGAACCTTTTGATCAGGGTGAAAGAGGAAAGTGAAAAAGCTGGCTTATAAATCAACATTCAGTAAAACTAAGATCATGACATTGGGTTGCGTCACTTCATGGCAAATAGGAGGTTAAAAGGTGGAAGCGGTGACAGAATTTATTTTCTTGGGCTGTAAAATCATTGCAGACGGTAACTGAAGCTGTGAAAATAAAAGACACTTGCTCCTTGGAGGGAAAGTTGTGACAAACCTATATAGCATATTAAAAAGTAGAGACATCATTTTTCTGACAAAGGTCTGAATAGTCAAAACTATGGTTTTTCCAATAGTCCTGTGCTGATGTGAGAGTTGGACCATAGGCAAGCCTGAGCACTGAAGAACGGATGCTTTTGAACTGTGGTGCTGGAGAAGACTCTTGAGAGTTCCTTTGACTGCAAGGAGATCAAACTAGTCAATCTTAAAGGAAGTTGGTCCTGAATATTTGTTGGAAGGACTGATTCTGAAGCTCCAATACTTTGGCCACCTGATGCGAAGCTGACTCACTGGAAAAGATCCTGATGCTGGCAAAGACTGAAGGCAAAAGGAGAAGAGGGCAGCAGAGGATGAGATGTTACGTTAGATAACATCACCTACTCCACGGACCTGAATTTGAGCAAACTCTGGGAGACAGTAGTGAAGGACAGGGGAGTCTGGTGTGCTGCAGTCCATGGAGTTGCAAAGAGTCAGATGTGATTTAATGACTGAGCAGCAACAACAAATTTATTAAAATTTTATTTTATTTTATTATTGGACTATAATTGCTTTACAATGTTGTGCTGGTTTCTGCTGTACAACAAAGTGCATCAGCTCTATGTATAACTATACTCCCTCCCTTTTGGACCTTCCTCCCACCCCTCTAGGTCATCACAGAGTACCACAGGGTGCTGAGCTCCTTGGGTTACATAGCAGCTTCCCACTAGCCCACTATTCTACACATGGTAGTGTATAGATGTCAGTACTACTCTTTAAATTCATCTCACCTTCTCTGTTCCCCTCTGCATCTGTGTGTGCATTCTCTACGTCTGCATTCCTGCCCTGCAGATAGGTTCATCAGTACCATTTTTCTGGATCCCATATATATGCCCTCCTTTAAAGCTGACTTCGGGATCCTTTAATTCATAGGTTCATCACCCTCAGGTGCTCAAGACCCAGTGAATGGGGCTCACAGCTCCTAGGACATTTGCAGGCTCTTTCCAGGTGACACCAGCTTGGGGATGAATCAGAAGTGATGACCTGGGCCCACATCTTGAGAACCCCAATGTCTTCTAAGCAGTAGTTCTTAGCTTAGCTGCACATTTAAAAGAAAATCCAGAATTTAGGCCCCAACCTCAGAGATTTGTGTTTAAATGGTTTGGGGTGAGGCTTGGAGTGGTTATTTTTTAAAAATTCTCCTTAAATGATTTTATTTACAACTAGGGCAAAGAACTTGGCTATCTTGCCAATTTGGTATGGACCTATTTTATCCTTAAATGCAGGCTCTGTAGAGTCATGGCCAAACAGGTCAGGACCTTGCTCTATTTTTAATTTAAGCCACATTTATTGTATTCCGTGGGCTTCCCACGACATGTCTCAGTAGTAAAGAATCTGCCTGCCAATGCAGGAGACACGGGTTCGATCTCTGGGTTGGGAAGATCCCCTGGAGAAGAGAATGCCAACCCACTCCCAGGGACAGAGGAGCTTGGCATGCTACAGTCCACAGGGTCACAAAGAGTCAGACATGACTGAAGCGACTGAGAGCACACCGATTGTATTCTGAAGATGCTTAGGAAAGAATCATCCTTGGGAATTAGAGATTTATGATATAACTTCCCTGTAATGAGGCTGAGGTGGATAAGGCAAACTGAATCACTCAAAAGTCTTCTGGAGTACCTGATTGAATGGAACAAGCTGGCATGCCTTTGGAGTGAGTAGAATTACGCCTCTTGAACCTGTCAGAAGTCCTTGAAATAAAGCCGTGGATAAAAGGGACTAGTGGCTTTAATTTATTTAGTCTTTCCAGAAGTGTTTGACAAAGTTCTTCATGAGAAGGGAATTCAGTAACGGGGTGGGGGGGGGGGGAACTGCAGAACCATGGGGGATTAGGGCTGATTAGGAGCCAGGATGCCTGAGTCAGGAACAAATGGGCATTTTTCACTGTAGCCAGCTTTAGTGGGGACCTGCACGAGGATCTGATCAACAAACTGATTTTTAAGATTGTTTTATTTTTATTACCCAATTTTAAAGACTTGAGAGACAAGGCTTCTCAAGCAAAGGGGTTAATGACCAGCTTTCTTCCCTCCTCCTTGCCCGTGACAGCTTGTCCAGGACAAGATGGCAAGGTTGAGTGGCTGTTCATCTCAATTTGACCCCAGATCTTGATTCACACTCTGAAAATGTAAGATCTTCTAGAGTGTTGTAAAGAAAATGAGTCATGGGTAGTCCAGAGACTGGAAAGACTGATGGGATGTGGTAATCCACTCAATCAAAGGCAGACAGGGCAAGACCTGTAAGCAGAAGAGCTGCTTGGAAGTCACGAGTCTCTCCTCTCATATCTAGGGTCTGTTCTATCAGCCAGAGACCTTGTATTGCTCAGTTAACATAGGCCACTGATGTCTCAGGTCCCCTGGAAAGTTTTGCTTCATCAGCATATACTTCTGCTTCTTATAATCTTAGCAGTGTTCTCTCTCTTTGGTAAACTACTCATTATCCACTCAATCCATGGAGCTCAGTTGGGAAGTGTGAACTCACCCGCCTTCTCAGCATCCGTGCATTTTAGCACCAAGGTGGGCATGTCCCCTTGGCCTGGCCAACAGCATATTCTATCGCTTCAACCCCAGTGTCTTGTGTAGGGCTGGTCACCCTAGCCAAGTTGGTGTGTGGGTGCATGCCAAGTCGCTTCAGTAATGTCTGACTCTTTTCGGCCCTATGGGCCATAGCCCATCAGGTTTCTCTGTCCATGGGATTCTTTAGGCAAGAATACTGGAGAGGGTTGCCCTGCCTTTCTCCGGGGGAACTTTCTGACCCAGGGATCAAACCTGTGTCTCCTGTGGCTCCTGCATTGCAGGCAGATTCTTTACCGTTGAACCACCGAGGTCTAGAGAATCCCAAATTAGGCATTTTGTTGGAACTATTGAGAAAGGGGCTACCTCTGTCCATTTCACTGAGCTAGAGACTAGGGTAGAAGCAGAAGAGGGTAGCTTCTTCAGACAAGGAAACAAATTGGAAGAAAGCAAAGCCAAGAGGTGGAGCGTGACTTCTTGACGACATTTTTGGAGAATCTGGGTTGAGGCATATTTACCATATACAGCCACTGGGCTTTTCTGTTATATGAGTCAACAGATTTTTTCATCCTATATATCTTTTCTCAGGCTTCTTAATGCTGTGTTTCTGCCACTCACAGGATCCTTTAATAAGAGGTCCTTAGTGAATACTTTCTTCCTGGCCTAGCCCATTAAACCTAGTCTTTCCTGTGTCCTTAGGGACAGGCTCTCCAGGCAGTGCTGATGATGAGCTCATCTGAAAGGTGAATCTGTGTTGATGAGCCAACCAGAGGGTGGTTTCAGGTAAAAGATTTACAGAGTTTAAAATTTTCACTTTATTGAAGTATATTTGATTTACAATGTTATGTTTATTTCTTCTGTACACCAAAGTGCTTCAGTTATATGTATATATACATTCTTTTCGTATTCTTTTATATTATGGTTTAGCACAGGATACTGAATATAGTTCCCTGTGTTATCCAGTAAGACCTTGTTGTTTATCCATCCTATATTTAATAGTTTGCATCTGCTAATCTCAAAGTCCCAATTCATCCCTCCCCCCCACCACTCTCCCACTTGGCAACCACGAGTCTATACTTTATGTCTGTGAGTCTGTCTTGTAGATAAGTTAGTGTCATATTTTAGATTCCACATCTAAGTGATATCATATGGTGTTTATCTTTCTCTTTCTGTCTTACTTCATTTAGTATGGTCCAGACGTGCTGCTGCAAATGGCATTATTTCATTCTTTTTATGGCTGAGTAATATTCATTATATATATTGATATAATCATGGATGCCACATCTTCTTTATCCATTAACCTGTTGATGGACCTTTAGGGAGCTTCTATGTCTTGGCTACTGTAAACAGTGCTGCAGTGAGCATTGGGGTGCATGTATCTTTTTGAATTCCAGTTTTGTCTGGGTATCTGCCTAGGAGTGGGATTACTGGATTATATGGTAGTTCTAGTTTTAGTTTTTTGAGGGACTGCCATACTGTGTTCCATAGTGGCTGCACCAGCTTACATTCCCACCACAGTGTTTCCATTTATATACTATTTCTGGAGTCAGCAGCTGTTCTTTTCAGTAAACACAACAAGGTGATTGTGAAGAACATGAGGAAGGAGGAGGACATCGGGAATGAATTATCACTGAACGTCTTCTGTGTCAGGGGTTAACACACGTTACCTCATTCTTACACAAACTGTATGCATATGATTATCCTTGTTTCACAACTCAGAAAATAATATTAATAACAAATAGCTCCTATGTATAGAGTGTTATATTCCCATGTTAGCTATACTTCTACTTTATTCTTTACAATCACAATAACCTGCAAGGTCGAGATTATAGCCTATATATTATACATGATGAAGCCAACATTCAGAAAGGTTACGTTCACCTTCATGCAGCTAAAAAGAGGGAAAATCTGTATCTAGACAGACCCAGTTTGGAAGCCAAGCTCGATAGAAGCAGGCCTTCATCATAGGCTTGTGAAGATATTGGGGAGATATTTTGGGCTATGGAGGTCCTCTCAGCATGGCTGACATCAAAAAGTAAGTCACAGTCAACAAGAATAGATCAAATGTTGTTTTGACCTGAGCTCAAGCCCTGGCATAGTGGCCAGCAGCTTTAGTTGGGACCTCTGGTCAGGTTACTTCCTTGACAAGATTGAAAGGAGTTTTCTCACTATGGTGACCTGAATGGGAAGGAAGTCCAAAAGGAAAGGGATATATATATATAGCTGATTCATTTTGCTGTACAGCAGAAACTAACACAGCATTGTAAAGAAACTATATAAAGGCATCTTTACTTGTAACTTTGTAAAAGTTATGAGAAGGAATAATTAAGAACACAGTATAGAGCACAGCTTTTCATCCAGCCTATATATTGTAAAATAAACCCACACAGACCCTAAACATACTGGATGCTCCTTAATTTGAGCTTCTAGTATAATGAAAGTGAAAGTGAAGTTGCTCAGTTGTGTCCGACTCTTTGCAACCCCATGGACTGTAGCCTACCATGCTCCTCTGTCCATGGGATTTTCCAGGCAAGGGTACTGGAGTAATGACTAGTTAATAGTGGAGCTGGCTGGGGCTTGGAGTGTCTGTTGGTGCTGTTCATATTTTCTCCTAGGTTGTGCCAGTCCTGGGAGTTCTGTTGGTTTGTGCTAATGTCCTGTGGTGACTTGTGTCTCACATGGATTCATGCCAGCCCCCCTCAGACATCCACCTTCTTTCCGAATCAGAATCGCTGTTTAAGGTACAAAGAGCTCTCTGGCTTCTAGAACGCAGACCTTTGAGGTTGATCAGTTGCATTTCAGTTGTGCCATTTACTCCTGTTCCAGCTGTTAACGTTAATCAAATAAGGAGGCCTTCAGACTGGCTCCAACATCTTGACAGCCTGTGTAAGCCAACCAAGACCTGAGCCCGTAAGTACCTCCTGGTTACAAAACTGAAACACTAGGGACAGTCAGTCACAAAGCACCAACCAGACTTTATGCTATAGCCAATCAAATAATCTCCTTTCTTTACTTTTGCACCTTCTTGGTATAAGTCTTTCCTTAGGCTCTTGTCTGCCAAGCACTCCTAACCACTTTTGGTTTAGTGCTGCCCAAATAAAAGAGATTTTTGCTCAAATAAGGGGCTTCCCCAGTGGCGCTAGTGGTAAAGAATCTGGCCTGCCAATGGAGGAGACATAAGAGAGGCAAGTTCGATCCCTGGGTCAGGAAGATCCCCTGGAGGAGGGTATGGCAACCCATTCCAGCATTCTTGCCTGGAGAATCCCGTGGACCTTGCAAGCCCATAGGGTTGCAAAGAGTCAGATATGACTGAAGCAACTTAGCATGCATGCATGCTCAAATACTCTTAAAAAATTTAAATATGCCTCAGTTTATCTTTCACATCACCCATGGCTGTGATGCTGTTTTGGTTGAAAATGGCTCCCACAGACACCCAGGCCCTCATCCCTGAAACCCGTGGATGTTACCTCTCGACTCTGCAGATATGATTAAGGATTTCAAGATGGAGAGATGATCCTGGATTATCCTGTGGGCCCAATGTAATTACAAGGTCCTTCTAAGAGGAATGATCAGGAGGCTCAGAGTCAGCAGAAGAAAATAAGATCATAGAAGCAAGAGGCTGGAGTGATGCAGGGAGGGGGTGATGAACCAAGGAGTGTGGCGGCTTCAAGAAGCAGAAAATGGCAGAGACTCTCCTCCTGATCCTCCAGAAGCAATCAACTTTGCCAGCACCTTGGCTTTAGGCCAGTGAGAGTGATTTTGGACTTCTTTAGCACTATAATATGGGGCTTCCCAGGTGGTGCTAGTGGTAAAGAGCCCGCCTGCCAATGCCGGAAATATAAGAGATGCGGGTTTGATCCCTGGGTCAGGAAGACCCTCTCCAGTATTCTTGCCTGAAAAATCCCATGGACAGAAGAGCCTTGTGGGTTATATAGTCCACGGGGTCACAAAGAGTTGGACATTACTGAAATGACTTAGCATGCACGCATGCAGCACTATAACAAATTTGTGTTCACTTAAGCAACTAAATTGGTGGTAATTTGTTACAGCAGTAATGCTCCATACTGTATATAAAAATAGATAACTAACAAGAACCTGTTCTATAAAACAGGGATATCTACTCAATACTGTGTTGTGATCTATATGGGAAAAGAATGTATAAAAAAGAGTGGGTATATGTATAACTTTGGAGAAGGTGATGGCACCCCACTCCAGTACTCTTGCCTGGAAAATCCCATGGACGGAGGAGCCTGGTAGGCTGCAGTCCATGGGATCGCGAAGAGTCAGACACGACTGAGCAACTTCACTTTTACTTTTCACTTTCATGCATTGGAGAAGGAAATGGCAACCCACTCCAGTGTTCTTGCCTGGAGAATCCCAGGGACGGGGGAGCCTGATGGGCTGCCATCTATGGGGTTGCACAGAGTCAGACATGAATGAAGTGACTTAGCATATGTATAACTGAATCACTTTGCTGTACAGTAGAAACTAACACAATATTGTAAATCAACTATTTACAATATTGTAAATCAACACTCCAATAAAAATTGTTTAAAATGTGGGCTTCCCTGGTAGTCCAGTGATTAAGAATCCACCTTGCAATGCAGGGGACCTGGCTTGATCGCTGGTCCGGGAAGATACCACATGCCATGGGGCAAGTGAGCCTGTGTACCACAACTACTGAGCCCCTGTTCGGGAGCCCTTGAGCTGCTGCTACTGAAGAGTGGATGGCCTAGAGCCTGTGCTCCACTGCAAGGGAAGCCACTGCAATAAGCCCACACTCTGCAGCTAGAGAGGAGCGCCCCCCTTGCTGCCACTAGAGAGAACCTGTGCAAGGCAACAAGACCCAGCACAGCCACAAATAAACAGATAAATGTTTTAAAAACAAACAAAATTTAAAAAATGTTTGGGGAGGTCTAGTTTGTGGGCGTTATCAAGGGAGAGCCATTCTGGGTGGATCAGGGATGGGCCCCCTCCCCACCTGTGGTGGCCACCACGGTGGCGTGGCTCCTCTAGGGACAGGCCTGGTGTGTCAACCCTGTACCATGGCAGGACATGTCTCCTTGCTGATACTGGCTTTGGGATCTTTCTCATCAAGCCCAATGGGGCTGAATAAACAGCCAGTGATGGGGGCCTCTGGGCTTCCCCTCTGTGTGCTCCAGGCCAAGCACTCCCTGTATGTTTCAGAGACTGTGCTTAAACTGAGTACAATACCATTGATTAGCATTGATTTTTCTAAATTACAATTACAGTTTGGTTTTGTTTCTTGAAAATTACACTCTGGTCCCCTTGATTGGAGTTTTGAATATTCCCAATCTTTTCAGTCACACATTTACAGTCTCTGGGTTTCTTTCCACAGATGGCTGAACTCATGCATTATGTATGGGTTTCACAGGTGGTGTCTCAGAGGGCAAGTCTATTCTTGAATGTTTGCTGGGTCCTATGGTCACTCCCACGTCTTATACACGTGTGTGGTTCTGTCTCTCCCTGGAGTGGGGCTGTCTACTCTCCTCACAGGAAACTGACCTGTGAGCACAGTCAGGGCGTCTGTGAGGGAGTCAGGATGTGTATTCATCTTCTTCCCCAAATTCCTGAACAGGGAAGGGACTGAAGTGTTGAAATTGGATCAGAACTCTCAAAAGCATAAAAATTCAGCTTCAACACTTGAGAAACTCGAGTTGTGGGTCTCTGTGTTCTGCAGCAGTGCTAAATCTCCTGTTTCTGAGCTGTCTAGAACAGAAAAACAGAGAAACACATGGAACACTCCGGAACAACTCAACTGGTGAAGGCACTTCAGTCCCAGCATCCCTCTCCTCTGTGTGGCTGTGTTAACTCAACTTTGCTTGGCTACGAGCTAAATCACTTCAGTCGTGTCTAACTCTCTGCGACCCCATGGTCTGTAGCCCGCCAGGCTCCTCTGTCCATGGGCTTCTCCAGGCAAGAACACTGGAGTGGGCTGCCATGCCCTCTTCGAGTGGACCCAGGCTCTCTTATGTCTCCCATGTCTCCATATTGGCAGGCAGGTTCTTTACCACTAGCACCACCTGGGAAGCCCTTGCTTAGCCGAGCAGGCAGATTTCTTGCTCACCTTCAATCAACTGAGATTTCAGGTACGGTTGGGTATGGCTTCTTGTAATTGTGTTTAGTTAACATTTACTATGTTGAAACAACAGCACCCCTCTATACCCTCAATGACTCTGACATCCTTCAGGGGCGGGTCCTATCAGAGCTTTGGGTCTCCCTCTCCGCTGTTTTCTCTCCCACCACCACCGGCTCTGCCCTCATCTTACTCAGAATTTCTGGGAAAGGCAGAAGGGGAGGAATAACTACACGGGAGTCTGCCTAATTACGCACTCTCCTCCACCCCTACCCCTGTCAACGCTTTAGTCATAGCCCATCAGGTTCGAACGATGGTCCTGTCTCCCAGGGCATCAGTGTTTGTTCAGAGACCCACAGGAGTCCAGCCCCCTCTCCACAAAGGGCTTGTTCTCCTCTTCAGCAGCTGTGCTACCTGCCTTCCTAGCTTGAACTTGACCTCCTAATGCTTCCCTCCAGAGGATCAGAACACTGTGGGAGATGCATCAATGGGCTAATTACATGTGCTGGAGAAAAGTTCACCCCTCAGAGCAGGAGCTCTTTTGAGGTGAGAGCCACCATAAGTGCTTATGAAATGCTGACGCCTCGAGAGAGAAGGCTCCCCATTCCCTCGTCATTTCCAGGCCACGGGAGAAGGCCAAGTCTAGTGGGTGTTGGAGGCAGGAGCTGTCATTGGAACACGTGTGATGGCTAGAGGTCATCTCAATTGAGCTGTTAAATGGAGTTGTGTGTGTGTGTTTTCTTTTTAATGTGGATGGGTCACTGTTTTTATGGCTGTACTTATTTCATCTTTCTTATAACTAGCTGGGCTTATTGGCACCGCCAGGTATTGTGGACTGAAAATTATTGGGAATAACTTTTTTTCCCTTCAAATGGAAAGCCTCTCCTACTTCTTCTGAGCTTATCTTTAAAAAGTACTTAGTATAACATGACTGGTAGGTGAGTGGTAGGTAGGTGGTAGGTGAGTGACTGAATTGGGTTTATTTTCAGCTTCTTGGCATTTATTTTTTAGTATTCAAAAACCTAGCAGCCACTTGATATGTCTATGGACCACCATTTCATAGAAAAAAGGGGTAACACAATTTTTTTAAAAAGGAAAGTGAAAATGCATTTGAAATGTGAACCAATAGTTTTCTCTCAGCAAGAGACATGATATAGTCTACCATCTTTACTAATATGTCCATATCCATATGCAGACCCGTATAATGTATCTATTCAGTGGAGGAGAGTTTGGGCCACAAATGAAATCCCCTGTAAACTACTGCTTTGGGGTTTGTATTTCTCCTAAATTTGAGAACCCTTACTCATAATTATGTGTTTGGTAATGGAGGGACGTATAGGGTGACTCTGTCAGATAGTTCTGAATATCTGAAAAAGAAGGACAAGAACCCCAAGTTATAGGGCTTTTTCTCATTATCATCTTGGTGCCCATCAGCCCGCTTGTCAATTAGTCTTACTGTGAAAACAGGGATGTTTCAACAAGGAGGATGATGGGGAATGGATTCCTCATTTATTCTTTGGTTTTATTTGTCAGTTTTCTTCACATTCTTTTGTAATATTCAGATAGGGTTTTTAATATGTCTATTAATAAGCCATATGTTTCTATCAGAAGACTAGAGAAATTGTTTAGACAAATAGTTACTTCCAGGGATGGAGTTGTCCTCACAACTGTTTGTTTCTTAAAAATCTGATGTTTCATTTCCAATATTAACAATTATGGCATTTCAGCTCTGAAGTGATAGCTTCAGGATGTTCAAAACATGCAAGGTGCAACTGTGATAATACCTTGAGCAACACAGTTGAAATGATTAGTTATACAAAGCGTTTCTATTGGAATCCAGGATCATAAAGTGAAAAAAAATCATATCATCCATTAAAAAAAAAAAGCAAAACTATGTGAGCTCCTTTCTCCTTGACAGAGTGTTTTGATGAGTCAAAGTATAGAGGATTTACTGTTCATGCTTAACATGTCACACTGAGAAACTCTACACTTGGTGGCCACAATTTTATTTGATATGTAACTTTTTTGTTAAATCAAGATTATGGCTTACAATACCATCTACATGCCAATGATTCTCATGAAAAGAAAATTCCAGGTCTAGTCTGCTGGTCCCAGAGAAGAATGGGAGGTACAGCAGGCTAGACCAGGGGGGCCACCCCAGCTGGATCCAATCTGGATTAACAGATCTCCCCAACAATGAGTCATGACACATGAGCTAAATAAATGCATACTGTTTGTATAGCTGAGATTTTTGAACTTGTTTGTTAGGCAGCAACAGCTGACCAAAATACCTTATTTGTGTCATTACCTCCGTAAAGTCTGTTTTCAACACAGCAGATGGAATGGTCATTTTAGCAGCCAGATTTTGCCAGTTATGTGTTGCCCCTGCCATTGGTTCTCATTTCACTAAGGGTCAACCAGAAATTTTTATAAGAACACATATGAACTACTTCCTCTCCCTACTCATCTCCTCCCTGACTTCGACTTCCATAAGCCTCCTCACTAGCTCTCCTCTTGCCACCCATACTTCACTGCTCTCCTTGAGCATTCTAACAAGTCTAGAACTCTCTTCCTTCAGGTATCTCTCCATGGTCTTTGCTCAAATGCCACCTTCTCAGGGAGGCTGACTCTGATCATCCTATTTAAAACCCCAACTTCCATGCTCCTCCTCATCCTTTTCTTAAAAATTTTATTTATTTATTTGGCTCTGCCGGGTCTCAGTTGCAGGACTCAGGATCTTCGATCTTCGTTATCGCACACAGGATCCTTAGTTGCGGCATGGGGGATCCAGTTTCCTGACCAGGGATCAAACCTGGGCCCCCTGCATTGGGAGCTTGGCGTCTTAGCCACTGGGCCACCAGGGAAGTCCCTTTGTGTTCTTGACCTCCCCTGCACTGCTCTATTTCCTCCCCATAATGATGCTATCCTTGGTCATCTTCCAGACAGTCACTGTTAAAATTTGTCTTTTTCTGCTAGAAGGTAAGCTTTAGAAGGATACGAAACTTTGCTTTGTTCACTCAGGATCCTATGCACCTGCGACAGTGCCTGACATAGTGTAGGTACTCATTAAATACTTGTAGAATAAATGTTGGTGACCATCGAGTTTCTCTCTGAATGGTGCAGTGTGTATATGGACATTTCTATTTGCCTGACAAAGGCTCCCTGCCACGTAGCTGTTTTGTCAGCATGACTCAAGTACACCTTTCCTGGTCTACCTCACCAGGTACAAAATAATCATTTCAAAATTGAGAGTCTTTTCTGTAGCAAAGGTTTTTAGTAACAAAGAGAATAAAAACGTACAGGGCTTTAAAAAAAAAAAACTTTATTTCACATAAGCATAGAGCTGATTCATATTCTTTTCATTGGTGGTATTGCCCAGCTGAAGATGCCCACTTACAAACTCAAAGATCATGTAGGCTTTTCACCTTAAGAATCACGTCCTAATGTTTACTCTTGTTTTCCCTCTAAGCAGAGTATTTATAATTAAACTGGTTTAATACATATTTTGGTGAAAGTACAGTTTGACCCATTTTTTGCTGTGGGGCATACAACTTTGAATGGTGATTCTGTGGCTTATAACTCTTCTTCAGCTTTGGGCCACATTTGTCAATTGTGCATTCCAGTACACATTTTGTATTGAAGTGTATTATTTTGTATTTGTTTTTTAAAAAGTAGAAGGGTTTTACCATAGAAGACAAAAGGAGTTTCCCTCTGTGCTCTGAAGTAAAGGTAAAGCTTTATGCTCTCTTCTGACAAATTGTGTAAAAGATGATGTCTTCTGAGGGAAGGGTGACCTGATAACTGAATTTCAGATGCTTTCCCTTTGCGCTGCTTACTTGCAGTTGTCATCTAATGGGTTCACCTGCCTGGTCAGCTGCTGGAACCACAGAACCAAGCTCTCGTTTGAGTCTTGTTAGCTACCTATATATATAACATTTTGAATCACAGCATTTACATAACTATTTCTATCCCTACTTTTATGCTCCAGTGAACTACTTTGGAGTCCTCGATCCATTTTTGGGAATATGGTGACACAGTACTGATGACAGAAATGCGTATATGACAAACAGCCATTTTTCCCACATGAGAAGAGATGTTAGTCAAGTTGAGCTGTGCCCTCTAAACTGAGGGTTAGGTAATTGAAAAGTGAAGTGAGGAGTAACTAGGGGGAAGAAAGCAATACCACCCTTACCAGACATGGACAAACTTGAAAAATAGAAGGATTTTTGTGAAAATCATAGTTAATATCACAGTTCATATGAATCAAATTGTTCTGTCACTTGATTTCTGAAAATTGCCAAACTGCTTGCAGACCCTTTGGCAGATAAAGACTGCCTGTTAACTGAGCCCCAAGCCTGAGAAACACTGCTTCAGCCCCCAGCTACTCAAAGTGTGGTCCAGGGACTGGCAGATCAGCCTCAACCAGGAGTTGGCTGGAGATGTAGAAACTCAGGTCCCATCTGAGACCTTCGGAATCTGAATCTGTATTTAACCAAGCCCTCAGGGCATTCCCTTGTAGCCCAGTTGGTAAAGAATCTGCCTGCGATGCAGGAGACCTGGGTTTGATTCCTGGGTCAGGAACATCCCCCTGGAGAAGGAAATGGCCATCCACTCCAGTATTCTTGCCTGGAGAATCCCGTGGACAGAAGAACCTGGAGGGCTGCAGCCCATGGGGTCGCAAGAGTCAGACAGAACTTGGTGGCTAAACCACCACCATCAGGGCATTCACATGTACATGAAAGTTTTGAGAGGTGATGCTCTGGACACCCCTTCCTAAGATGGATGTCAGGAGGGTGTTCTTCCTCTCCTAATAAAGAACAGCAGCCTTGCAGGCCTTTAAGGGTGGCAGCCACACCAGCTGACCACGAAATGGGGGGAGAGAATGAGCTGCCCCGGAAGGTGTCACTTTGCCATGTGGATTATTTTCAGCTAAAGACAATGGGGGCCCAGCAGACTCAGGAAGGGGCTTCCCAGGTGGCACTAGCAGTAAAGAACCCGCCTGCCAATGCAGGAGACATAAGAGATGCAGTTTCAAAGCCGGGGTTGGAAAGATCCCCTGGAGGAGGAAATGGAAACTCCAATATTCTTGCCTGGAGAATCCCACGGACAGAGGAGCCTGGCAGGCTTCACTCCATGGGGTCCCACCAATTCGGACACGACTGAAGCGACTTACCATGCACACACACAGACTCAGGAAAAGCTTTTTACCTCCCCTTTAACTGCTTAAAAGAATTTAGATAGGGGCCTGTACCAGGAAGAGAGCTATTAGCAGAGAGGAATTTTATATCCAAAAGACTCATCTGCATGGTGTGGCAAAACATTTGTTCCCAAGCCTTGGTTCTTCCCATCTTCCTGAGAATTATCTTCTTCCCCTTTGAAGCCCAGATCCCTCCTCCCTTCTCCTTAGCTCAGGAAGGTGTTTAAACCTCAATTACCTGACTGCTGGGAATCTCATATTTTTACGAGGCTCCCACTGTACAAAATTTGTTTTTCTCTTGTGTGTCTGTCTTATGTCACTTTAATTATTAGATCAGCCAGAAAGCCTAGAAGGGAAGGAAGGAAGAGTTGGCTATGCTGACTGAATAGAGTCATCTCTTCACTTCTAGCTGGCATAGATTGTGGGGGACAGTGAGGGCTGGGCTGGCTCTTGGTCAAGGTTTTACCAGCAAAAGGATGCTCTTGGGGACCAAGGCCAGCTTGGATGCAGCTTGTATCTTTGGACCCAGTGTTATGAAAAGGAGACAATTTGAAATGATTTGGTGGATGACGTTGCACGGTCACGGAGGCTTGAAGGGAGCAGTTATTTTTTCTTTCTTTTGTTCAGGCAGCAGCTGTGGCTCCCAAATGTGTTGCCTGCTAGGGATTTAGAACTTGATGATTCACAGGTTTTGTGAGTTGGTGCTTTTCTAACTGGACAGTGGTCTTGGCCATGCGTGTAGTTACAGCCCAGGTTCAGAATTAGACAAAAAATGAGAGCAGTATCCCCACCACCTCCCAGTTGCCTCTCAGCCAGTGTATGCTTCCTTGTTACCCCAGTACGTGGGATGGATGGGTCCTGTGTCCCCTGATGTCACATCTCACCCTGCTCCTCCCTTTCCCTAGACCGTCTCCCCCACATTGCCAGCTTTTACTGGCCATTTCAACCACCACTTCCCCTTTGATGATTTTCTGCAGCTGGATGACATCTCTAACCACTTCCAAAGTCCCTTTCATCTAGTGGGTTGCAACCTTGGCTGCACATCAGAATCATCTGAGAAGATTTAAGACATCCTGATGTTCAGGCTCCAGCCCAGACCAGTCAAGTCAGAATCCAGTGGGTGGATCCAGGCATTAGGAGTTTGTAAAGCTCTCCTGGTCCATCCGGTGTCCAACCAGTACCGTAATTCCTGTCTGGGACTTCCCTGGTGGTCCAGTGATTAAGAATCTGCCTGCCCATGCAGAGGACATGGGTTCCATCCCTGGTCTAGGAAGATCCCACATGCTGAGAAACAGCTAAACCCCTGCTCCAGAAGTACTGAGTTTGCAGTCTAGAGTCCTCAAGCTGTGACTACTGAGCCCACGTGCTGCCTAGAGCCTGTGTTGTTCAACAAGAGAAGCCCTCACTCAACACAACTAGGAAAAGACCATGCATAGCAATGAAGACCCACTGCAGCCAAAGATAAATAAACAAACTTAAAAAAAAAACCACTAAAAATATACTCGTCTGATCACTGTAAACTCCATGAAGCTAGGATACATCTGTTTGGTTTTCTACCCCCGATGTTGGGACATCAAGGGTTCTTAGTGTCTGTCGACAGTCTTGTGCTAAGTCTGCCTGCAACCCAGTATAATTGAGGAAGAAGTCGGGATCTTTGAAACTATAGGGTCCTGGGTTCAAAACTCCCCTCTGCCATGAGTCAACTACATGATCTAAGGCCAGGACTTAACATTCCTGTTTCCCTGGTCCATGCACATGAAGTGGGGTTTAAATGTGATGCTCCCAGAGTGGTTGTAGGTTGAGATGAGATATTGTATATGGAAAAGTGAGGCCTATAGCAAAAAATCAATTATTTGTTTCCTTTTCTTCCTTTTGATACTTTTCCTTTTTCCCTCTAGGCATGATGCCAGGTACAACCAATCCAGGACTGAATTCAGTTCAGTTCTGATAAATCAGCACTCCTGAATGCTGGCCATCTGCAAGATGGTGAGACAGCAGGGTTTCAGGGAGGGTGGCCTGGTGACTTTGGTTAACCGAGGGTTCCCTGGAGACCTTCAGTTGCTGAAGGGTGAGTTCCACAGGATGACTGCATTGCTTAGGCCACATCTTGAGGTTGGGGGCATTCGAATTGGTCTCTTGCACTTGGTCCTTGCTGAGCTGTTTGCTTCCCACTGATCAGTTCCCAGGGGAGAGGGGGCAGAAAGGAGGATGCTGACATGCAGAGACTCTGACCCCTGTATGGCCCAGTTCCCTCCTTTACCTCCAGCCTGACTTGTTGGAGCTTCTCTTTCCTCCTCACTCTTTGCTAAAACGAATCAATCTGCATGATGGGGTGATGCAATGGGCAAGATGTCTTTGAATTAATGTGCTTTCTGAGACTCACCATTGCTTATCTGTCGCATCTTTACTGATCCCATTAATGATGCTGACACTGGCAATTCCTAACTTTGATTATCAGCCATATATTATAAGTATCTGATAAATATTGGTTAAACTGAATGAATGACAGGTTGATGGCCAATATTTGGGAAGCATGTGGAAGCTTCCACAGGTAGGCGTCTTACTCCTGGCAACCTCCTCCACACCAAGCCTGCTGCCTGCTCTGAAGGACAAACACACTTGAAGGCTTCTTGGCTAATCACACAAGTAATCTGAGATTGTATTTCAGGACCATGCTATAAGCATCAGCTATCTTTGAACTGTGCTATGTATGGAGAAGGGGTAAGAAATCAGGGCAACATCATGCGTAAATCAGAATATTGTTATGGTTTCTTATAAGAAACAAATCTCTGAAGTGCTCCTTTCAAAAACATTTGAATTGATCAGGTAATCTATCTGTTTCATTTATTTTGTGAAATAAATTCCTCTTCTAGCCTTCTTTGTCCTTCTGCTCCAATCTGGAAGGAGGGGGGAGGAGAAAGCGAGGGTGGAGAGACCCGGTGCGGGGGACATAGCTTGGCAAGTAGGCTATCAGGGTACCCAGTCTGGGAGTCTCTGCTATGAGCTGATACTGGGGTCATAGGCAGAACTTCTCAGAAACCTTCCTGCCACTCATGAGGCCTTTGACTAACTGAAGCACGCCCCCCCAGATTAGCTGGCCTAGTCAACTGAGGGCAGATGTTAATCACATCTGAAAATATGCATCCCCAGCAAGATCTAGATTAATATTTGATTGAATGGGGATTATGTCCTAGCCACGGTGACACGGGAAACTGTCATAGCTGAGGAGAGGTGGGGTCATGGTACAAGACCACGAACACAGTAGCAGTAGAAATGAATGTTTGTCTGAGCTAGTTCCCTGTTCCATGGGCATGCAGAGCTTCCTGAATTCTCAGTGAGGGCTTGTCCAGGGCTCTTTTCACGGGGTGCGTACTCTATCCATCCACTGAATGGAGCCCCTTTCAGCCTCTGTCTGATTACCTTTCTTCTTACTGTCAGTGGTTCTCCCCAAGGATTGAGTAAGGATCATCCATGGGGCCTTTTGAGGAAAAATCTGCTTGTCCTCTTGGAGACTCTGACATGGTCCTTTGGTGAGGAGGGCATATCAGAATCTCTTTCTTAGAGAGAGGTGAGGAAGGTCGTGCAGCAGTTGAGAAACTTTTCAGTGAAGCTGCGATGCATGTCTTCTCCTTCCAAATACATACTTCCAGGCTAGACCTTTTCCTTAAACTTCAGATTCTTGTAAACCTCTGGACAGCTCCATGAAGCTCTGCCTGAGAACCTCAGACTCAGCATATCCAGAGCTGAATTCATCAGCTTTTCTTTGTTCCTCCTAAAACCCTTGGTGAATGGAGTCATCAACCTGTTGTCACCTAAATCTTAAATATGGGGTCATTTTGGGCTCCCCCGGCTTCCTCACTTTCCATATCCAGTTACCAGCTTTGTTGAGTCTAGTTCTGAAACCTGTCTAGAAGCTGCCTCTTCTCTATCCTCCTGGATTCTGCCTTAGTTAAGCCTCTCATTGTCTCTCTCCTGGGCCAGTGAAATAATAATGGCCTAACTGGGCTATTGCACCAATACCCAGTCTGCCTGGTATTCCATCTCCTCACAATGCATGTAGTTTTCTTCTCTGTTTACAATATTTCAATAGCTCCCCATTCTCAAAGGATCATGGCTCAGACTACTTCGTCTGATTTACATTTCCAGAATTATCTCTTATTCTTCCATTTTTCTGTGTTCAAACACATGAATAGTAGTACCATGTGGAATAATGTATGGTTCCTCTAACACTTCACACCCCTCTGCTTCACACCCCTCTATCTCCTGCCCAGGTTCTCTCCTTTGATTGGAGTGCCTTTTCCATATTCGGTTAATACTGGAAATATTAATACAGGATCCACCCCACCTCCTGCCCCACAGTTCAGCATCTATCATGTCTGCTTGGTCAAACACTCTCATCTTTCAAGACCTCCCTCAGATGTAAGTTCTTCCATGACAACTTTCTTGACCACACCTTCACCGCCTTCCTGCATCTTGAAGCCAAAGCTTCAAGAACTGATTATATATGAAAATAATATCATTGTGAAAATTAAAAGTAATGCAGATAAACCAAAAGGCTCTCTTGATTCGGCTCTCCTATTTTCATTCTTCTTCTTGTTATCAGTCTGCTGGGAGTCAGTCCAGACTTTTTCACTAACAATTTATCTTGAAAATATTTCCATGTGACTTTATGTGTATGGGTCCATCTCTACAGAGAGTATAACTGCTGCAGAATATGGGTATAATACGGTTTAGTTAACCCCTGCTATCGATGGATATTCCCCTTCTCCGCCAGTATTTTGTAATAACTGTGTCACAATGAATATCATTTTGTATACCTCCTCATGCATAAATGCCAAGCATTTCTTTTCTACAGGGAAGCATAAAAGGAGAAGTCTGGATATCTGATTCTACATACTCTTGACATATATTTGTATTCAGAAAATTTTTTTTCTCATGCATCAGTAAGAGTTCTTTGTATAATTTGAAGAATAATCCTTAGTCACACAAACAAAGTATATGTGTAGTTTTCTCTGCTTCATTTAAAAATTTTGCTTGAACCCGGGTCTCCAGCATTCCAGGCAGATGCTTTAACCTCTGAGCCACCAGGGAAGCCCTGTTGTGTTTTTAATTATAAGAAATTTTATATTTTTGTGGAGTCAAATGTGTCATTTTCTGTTTTTGGTTTGTACCTTTCTCAGGACCATCAGTATGCATATCCATATTCTATTTTATATTTTTGTTATCCTGCAGGTTTACTTTTTCCATTTAATTCTTAAAGTTACTTGTAATTTAATTTTGTGTATGTTGAGAGTATTACCTAATTTTCTATCTTTTTCCATACTGAATGTCAAATTGGTCCCTACTGTTTTTTGGTTAATAGTCTATTCATCTATTCTCCCAAGTTGAAATGACATTTTTTATGAATTAAGTTTCTAAATATAGGTCATGAATTTGTTTCTGTCCTTTGTAGCAGATTTTCTTGTTCTTTGCTTATTTCTGAGCCAATACTACAGTGTTTTTGTTACTATACCTTTATCATATGTCTAGATACTTTATAGTGTCTGTCTTCTAGATATTTGATGAGACTGAGTCACATATCTTTGAATTTTAAAGACCTTTTATATAGTTTGCATCCATATGTGTTGAACGATGCAAATGAATAAACCAGAAGCTCTTGGTACTATTGATGCTACACCTGGTATTCTCAAGGTCTCAAAGACTGTGTTGTAAAATAGCTTTTCCAGTCCTTACTTCCTATTTTAGCTCAGCACCTCAATGTGTTATTTCATAGGAATTTTCTTCTTCTCATTATTATTTTGAATAAATATGCATCTACAGTGTACAAAACCCCAAAGATACAAAACTGTTAGTTCTCTCTTCAATTCTTAAGATGCAGTCATACTCAGTTTCTTGTTTAACCTTCCACAGCTGCAGCACACCATCTGCCCTGCACCTTGGTCTTTTTGTTTAGCAATATATCTTGGTGATCATTCCATATCAGTACATATGATGCTGTTTCATGAGATGCCTGTGCCATGTTTTATTTAACCAGGGTAGCAATTCATTTGTTTTAATAAATATCCTTTGTACATATAAAATCCTCAAATATCTGGAATCAAAATTTTGCCCATAAAATTGGTGGGTCAAAGGGTATTTGAATTTTCAGCTTTGATTTATACCAGTAAGTTGTCCTCTAAGAAGTTTCTATAAACTTTACGAATGCAGACCATGACAGCATTTGCCACTGGGCTTCAAACTTGTTCAGACATGTGCTGAGTACCAGGCAGAAAACTACAGAGGTGTTAGCTGGGACCCTGACAGTGAGAGCTACTGTGTGTGTGTGCGCGTGTGTGTATATGTGTGACCTATATATGGTAAAAAGTTCAAAGAAGAACCATAAGCCAATTCATTAGGGTGCTGTTTAAAGCTCTAATAATGAATGTAAGCATTAGTGGTTTGAATAAACCTCCTTTGCCTTTATTATTCATTAGAAACTGGCAGTAAATAATAGGCTTGAATTCCATAACCCTGATGCTGCTAATCAAAGCACTGAGCATTTCTGAAGATCATAAATTATTATTCTTCACAACAGGGGAAAAAAGGGAATTCAGGGTTTATAAATTGCTAACTGGTTCACCAGTTAGCCTCTGTTCTGTTCTTGGGCTGACTCAGAGGGAAAGAGGCTGGTTATTACATCTTGAAGCTAGAACTCTGTCTTATTGGGTAGGACACAGTTTACTCAAACTCCCAATATCATACCTACCTGGAGTCACTGGGGTAAGTGGTCCAGCCCAGATTAAGAAGCCCTCAATCTTCTTGTGGGGCTTCCCAGGTGGCGCAGTGGTAAAGAATCTGCCTGCCAATGCAGGAGACGCAGGTTTGATCCCTGGGTCGGGAAGATCCCCTGGAGAAGGAAATGGTAACTCACTCCAGTACTCTTGCGTGGGAAATTCCATGGTCAGAGGAGCCTGGTGGGGCTACAGTCCACAGGGTTGCAAAGATTGAGCACACATGCACAATCTCCTTGTGGGTTATGGTTCAGGATGTTTAGCTGGAAAAAAGAGTCTTTTTCCAAGCAGAAGAGAGCTTTGCCTGTGGCTAGGAGGCTATTTTTACTCTGCCATCTTAGCAAGTTGGTGCTGGGATAGACATGTATCTTTCCTTCTTCACCCCACCTCATTTCTATCCAGCATGTTATATTTCTCTCCCTCCTCTCCATTTCTGCCCCTGTTTTCACTCACATTTGTCTGTTTCGGGGGAATCTTCTCTTTCCTTGGTGTGTCTTTTTCTAAGCAAATGGAAAGAAACAAAATATGAGTTCCCGTCCCTTCCTTTTTTCACATGATAAAGGCAGAAGTTAAGACGAACCTTTCTCTTTTGCCCTTCCTTTGGTCCTTTCTCCTCTAGTCCCTCCTCCCCTATTTTTGGAGCTCTTTTTGGTTTCTGGTCCCCTGTCCTGTGAAAGGAGGAGGTGCTCCCCTCTGTCTGATCCCACCTTTCATTATGTCCTCCCAGCTCCATGCTCTCTGCATGCATCACTGACTCGGCCAGAAACTCCCATGACTCTTCCTGGCCAGAGGATGCCTGCATCTCCCTTGCATCACCTTTCACCTGGTACTTCAAGAGTAAGGGCTTGGCACTGCCAATTAGCAAGGACAGTAGATGGCGGCTTAGTCACTAAGTCGTGGCTGGCTCTTGTGACCCCATGGACTGTAGCCTGCCAGGCTCCTCTGTCCATGGGGATTCTTCAGGCAAGAATACTAGAGTGGATTTCCATTTCTTTCTCCAGGGGATGTTCCCTGGAAATCCAGGAATCGAACCTGGGTCTCCTGCATTGCAGTTGCTAAACCGAATGAGGTACAAGGGAAGCCCAGGACAGTAAAGGACGTTTTAAAATAATGTACTAGCGAACACAATCGTACTTTATAACAAAGTTTTATTAGGATTAAGTCAAATTAGAAAACTTCATGCTCTGCTGCTTGCCTTATTTATCTGGAATGACCAGGATATACTTAGCTGAGCAGAAAATAATTTGTGCCCCTGGATTCTACCGTTTGGAAAGCAAGAGGATTGCTGTGCATAGCGGCGTGCCCGGCACCTCCATGGTTCGTGTCGAAAGCCTAAAGACTTGTCAGCAAAGCATATGTTACTTTCAAGTTTTGGGCCCCACGAAGACGCTCATCCGATGCAGACTCTTCAGAACCTGGGCACCTATGACTCGGGCTGCCCTTTTGGGGCTGCCCTTTTTGGGGTCTGATATGAACATCTGTTATTTCAAGAGAAGCTGGGTTTGAGGTATCTTAATGGCTTAAAGGCACAGGTCGTGCAGCTGAATTAAAAGCTGTTGTGTTGGTCTCTCCGCCACAGGCCACGAGCCACGTCTTGTGAGGAGGGTGCTGATGCTGCGTCCTTGGCGCTGCGGGAGAGGGGGGGCGGGGAGTCGGGGGGCGGGGGGGGGGGTGCTCTGCGCACGCGCAGTCCTGCTCTCGGTCCCGCACCGCGCTGCTGTTCTCAGGTGAGAACTGTAACTGGAGAGGAGCCTGGGCTATAGGATCTCATCGCCCCACAGACAGAAGGACCTGCCACAGAGCCAGGAAGTGACTCGAATGCAAGCAAGGATAGGAAAGCTGAAACCTGGTGCGGGGAAGAGAACCCCACTGTCCCTGGAAGGGGTCCCGCCAAGGGGGAAAGCGGCACTGCGTTTAGTGCGGAGTGCTTCCCAGCTGTGAGGAACCCCTTC
This sequence comes from Oryx dammah, assembly GCF_014754425.2. Taxonomy (NCBI): domain Eukaryota; kingdom Metazoa; phylum Chordata; class Mammalia; order Artiodactyla; family Bovidae; genus Oryx; species Oryx dammah. The sequence continues at coordinate 31,580,209 of NW_024070186.1, forward strand.
AAGCAGCGGCAGGAGCCGCTTGAAGATGATGCCCAGGACAGGGGTCCCCACGCACCAAGGCCATCAGCAGTGGTGTAGAGCACTTATCTGGACAAATAGCCCTGGATCACTAGGAGCGAGTGGGACCCTAGGTTCTAAACATGTAAAACGTGTCACTTCCTGAATAAATGGGTATTCCCTTCAGCTTAGGAGCCACGCGTTTAAGCTCAGAAACTCTTTTTAAACAGAGTTTTAAAACTCTCCCTAAAGAGGGAATAGAATCTCAAATCTGAGGGAAGGGTCAGGAGAGCTATACACAGCAAAGAAACACCTTCAGACACAACAACTGTTTCATCCTTCCAGCAACTAGACACCTGTCTCCTATCCCCACACCCTTCCCACCCTCCCCAGTTCATTAATAAAAATGGCACTGTCCAAAACTTAAATCAGTTGCCTAATATAGAGGGATGATAATAAATTCTCATTTCTGTGGGCACCAGAGGATGTATGTTTTGAATCTCTCCTTTCTGCCCTTCATACACTTTCCAACCTCTTTCCATGCACTTGGCCTCATCAGCTTGGCTTGTATTCCTCAGTGAGCCCTGCATGACCTGTGATCATGTCTGTGCTATTCACGTCCATCAGTTCAGCTGGGATTGACTAGGAGTTTTCTCAAGCTTGAGTTCATAGCTTCCCAGGCCAAGGTCCCCCTCATAAATGTTTTCCTTGCTTGGAGTCTGGGGTGAAGCTTTCTGGTCCTCCCCAGGAGGGCTGCAGGGTGAGGTGCCTTGCTCCTGGTAATTCATGGCAAGCTCATCCTGGTTTACGATGCATTCAACATCATCCTCTTTGAGATGTTCCTAGATTTTGGAGAGAAAGAGAGAGACTTCACTTGATAAAAGCAGAAGACAATAGCAGTCCTGCAGTTCATTTTCCTTTTTACACTGCTCTGTCTTGACTTGGCTGAAGTTTCTGGTATGCCACATGTAACTTTTTCCATGTCTGCAGGAGTTGTGAAACATTTCTAAAATGACCTTGAAGATGGACATCATCACACAATCATAAGAAGTCTCCAAGTCTCATCAGTAAGAGAACGTGTGCCAATTGAGCACATCTGTGGGTTAAATAAAATGCTAAAGGGGAGTTAAAATAAAATGCTATGGATCTTTTGAATGGGTATCTAACCTGGATGAGAGGAGTTTTTAGAATCGTTTGACCTCAGAGTACAGAATGATTCCCAATATTGGTTTTGGAATGTACCAGTATTGGTTTTAATATTTTAACTCAATGTCTGCTATATTTTCTTTGAAAAGTTTCAAATGGGATGAGTGTCCCAAGGCTAAAAGTGGTTGGAAGTTTCCATGGTGGGTAATGGTGGAAACCAACTAGATCTGGCCAAAAAAGTTGTCCTCTCCTTGAAGAAAAGGAATTAAAATCTCAAATTTTCTTTCACTGGCTTTGGGAAGACCTCACAGAATTCCCTGTAGAATGAGCCCTGGTTAGGTAACCTTAGGTCAGTGGTTTGGAACTTCAGCCTGTACTGGAATCACTCCTTGAAGCACAGATACTGGGTTCCTGAGGCCAGAATTCTGAGGTGGGGCCTGAGAATCTTTGTTTAAAACAAATTTCCAAGCGAGGCTGAAACTGCTGGTCTGAGGACACACTGAGAATCGCCGGCTCAGGCTGTTGTGTTCTGAGCACATGTGAAATCTGAGATGACTTTTTCTCTGTTTAGACATGGGGTCAGCCACCTCCAAGGGTGCCACAAACTCCAAGATTCTGCTCCTCTCCCATCTCTGACACTCTGATTTACTGGGAGGGAGTCTAATTGCTTCTCATCAGTTTATTTATCCCACTCCCTTCAGCTATAAGGCACCCGGCCTGATATTCAAAGCCTCAAAACATAGCAGTTTGTGAGTTCACATTACTTCTTTTATATTTTTCTAAATTCATTTTATGGTTAAAAATATTGGTGACAGTAAAAAATTGCATTTTTAAAAAGAAGAATGAGCCCACATCAGCAACAATGAAAAAGAAAAGAGAGAAGCTTCTTGGTGTAGTGAATTTTAAGAACTGTATGCTTCCTCCTCAAGGTGGGAAGAAATAGCCCCAAGGTTCTGGGTTTTATCAGTATTCACCAAGCCTGTCCCTCACGAGATGTTTACTCACCCCATAGGCCTGAGGACTGGTGAGCAGTCGGGAAATTGGGCCACACCATTCAGGTAACGTCGTGGTCAGTGGAGGACCAGAGTGGGTTAGAATTGGTTTCAGGTATCTGTGAGGCCTGTTAAGGAATACTTGCCAAGAGGAAGTCAGGATTGAGTTTCTCACATAGCACAAACCTTTGCATGCAGTGAAGATAGTTATTTTTACCTTCAAATCCCCTACTCCCTCACTGAGGAAGTAATGTGGCCTGCACAAATTTGCTATTTATGTTCTTTGATCCCCACACTTCCCAGCCCTCCTGGTAGTCTTTACTCATGGGGAAATGGCACCTGGACCAGCCAGTGTCAGAGAGGTGTAAATGGTCCTCTTTTCCTTGCCTCTCCCACTCAACATCTTCTCTGCTTAGAGAATATATTCTTAATAATTATTTGAAATAATAGCATAAAATATTGTGTTTTCCTAAAACTGCACACACAGCTTAAACCACTGGTAATTTTCACACAAAAAGCAAGAGGTATTTCATAAAACGTTCCCTCATTTGAGAACTGGGTAGTGAACACATTGTTTGCCAAAATAGTTATTTTCACTATTCAACACAGTCACTTTATACTTCATACATCAATGCATTGCCATACAAAATTATGTAAATAAGCTGGAGCTAGGTTTATTCTACTGTCTAACACCTGTCTTTCTCCTCTCTTCATCCCAAAGTGCTCTAACTAGTTAAAAGAAAAACCTGTTTATCTAAAGCCTTTAGGTTTCCCTCCAATCTAGCAATAATGAAATCCCTAGAGGCTGCCACCTCAGGTTGCCTTTTTTTCCCTCCCAGAAAGGTAGTGAAATTATGTCACCATTCCATCAGAAACAACTTTCAAGCTTTGTATTATTTCCTCTGCTGGAGAATAGTTCACCTCGTCAACTTTCTGAAATGCTATAATGAATAGGGAGAGGTAAAAAACATGGGAAGCATTTAATGTTGGTTCATGAAGATGCGCACTCACCCCCAGGCACTCAAGAGAGGATCTTGGAGGCTTTACTGGAGCCCACCCATGGGTGGATGACACCACTCCGTCATTCCAGGATGCCCTGAGTGTGTGGGACAGAGGGGCATGCAGCCGGCAGGGGCCAGGAATCTGCTGGCCTCTGGCTTTGAATCATTCATCCCCACAGTGGGGACAAAGCAGGAGAGGCTCATGAACACAGCCTAGTTATGATGCGAGGAGAGCGATTGAAGAGATACTTAAGAGAGTCTGTGATTGCAACTGTGAGCGGAAAACTTGACTTCTTTCAGATGCGCAGCTGTTGTGCTCAGTTAAGGATGGGGAAGATATGAAAGTTCAGAGCCTGGCATTGCCTGCGACATCTTGCAAGTCTATCTACAACTCTGGAAAGCTCTTGATGATCTTCCATTAATTTTTATTACAGAGTGTTATTTTCTTCATTTTATGGATGAAGTCATTGAGGCCTAAATATACGATGATTTTAAGTAATCCAGAGGCTCCCTTTACTATCTGGATCCACAAAGATCATATGTTAGCAGAAGGGAATTTCTCAGGGTGGAATTGAGTATGTGACCAGTTGGTTCTTCAAGGAGAAAACCTCGCAGACCACACCCCTGCTGGTGAGCTATGGACCCGCTCAGGCAGGAGCATTTGATCTAATAGGCTTTATGATGTGCATAGGTCAGGGGAAAAAATTTTTTTTAATAGGAAGCTGAGATGGAGGATATGTGTGTGTGTATATATATATGTGTATATATATATACACATATGTACATATATACACACACACATATAACTGGAGTATAAGTCAAAGAAAATTCAGCCAATTTTATTTCCAGATGGAAAAGTCATGTATTCCCAGGTGGCACTAGTAGTAAACAACCCACCTGCCAATGCAGGAGACACAAGTGACGCAGGTTCGATCCCTGGGTCAGGAAGATCCCCTGGAGAAGGAAATGACAACCCACTCCAGTATTCTTGCCTGGAGAATCCCATGGGGAGAGGAGCCTGGGGTTCTACAGAGGAGCTACAGTCCATGGAGTCGCAAGAGTTGGACACGACTGAAGTGACTTAGCAAGCACAGCACATAAATCAAAGAAAATCCAGCCGATTTTATTTACAGATGGAAAAGTGACAGCAAATAAGCAACATTTTTAGCGATGCTGTGTAAGTAAAAACAGGGTTTGTCAAGGTTTTAAGTTTAAGAGAGGCCTGGGCAACTTCCATTGTTTGAAATTCTCAGTATACTGAAAAATCAAAATGACAAAACCATGTCACAAAAGGAAAACACAAATTTAAAATTGCACAATGAACATTTTCTTCTTTTCATCCTGATGTCATTGTTCAGTGGCTCAGCCATGTCCGACTCTTTGTGACCCCATGGACTGCGGCATGCCAGGCTTCCCCATTCTTCACTACCTCCCATTTGCTCAAACTCATGTCCATTGAGTCAGTGACACCATCCCACCATCTCTGGATCCTCTGTCGTCCCCTTGTCCTCTTGTCCTCCGTGAGGTATCTCTTTAACTCTCTGTGTCTTATTATTGGAGCTAACACTTAATCACTTACTTTGTGGCTTTCTGTGAATGTGAGGCCTGGACCAAATGGGCTACCATTTGGTCCCTCTGGACAGGCTCTGGGATTCCCAACTCAGAAGACTTGTGTTCAACTGGCAACTCTGCCCCTTCATTGACTCTATGACCTATGGCCTAGCGACTGACCCCCGTGAGCCTCAAGTATTGCTGTGAATGTTAGCTGATATAATGTGGGAAAATGGTGTTGCACTCTCTCACATGCCATTCAAATGCTATTTTATAAAAAAATTATTTCTTAAGTAATACTTGTTGGAGAAAGTGGTGTGTTGATTGTTGTTCACATAACAGAGGAGAAATGATGCTAGGGTAGAGATGAGAGAATGGCACTCAACACTTGGTGTGGTATCAGGAGTCATAAGCTAGTAGTTAGTGGTTGGAAAATTTAAGCAGCTCCTGCACCAAAAATAGCTATTTGGGTTAAACATTACTGCATGGGGGCTGGTGTCAGGTGGTAGGTGAGAGGTAGGAAAATTTGTTGTCATAAAACTCTTCTTCTAGGAAACTCATGATGCCATTCTGGCTGTGTCTCAGTAGCTTCAGGTCAAAGGAATAACACACATATCCTGTGGCAGTGAATGGAATGTTTAAGTACCATCCACAGACACCATGTGGAGCAGGGTCTATGTTTGCCAACATCTTAGTTTGCCCAGAGCTTGCCATATATAACGTTATGTGCTCAATGGATGTTTACTGAATTTATGGTCTAGGAAAATATTCAAGGGTGCTATGAGTGATGGAGGTAGATTCTGGGTGACTATGCCAAGGGAAGAATGAAGGGGGCAGATGACAGCCAACAGATGAGGATTTTCTGAGGATAAAAGGCTGAGGAAGGTCAAGTCAAAATGGACTTCTTGGGACTAAGATATTAGACAAATGGGACCATGTGCAATGGCAGAAGATAAAGTGACTAGAAAACAGCCATCGTATCTCGCTTGCTTGACCATTCATTTGTTCCTTCATAGACTCACATGTTTTTATTTTATGTGCAAAACTAGTGGGGTACCCACATAAGAAAATTAACAGTTACAGTCTGGTGGCTCATATGGTGAAGAATCTGCCTACAATGCGGGAGACCCAGGTTCAATCCCTGAGTTGGGAAGATCCCCTGGAGAAGGGAATAGCACCCCACTCCAGTATTCTTGCCTGGAGAATCCCATGGACAGAGGAGCCTGGTGGGCTACAGTCCATGGGGTCGCAAAGAGTCAGACATGACTGAGCAACTATCACTGTATAGAATGCAAAGTGTTTTTGCCATATATTCTTGTCTCTAGGTGGTGGTCACCTAGAGGGTAGGGCTGTCCCCTTCACCTGGTAAAGTGGCTGATACATTTTAGATGTTCAAGAGATAGTTGTTGAATTAATGAAGACAGTAAGCTCAAAGAGAATAAAAGAATTGTTCAGTGGAATCCAGCCAGTTAGTTATTGGAAGAACTGGCCTTGAGATCCCAGACATTTCCATCACATTGAGCATCTTCCTTCTGTTACAGAGACACTGAGTAACAGGTCTCATCTGATTGGATAACTGATTTGGAATGGGGGAATCAGTGACTTTCTGAGTTCTTCATTGCTGAGCAGGGTCTGGAAAGTGGCTAGATCACCAGGGTTACTGGAATTATTAAAATAGTAAGAAAACTCTTTTGATCTCCAGAAAACCTCTACTGCTGATTTTGCAAACTGGGTAATTTTTCTTATCAGGTTCTAGTGTATTTTTGGAGAGAGAGATATTCCCCACTGGGTATTTTTGGTACAGCTAGTTTTGCTTTTCTAATAAGTTAGAAATACATCGAGATGAAATGTAAGGCTCTGGGGTGGGGGGGCGGGAAACCAATGACTTTTCTCATCTTTAAAGGGCATGAGTTTGGGAATAGCAGTTTGGTTCAGGAGATGTAAGTAAAAGCTGGAGCTCTACCCAGAATTTAACATGCGTGAAATAGGAAAGACAATTAACTCAGGCCAAAAGAGAAAATGCATCTGCTATCAGCAGGTCCAGACCTAAATTTAGTGCTTAACTGAACTAACTTCCAAAGTACATGGTGACATTGATTTCTCTCTTCTGTTCGTTTTTGCTTTGATTATTTTATTTATTTAAAAATTTTATTGGAGTATTATTGTTTTACAATGTCCTGTTGGTTTCTGCTGTATAACAAAGTGTTGAATCAGCCATATGTATACACATATCTCCTTCTTGAAGCTCTCTCCCCTCCCACTCACATTCCACCTCTCTAGGTCATCACAGAGCACGAAGCTGAGCTCCCTGTGCTATACAGCAGCTTCCCACTAGCTAGCTATTTTACACGTGGTAGTGTATATTGGTCAATCCCAGTCTCTCAATCCTTCCCACCCTCCCCTTCCTCACTGTGTTTACACATCTATTCTCTATGTCTGTGTCTCTATTCCTGCCCTGTAAACAGGCTCATCTGTAAAATGTTTAGATTATTTTAAATCATCATTTTTTGCCCATTGTCTTTGGAGTCTCAAAGAGTCAGACACGACTGAGTGACTTTCACTTTTCACCTTCATAAAACTACGTCCCATTTGCTGAGTCCCCTCATGGTTCTTTACTCAGCATCCGTGAACAGAACTAGCAGAGGACATCCCCAAATTGTACACACCCTGTCACTCTTTGATTTCAATGTACAAATCACACCCTTTATGCTTTGTTTCACAGGAAATGGGGGCTGACAAGTTGAGTGTGTTCCCCCTCTTTCCTTGGGATTTATTGGATTCTGTAATTAGACACTCACTGTCTTGCCATCTTGCCTAAGGATGTGATCAACCATTCTGCTAAATTGTCTTTGAGGTTCAGGTTGGAGGAAGGCTTTCAGAGTCCAACCAAAGCCCTCCTCTTTGAGCTGTTTCATCACTCTGTTCTCTCTTGCTTGACTTCAGTTCTGCACTGGGTACTCACAGGGAACACAGGGCTGGGATCCTGTCCCAGCAACCACTCTATTTCCAGAACAATCTATCAGGATGGCACTTTCTCCTCCTAGGCTATCCATGAAATTCTGGTTTAAAATCAAGGAAAAGGTAGAAACCCGCTATTCACACACATGGGTGAACATGTATTCCTTTGGTTGATAATCCTAACCTTTACCATTCTAGAGGAAATGGTCCTAGGTAACTGCTGGGGCAGAACAGAAGTCTGGATAAGCATTCTGATAAGTAAGCAGAACTGTCTAGAATAAGCCAGCAAGGATTGACTGTAACCCCCTTCAGCTTGATCCCTGAGTTCTGCCACTCATGTGTCTATTTGGTCTCCCTTCAAGGTCAATGTGTACACACCTACCTGAGAGCGTTTAACACATTATCTTGAAGTTAATTGTTTACATCTCTGTCTCCCTGTTTAGATTCTAAGCTCCCTGAGGGCAAGGATGTGCGTTCCTGTGTGCTCAATCCGTTCAGTCCTGTCCAACTTTTTGCAGCTCACCAAGCTCCTCTATCCATGGGATTCTCCAGACAAGAATACTGGAGTGGCTTGCCATTTCCTTCTCCAGGGAATCTTTCTGATCCAGGGATCAAACCCACATCTCCTGAATTGCTTACCCACTGAATCACTTAGAAAGCCAGAAGGCAAGAAATTTATTATTAAATAAAATCTCTTATTGTAAAATGGAAAAGGGATACATCAAACCTCACAAGCCTAATGTATTGTATCTTAATGGAAGCTTCTAGATTGCAGGAAACAGAACTATGTGGCCTAATCCTTGAAGCCCTTTCCAGGTGTCTCATTCTAAGCAAAACTTCTTCCTTTCCCCAAAAGTAACTGTATCCTGACTATTATACTAATCACTTCTTTGAGTTTTTATTATAGTTTTGTCACTTAAATGTGTATTCTGACACACTACAGTTTGGTCTTGCCTATTTTAAAAATGTATTATGTCTTTTAATCTATAGATTACTCTTCCACCCTCTTCTTTATAATTTATCTGCTAAAGAACTTGGGTCATTTGACCTGTGGAGTTTCCCATAGTCTGAATTGCTGTTTGCAAACTCATGTGCAACCCGTCATGTTCCTCTGCCCTTTGTATTTCCTTCAATTTGCCAACTGGATCCAGAGATGGGATCAGACTCAGGTTCTATTCTCTCCCTTCAGCAAGACTCAAGAAGGCACAGCATATCTGGCTGTCTCTCTCTGTGTGTTCTCAGCAGCCACTGATGTGTAATACCTATATCTATTTGCTCACTGGGATGTGCAAACAGTGAAATTCTAATTTTATCTTTTTATTCTTTTATTAGGTAGAATACTTTAATAAAGAGACATTTTTCATTTGTCCTATTGGAATGTTCAGTGGAATAGTCAATATAGGAAAGGCAAAATAAATGTTTGATTTATTCCCTCTGTTTACTAGTTTTCCAGATAACGATTGGTTATGACTCCCTGAAAATGACTTTTTCTTTGCTTAAATATCACCATGAAGTAATGAATTTAAATGAATTTGATTGTAATTATTATCATCATTGAAGCTCAAACTGAAGCTTTTTGGTCAATGGAAATCTTCAGATTGGCTTCTGAGTCCTATTGACATAATGCTAGTATATTTGATAGCTTCCTTGTCATTGTATGACAAGTTGTAGGTTCATCTTGTACATTTCCTGTTTTGGACCTCAAACCAGCTATTTCTACAACATTCCTTGGTGTTTTTTTCAGTGAGAAATGGTATTTTAAAACCACAATCTGGGCATCAAGGGTTGCAGTATACAATGGGGTGCGGGTAAATGTTTAACAACTGACTCACTAGAAAAAAAGGGCATTTCCCAATTTCCACAGCGTAAACACTCCCACTATGGCTTATTCTAATATATCAACATGAAGTCCTTAAATGTTGATCTGGGCAAACCTTGATAGCATATTAAAAAGCAGAGACATTACTTTGCCAACAAAGGTCCGTCTAGTCAAGACTATGGTTTTTCCAGTGGTCATGTATGGATGTTGAGATTGGACTGTGAAGAAAGCTGAGTGCCAAAAAATTGATGCGTGGTGTTGGAGAAGACTCTAGAGAGTCCCTTGGACTGCAAGGAGATCCAACCAGTCCATTCTGAAGGAGATCAACCCTGGGATTTCTTTGGAAGGAATGATGCTGAAGCTGAAACTCCAGTACTTTGGCCACCTCATGCGAAGAGTTGACTCATTGGAAAAGACTCTGATGCTGGGAGGGATTGGGGGCAGGAGGAGAAGGGGACAACAGAGGATGAGATGGCTGGATGGCATCACCAACTCGATGGACATGAGTTTGGGTAAACTCTGGGAGTTGGTGATGGACAGGGAGGCCTGGCGTGCTGCAATTCATGGGGTCGCAGAGTCAGACATGACTGAGTGACTGAACTGAACTGAACTGAACTGAAGATGTATACAACCTGTTCTTACCAGCTCTTGTAAACCAGCTTCACCACATCACTGGTTATATATCTCATGAGTTCCTATGGATACTTCCAATTCAGCTCAAGAATTTATGATTCTCAAGTACATAGGAAATGGATAAAATTAGAATATTCTATAATGACTCATTTATTTTATCCATAGTATTATAGTAATCTCATAATATACTACCACCATAATAATTACAGAATATGGATATTTTAAAATATTTAAACATTTTTGCTTATCCTTTTGTCATTCTGCTACTGCTACTGCTAAGTTGCTTCAGTTGTGCCCAACTCTGTGCAACCCCATAGACGGCAGCCCACCAGGCTCCCCCGTCCCTGGGATTCTCCAGGCAAGAACACTGGAGTGGGTTGCCATTTCCTTCTCCAATGCATGAAAGTGAAAAGTGAAAGTGAAGTCGCTCAGTTGTGTCCAACTCTTCATGACCTCATGGACTGCAGCCTACCAGGCTCCTCTGTCCATGGGATTTTCCAGGCAAGAGTACTGGAGTGGGGTGCCATTGCCTTCTCTGTCTGCCATTCTAGCTTATTAAATAAAGAAAATCTACAGTACAGCTATACATAATTGTGCTATATTTACACAGTCAGAACATATAACCACTACATTCTATATTCTCTCTCAGACCTCATTAAATCTTAGCTCTACAGGTAACTATATATTTAATGCTCACCTTCAGGCCTTATGTCAATGTCTTTCTAGTCATTTGGATTGTCTGAAGCTTGTTCCTTAGTAGATTCCTTAGGAAGGATTCATGGGAACGTTCTCTGAGTTCGTGCATATTGATAACAGTGCCCTTTATATACTGAAAGTCTGTTTTCTGGAAATAAAATTGTTGACCTGTGCTTTCTTTAGTTGATTGCTTAAAGTGTTTTTATTTTCTTTTGACATAAGGAGTAGCTCCTGAAAAGTCTAATGAAAATATAATTTTCTTTCCCTTATAAACCCTGTGTTTTTTCTTCAGATGCCCAAAGGACTTTTTTTTTTAAAGCTTATTAATTTCACTAATTTTTTTCTGATATTTATTGTTCCTAATTGATAGTCTCATGTACATCGTGTGCTCTTTCAGTGTGTAGTTCCCAGTGGGTTAAGTGTGTTGTGTTTCAAGAACCTTCTCTTGAATTAGGACTTCTCTTGTTTCCTTGCTTTTCTTTTTCAAGAATTCTTTTTTTTCTGACTGTTCAGTCTTCTTTACCTATCTTCATTTTTTATTCACTTTCTCTTAAAACTTTTAAATCTTTTTTCTTCATTTCCTTTTAACTTAAAACACTTTCCTTTTACCTGAAATTTCTCCTAAGGTATTATCCATTGGGTTTATTTGCTTGTATAGCCCTTCTGATTTTGCTATTCATTTCTGAAATTTATTTTTTAAACTTTTAAATTGTCTCCAGAGTTTTTTTCTTACTCTGATTTATTTTCTTCTTTCATAGCTTGTATCATTTTCTTAATGTCTTTTAACCTGTTTTAATATAGTATGTTATAGTTTTGATCTATTTATGGATACATCTTTCTGGCATTTTTTCATTATTTGTAGAGATGTTACTCTGTTCCTTATCCTCTTTTTTTCCCTTATAATAAGTCTCTATGGGATTTGACTTCTTTTTTATTGTTCAGTTTTATGCAAAATTAGTTTTCCTGAACTTAAAGAATGAGGCAGTGTTCAGGAAAGCTGTCCTGACTTCACAGGGATCCCTCTTCTGCTGTGTGTATATAGTGGTAAACATGGCAGCTTGCATTCTGAGCTTTCTTGCCCTGTTTCCTATGCCCATTGCCTCCCTCCACACCCCCACCAGCTGATCTGGACCTTGCCTTTCCAATCGTCACTGTCATCTCTATGCAGCTCAATTTTGATGCCACTCCAAGGTCCTTTCTCCTGAATGCTGCACACGGACCTGGAAGGGAGCCCTCTGAAAAAATGCCCGTGTGCTCATCATTTGTACATAATTTTAAGAACTCTCAGGGGTCTTGACTGCTCCAGAGATTGAAAGACTGCTATTGCCACTGTCTTCTTCCCAGAACCTTCCAGGACTGTATTTTGTTTGATCTTATATCATTGGTAATTATTAATAGTATTTAGCACATTATTCAGAGAAGGCAATGGCACCCCACTCCAGTACTCTTGCTTGGGAAATCCCATGGACGGAGGAGCCTGGTGGGCTGCTGTCTATGGGGTCGCACAGAGTTGGACATGACTGACTCGACTTAGCAGCAGCAGCAGCAGCAGCACATTATTAACGAATGGGGATGTGGTCTAGCTAGATTTGTAAATCTAGAGTACATTTGTACTCTGTCTGAATTGCCCAAGCTAACTGGGAATTGTCCATAATTCAACCACTGTAGCTTTGATTTACCAGAATGAACTTCCTATGTTACACCAGGTGAGCCCAGTGGCACCTGGAATCAGGGTTCTTAACCTCCCCTGGTCTTGGGCTAGCGGAAAAAATGCCTGTGTGCTCATCATTTGCATACAGTTTCACAGGACATTTTAGAGATACCTTAAAATGTATCCATGCTCCCCTAGAGATCCTGAGCTAGGAAACTGGCAATTAAGTATTAAGGACCAGGGCAGACTAAAGACTGAAAAAATTATGTGGTTGCTATCCTATTTGTATAGGGAGTTGGTTTCTATCACTGGTATCTATAAGGTCTACCTATTAAATATTAATTCTATCAGCTCCAGATAGACAATCCAGGGGCAGAGAAAGGGCAGTGGAATTTGTTGGAAAGGTTAAAGGAAAGAAGACAGTGGTAGGATACCAAAGCAGCCGGTGTACGTAGGGCAAGTGGACACAAGATAAACAGAGGGAAATATGGAATCATGAGGCTGGAGGAAAAGAAACCTGAGAGCTCATCTGATCCACAGCCTTGGATCTAAATACAAAAGAAAGTCTAAATCTGGAGTTTCTCCAGGTGTGGTCACCTGATATCTGTATTACAATGGCTTTTTGCTTCTTAAAATGCAGATTTCCCACCTGTTGACCCTGACCCCCTGGGTAGCCTCCTAGCAATCTGCATAATAACAACCCCTTTAAAACCACTAGAAGGTCTAAGTGATGCGGAGCAGAATGACATCTTGTCTCTGGAAGGACTCTGGTTGTGGACGTGCCACATCTATGAGCTACACTGTGCTATAATAAACATGACAATAATGTTACTTTTACTACCGTTGCTTCTCCTCCTATTGTGTCCTGAAGACTTTTCCCTTCGGGCACAGAATGGGATCACAGATTTCCAGGAATCTTTGCTGCCTATCGGATGCAGTTAAGTCCATTTGCACCATAGAGAAGGTTACACTGGCTCATTGTTTTGACAGAAAACAGTTGTGGAGAAGAATGCTCCAGTTACTCACACCGAGTGAATCTTGGCTTTTCCTAGCCCTCTGGTCGTTAGGGGAAGTGCTGCCAAAGACCCAGACCCCTTCTGTTAGCTCATGGTGATTTCAACCAGAGGCTTTTATGGGTCACTTGCCTTGCGGTGTTTTGAAGAACTGGGCTGTGAGAAGTGACTCTGCACCAGCATTCTGAGTCTCGCTCTGGTTGGGAGTGAAATTTTTATTTGATTTCTGCCCCCACCCCCCAACACTGATTGAACGTGGTCTTGTGAGTGCTGGAGTCTCAGCTAGCTACCGTACAGTTCATATTTAATATGGAGGTGGCTAAGCCTGCCCGAAAGCTCTCTGGCTCATCCATGAGGCTGGGCCCTTTTGCTGGACATAAGAATAGAATGTACGCCTGAGGGGGACTGGTCCTCCTGTGGACATGGGCAGGAGCCCCCATGTACTCATCTTCTGCCTCGGGGAAATAGGAATAGTCACTTCCCTACTGGCAGCTTGAATGTAGATCATGGGTCAGGATGCTCAGAGCACAGAGCTAAAGAGGAAACTACCTTCAGTGCTTTCATGGGGAGGAAGGCAGCAGATACCAAACACAGATGGCTGAGGTTCTGGCTTGTGACTGCCTCTCAGTTTGAGCAAATGTCTTCGACTCTAGGTGCCTCTGTTTTCTCATTACTAAGGAGACTCATGATGCTCTGGTAGGTCTGGTTAGGTAATTATTTAGAGATTGCAATTACCTTGTGTCTTTGATTACCAGGGCTGCATCACAAAGTACTACACACTGGGTGTCTTAAAATAACAGAAATGTATTGTCTCACAGTTCTGGAAGCTAGGAGTCTGAGATCAAGGTATGGCAGGGCTGGTTCCTTCTGAGGCCTCTGAGAGCCAAGCTGCCCGCTGCCTCTCTCCTGGCTACTGGTCACGGCCTGAACTCCTGAGTGTTCCTTGCCTTGCAGGTACATCCCTATCTTCACCTTCCCCTGCTGCCCCCCTGAGTCTTCACAGGATTGTCTTTATAAGCAAACCAGTGTTACTGGATTAGGGACCCATCCCATTCCAGTATGACTTAGTCTTAATTTAAATAATTATATTTGCAAAGCACCCATTTCCAAAGAAGCTTACATTGTGAGGTATGAGGGGTTAGGACTTCAATATATCTTTAAAAGACGCTTGCTCCTTGGAAGAAAAGCTATGAAAAACCTAGACAGCATATTAAAAAGCAGAGACATCACTTTGCAGACAAAGGTGTGTATAGTCAAAGTCATGGTTTTTCCAGTAGTTATGTACGAATGTGAGAGTTGGACCACAAAGAAGGCTGAGCACCTACGAATTGATGCTTTTAAACTGTGGTGCTAGAGAATACTCTTGAGAGTCCCTTGGACTGCAAGGAGATCAAACCAGTCAGCCAATCAACCCTGAATACTCATTGGAAGGACTGATGCTGAGGTTGAAGCTTCAATAATTGGGCCACCTAATGTGAAGAGCTGACTCATTGGAAAAAACTCAGATGCTGGGAAAGATTGAGGGCAGGAGAAGAAGGGGCAGCAGAGGATGAGATGGTTAGATAGAATCACCGACTCAGTGGACATGAGTTTGAGCAAACTCCGTGAGATAGTGGAGGATGGGGAAGCCCGGTGTGCTACAGTCCATGGGGTTGCAAAGAGTTGGACATGACTTAGTGACTGAACAACAACAGATACCTTTTGGGGAGGGGGATATAATTCAGCTCATAACTTCCTGCTTCTTCTGAATAATCCCATGTCTTCAGTGTATTTTTTATTTATTTGTGGGGAGTAGTTAGACAGGTTGGGTTTGAATCACAACTCTTATTATCTGTGAGTAAGCCAATTTCCTAAGCTCTTTGAGCCTCATTTTTGCCATCCATAAAATGGAAATAGCTTATAATAGTGATCTCATAGGGGAGAGGATTAAGTGAGATAAAAAAGCACAGGTTTGGGCACATAACAAGTGCTCAACAAACCTTAGTTAACATAATTGTTACTGGTTTTCGCTATGTCCTTTGAGGAATTGTAGGTATTAGAGATATATTTAAAATGCCCCCCACATTGCTCCCCCCGGACATGGCCTGCATTCCTACTGTTTCTTCTGCTGGCTACTACACTGACTCCCAGAAGATTCCCTGTGTTCTTGGAGCTGCGTCCTGCACAGAGGTGCCCAGGGAGACTCGGCTCCCTGTTTCACATCAGCAGGGCTTCAGATGGAGCACTTGCTTTCCGAGGCGCCTGACATGGGAATGACCTGTCTCCACAGGGGTAAGATGCTTGCTCGGAAGGGAGATGTTTTCATGTTGGGCGTCCGGCTTTTAAGGTCGCCTTAGAGCAGCCATTTCTCATCACTGTGTTCTTCTGAGCCCTGGTTGTCCTTGAGGCGAATCCCACTTTCCTATATACTCTGAAGACATTGCCTCTTCCTGACCATTTCGTGAACTCCTAGTAGAATGCACATCCCTTGGCTCTTTGAGGAAAACAACTCTCTCTCTCTCTCTCTCTCACACACACACACACACACACACACACACTCCCCAACAATGCTGACTGCTGTAATCCACTGAGTTTGCACGTACGGGAATCAGGATATAAAATGGTGGGTTATTTTGAGCTGTGGAATGAAGCCTGTTCAGGAGACATTAGAAAATCTTTTTCCTTTGAGAGGACACAAGAGGAGAGCCCTGTGTTATTACAGGGTCACTTGTCATAAATAATCTCACTTTCCTCTCCAGGTACATTTTTCTCTCAGATGCAGTCACTTGCAAACTTTTCCCCACCTCTAACCCCTACCTGGAAATGCATTTTACAATTACTTCTCAGTACATGTCCTAACATCTACAGAGTCATAAAACTAAAGATAGTTGTGTGGTGCACTTGGGTCTATTCTACTCCTGTTTGTTTATTCCTAGCCCTATTCTCCCATCCTATCCTATCCCATTCCCTCTGTCCTCTATTTGCTCATCTTGGGCATTACTAGGATGCACCAATACCCAGGTCTCCTGTCTTTCTGGTACATCAGCATCTTTGAAGAAGGTACATGGGCTTCTTTGAAGTAACTAGGGCCATATCACTAACTCTGACCAATGTGCTCTGGTCATGGTGCACACAGTGTGCTAAGTTGCTTCAGTTGTGTTCAACTTTGTGCGACCCCATGGACCATAGCCCGCCAGGCTCCTCTGTCCATGGGATTCTCCAGGCAAGAATACTGGAGTGGGTTGCCATGCCCTCCTCCAGGAGATCTTCCCAACCCAAGGATCGAACCAGCATCTCTTGTCTCCTGCATTAGCAGGCGGATTCTTTGCCACTGGCACCATCTGGAAAGCCCCTGGTCATGGTGACTAGTATCATTTCAGCACTGAAACACAGGAAGCCAGCATCCCTCCAGCTGACTCTCTTCCTGCTATGGTGACCCAAGGAGGCCTCAGGTTGAGACAGTGGAGTCACAGATCAAAGTTGCTTGCATCGCTGGGTGGCCACACAGAGGACTGTCACTCTAGAGGGTCATCTGCATCCTCAGCAGTCTTTAAGTAAGAGAAAAATAAAAGTGTTTGATGGGCAACTGAGATTTGGGAAGTGTTTGTTACTACAGAGTAGTCTGTCCTACTCTAATGTGGTATTCTTGCATATTTCTTTTCTTTCTTTTTCAAGAAATGTTGATCTTATTAAAATGATTCCATGACCTACTACGGATAGCCTTGTACAGTTTGCAAATCATTTCCCCAAAGCATCTGCCACACTAACAGCCCCGAAGTTTGGATGGAGAGAGAATCCCATAGAGGAGGGTGAGCATCCACTAGAACAGTCTCTCCTCAGGGTTTCAAGTGCCAGGGTTGGGTGACTTAAGGACTGAGTAGTTGTGTGATTTGAGACTTAAGAGAGTTAGGATGCAATAATTTTGATGGGGAGGCACCACAGACTAGTTCCAAAGGTGACTGAGTAGTGTTCCGTGGGATTTTTTTTTTTTTTTTTTGCTTTTTGGATGGATGTGGATCCAGATTCAGGCCGCATATATGCTACATTTTATTAATATCAATAGTTTATGTCTATTGAGAATCCACATTACCAATGTATCCCAGTTATTATTAAAAGAAGTTGGAGTACAAATGCATGGCTGCTACCACAGTGCTGTCGAGTGGTGAGATCACAGGCCTCCCATGGCTATGTCCTGGGTGAGATACTTGAAATTCCTTATCCTCCGCTGATACCACATACCTTCTCAACTCTACTCCCCACGCTTGTGAGGCACTGATTCCTGTTTATGTGTCACTGAACCTCCGGGCCTTTGCATATGACGTTCCTTCCATTTGAACAGCTTATCTTTTCACCTTGGCACCTGGAAATCCTATATTCCTTCAGATACAACTCAACTGTCACTGTGAACCAGGATCTCCTTCATTGCAGGTAGATTATTTACCAGCTGAGCTACCGGGGAAGCCCCTCTGAAATTGTTGATCTTTTATTTACTCTTCTTCTTGGACTTTCTGCTCTCTACCTTTTAATTATTAAAGTTCAATTCTCCTCCTCCATTCCCACCTTGGGCCAGAGCTGCTCTCTTTTAGCTTTTTCATCTTGGGGTCCCCCCTCAGATTCCTTCTAAATAAAGAGCTTTCCTATGAATAACAATAACCATAATACATACCCCAAAGTTAGAAGATTCACTAACTTAGAAAAGCAAAGTTGATTTACAAAGACTGGGAAGACCCTTGTAGGGTACTCACAGTTTCCATATTTACCAAATACTATATAGATTTTTTCTTTGCATGTTCTGTTTCTACCAGGAATGTCCTTCCTCACTTTGTCTTTGGAGGAGGTCCATTTATTCTTTAAAGTCTAAGTGATAGATTGCTTTTTCCCTATCCAATATCCAGTCTCCTTTTTTCACTTACAATAGCAAGAGGTTCTATTTCCTCAGTAGATTAGGTGGCCAATGAAATGGAAGAAGTTTGTTGGGTAGAATTTCTAGACAAGCTTTGCAAAGAGCATCAAGTTTGTCCTTTCTCCCTTCTTGCCTGAGACTTGTATGTGCCGTCTGAAGCTCCAGCAGCCATTTTGGGGCTATGAGATAAGCTTGATGATAGAAGCTGTACACCAAGGATGATAGAAGAGAAAGATAGGAGGACCACAGGAATATTGATGACATTCTAGAAGTCTGTTACCAGCTGTAGGTTGATTAATACTGGACTTTTTTTTACATGAGATGAAACCTCTATTTTGATTAAGCTATTGTTACTTGGATTTTTGTTATATGCGGCAAATCATAAAGTTCTTCTTTATCTATTCCTGTATCCTAACTAGGGACTTTTTAAAAGCTGTGGTTCCCACAGGCCTTCACGCAACTTTCTGATTATATTTATTGTAATATATAAGAACTATTTGACTTTATATCTCCTCCCCTGTTAGACTGTGAGCTCCTTGAGGGAGGACCATTGTCTCATTCCTTTCTGTATCTGCAGTGTTTAATGCTCAGTAGACAGAATGAGTCCTCTCAATTGATGTTTGTTGAATTGAATTAAGATTTGAAACATATTTTGGATTTTCTGTTAACATGCAGATTCTTTTGGAAAGGGTATGATCTGAAACCTGAACTTATTCGGGATTTAACTGGCAAGAAATAACATCATGGGAAATGACACTGGACGGGGGCCTTTGAGAGGAGGGTGTGAGGGATGAGTAGGGCTAGGCTGGCCACAGAAGGAAAGGTGGGAAAAACCACAGCCATGAGTTTCAGCCAATTTGGATCTCCCTGGGGTAGCTCTTGTTTGCCGTTATGCTTTTCCGGACACAGAACCTTGCTGCTATCTGGAAATCCCTAAAGGAGTCTGCCTGCATTGGAATGCTTTACCTCGACCCTCCTGCCTTCTGAGAGGCAAAGCTTCTCTCCCGAGACTGGGTATCACAGATAACTGGCTCCTTGGGCATAGCTGTGAGTGCCTCTTGTGCGCCCCAGCCCTGTCCCCTTGGTCCTCCCAAACCACTTTGGAAGGGTCTGTCACTCTTGAGTTGCAAGATTAAATGAATGCATCTTTGGATAAGATGCTTTTGGGCGCTAGATCAAAGTCTTGCCTGCCGGGGCTCTGGACCCCTTTCAGAGTGAGTATAAAACCTGTGCCGCTCTTTCAGTGAATTATGGGGTGCAGAAGGAGAGAAATCCTGTATATTCACTGTATCTACACATCTTCTCAGGAGCAGAGCTCAGGGGGCCTCCTCGGAAACCAGCACACAGAAAGTAGAAAGATGCACTTTCTATTAAAACCGTTCAAAAATATTATTGCCGTAGACAAATATGATCCTTTGGCTAAATAAAACCACTGGAGAGCAAATTAAACCATGCCACATTATATGATTATTCCCTCTTTGCAAAAATAATAAAAAAATGTTTTTGGTAGCTTTGCTCTGTGTTTGTATGTCTGTTTTAATAAAAGGCTCCAAGGTCTTTTTGTTGTGTGTGTGTGTGAGTCAAAGATCTGGATATAAGCCAAACTAGTGGCAGGAGCTGTCCCACTTGCCACAGAAAAAGGAAGAAAAAAACACCAAGTCATTATACAATTTCACTCTCCTAAATCAAACCTTCCATTTGCCATGATTATTTACCATTGCTTTGTAATTGTGAGCAGACAGCTGAGTAGGACTGGAAGTCTATTCATTCTTTAAAGTGACATAAAGTGGCACTTGGAGTCCCAAATGATAATTGTTCTTTTCTCCTTGTTAATACCCAACCGTGGCTCGGAGTTCTGTGAAAGATTCATTTACTGCCAGCTCCAGAAATTTCTATAGGGCTTGGCTCTTGGCCTCTTTTTGAAACCCAATCTGAAATCACCCTGAGGAATTGGTAAGGCTGAATTGGTTGTGACCTTCAGTCCGAATTCCTCTCTAAATATTTTAGCAGGATGGAGAACTTTCCCTACTCAGTAGGGGCATGGGTGAGAAATATTGGCAGCGTCTCAGAAATATGATTACTTTGAGGGCATTTCCAGCTCAACTTGAATCTTAGGAACTGGAATTTGGTAAGGAAATGAGATTTTATGGGATTTTCCCCTATTTAAGAGGACCTTGGTATTTAGACAAAAATTTTAAGTCCATGGGAACCACTCTGCAAAGAGGGAGGGTCCTTGCTCTGTGGCTGTGCTCTGAGGGGTTGCCCCACTCCCACGTGGAAGTGATCATTTAATCTGCCAAGCCTAATAAAGCCTTCTTAATGAGTGACACTGACAGACTGAGTGATAAAGATCGGCTGCATCCTTTGGCTCTGTGTGAGCTGTAGATCCCTGTTGACTTGCGATCCCTATCAACTGGTTATAAATAGGATAGAGAAGGTAAAGATCAAAGGGTCTTCCTACTATGGGTGATTTCCTGCTACTCTTGCCCTCCAATTTCACATTCTGTGCAACACTGTCGAGTTTCTGACCTGCGTTAGAATCAAAAGCAGCCAGCTCATGCTTCTTTGGCCCTCAGGCTCAGAACTGCAATATTAATGGTGCTCAGCATTTATTAAACATTAAGTATGTTGGAAGTTCTGTGTTAAGTGCTCCACATGAATGATCTCCTTTCATCTGAGGAAGTAGTTTTATCACTATCCCCATTTTATGGATGAGGAAACTGAGGCCCAAGGAGATGAAACCACATAGCTAGGAGATGATGAAGCCAGAATGCACACTAGGGCTGCTATCCAGCCAGCCAAACTGTCTCTCATCTTGACTCTGGAACTCAAAGCAGCACAAAAGAGTTGATAGAAGTGTGTCTAATAAAAGATCTTCGGTTTTCTGTATTCTCTGAGGCTGCTTCTGCACCATTCATACCTGAGGCCATCAACTAATAATGACTGCAGCCCACGAAATTTGTGGTATGATTCATGGGTTTGGGGCAGAATTATCAGTGTGAAAGGATTTGCCATGGAGGAGTTTACCATTTGCAATGGTTGGAGTTTTAATAATTTTTCCCACATATCTCTGGTTTCTTGAGGGAAAAGAAGAGAAGAGGAAAGCAGAGACACCCTGGAAGGGGAGCTGGGCTGTCTCCCCCTCCCCTTTTCTCTCAACTACATATTGTTTGAGATTCTATTCATGAGCTGTAGAGTTTTGAGGCTTGGAGGAATTGAATACACAGTTGAGGGAGTATAAGATGTGACTTATAACCAGAACTTGGGAGAGGCTGGACTATAGAGGTTAGTAATGGGCTTCCCGGGTGGGTCAGTGGGAAAGAATCCACCTGCCGATGCAGGAAATAGGGGTCCGGTCCCTGGGTGGGGAAGATCCCCTGAAGGAGGAAATGGCAACCCACTGCAGTATTCTTGCCTGGGAAATCCCACGGACAGAGGGGCCTGGTGGGCTACCGTCCATGGGGTTGCAAAGAAATTGGACATGACTTAGTGACTAAACAACAACATTGAAAAATGTCCTTCTCTTTCAACCAAGAAAAGGGAAGTCAAGGACCTTCAAGAGTTAGTCACTCTAAAAGTTGGAGTGCTTTCATCTTCCATGAGCCATCCACTGATTGAACAGGAGTCATTATTTTCTCTTAACTGGGCTTGTTCATTGTGGCTGATTTTGAGTGTTTTCAAAGGAAGACGAGCGTGTGCTCTTGAGGTGGTAGTGGTAGTGAAGGGATGGGGTTTCGATAAACCTTCCCAGAACCTGCTGAGGGCTACAGCCAGGTCCTGGGGCCGTGAGCACAGTGTTGCTGGACATAGAGATTCTGCGGTCTTCTTGAGGATTTGGAGGAGGCCAAGCCAAGCATTCTATAGCTCTTTCTGTTGGAGTCAGCAGAACCACAGGGCTCTTGACGCCGCTCAGAGCTCCTGAGCGGCGTCAGGAGCCCTTGGAGTAAATCTGACACTTGCAAAGGAGGCCAAAGCATTCTCAGTTCAGGTGGTTCCCGGGGTCAAGCCGATTATGGAGGTTTACAGCCTGGTGACATCCCCTCCAGCCCCCACACTTGCCTTCGGCTTGACCCTCACAGGATGTTCCTGCTCAGGCTGAGGCTGTATTGTTTCATGCAGTGGACTTACATTCTTTTTCTTTCATTGATTCTTCCCAGTTTAGGGATGCTGTCTGGATATAAGAGGAACTGGAAACATTCACACCAGATTTCAGTGACTTTAGATAACCAGCATATCAGCATCTCCCAGGGTTTCCCCCAGGAGGCAGATAAATCAGATTAAGTCCAAATCCTTTAGAATCAAACTTCATAGTGTCTGATAGATTGTGAAAATTGGTGCCAAGGCAGGTCACACTTGAGTCCTTATAGCTCACGTCAGTCATCGTGCATGCTAAGTCGCTTCAGTCATGTCCTACTCTGTGTGACCCTATGGACCATAGCCCACCAGGCTCTTCTGTCCATGGGATTCTCTAGGCAAGAATATTGGAGTGGGTTGCCATGCCTTTCTCCAGGGGATCTTCCTGACCCACAGAGTCACTAGAAGTTTTAAAGCAAAATGTGGCTCCCCTATTTATTTGTATTTATTTATTTATGGCTATGCTGGGTCTTTGTTGCTGTGCATGAGCTTACTCTAGTTGCGGTACATCGGCTTCTCATTGCAGTGGCTTCTCTTGTTGCGGAGCACGGGTACTACTGAGCCTAGGTGCTCAGGCTCAGTAGTTGTGGCCCACTGGCTTAGTTGTTCCAAGGCATGTGGGATCTTCCCAGGCCAGAGAGTGAGCCTGCGTCCCCTGCATTGGCAGATAGATTCTTATCCACTGGGCCACCAGGGAAGTCCCACCCTGTATTTTTGGACCTCACAAAGTATGTGTCAGCAAAATTCTCCATCTCTCAGTGCCTACTCTGTTTTGGTAGCTGAGCTGGTGTAGGATGGGAGGTAATTCTGGCAAGTGGAGGAGAGAGGCCACTGGAGTGACCTGCAGGAGGAGGCAAAACAAATACTAGTTTTGCCGTATTCTGTTTGACCTTGGGCTTGGCCAGCAGTCTTCCGCTGACGATTTAGAAAAGTGCTAATAAGGCAGACTGTGAATAATTTGATGACTCAAAAAATAGCCTGTTATGGCGCAGACATCAAAGGGTGCTATGGACCAGAGGGAAAAGTTCTTTTCTCTTTTCTTTATCCTCCAGGAGCTTCTCCTCCTGTGCTTGCCATTGCTAGCTCCTCTTGTGATTTCGTGTCTCATTTCTGTGATTCACAGGTGACTGAAGTGGAACGAAGAACTGGGAGCAGATCACGCATTGGTTCGAGTTATCCTTGCAAACTCACTCTCTTTGCTGGCACAATGAAGGAGCTGAATGTGCAGCTATTCCCCCCGGGTTTGGAATAATTCCCGTAGCTGCTATTCAAGGAGGCCAGGACAATCATTTTCTCATTTTCTGCTCAGCACCTTGTCCTTCAGTGGTGATGGAATAATAGTGAGTTAGTTTATAGAATCATTGTATCTATGGACCTTTGCACTTCTTTAATTAGGAATGGTAGGCTGTGAGGAGAATTCTCATGAAGTGGATACCAAGGGGGATTTTAGAGATTAAAAAATATTCAGAGGTAAACGATTTGGTTTTTCCAGAAGGGCACAAAATGATGCCAAGTGCTTACACTTAAGTATCACTAAGATGTTATTCTCCAGTAGATTCTGGCTTGTCACACCAAAAAATGTCTACCTCAAAGAAAAACACATTTAGGCTTTTGATTGATTTGTTTTTATTCAGAAAAAGCAGAAATGGAATTAATTTTATATGTGGAGAACTGGTCATTGCTTCTACTGCTGACAGTAAGTACTACAATAGGAAAAAAAAAATGGAACATTTCCCTCTGAACAGAATAGTAGTGAACTGAGAACTAAAGTGCTTATGGAAAATGACTTTCAAATGATTATTTTTGTTTGCTTAAATGCTTGATTATGATGATTGTAATTCCAACTATACACAGAGACATCATGGAAAAAAAAAAAGCTAAGCCTAGACTCCTGTTATAACAAAAACTAAGGAACACATCACACTTCATAAAACCCAAATGCTCGTGGGTTTCTTGGGACTGCTAAGTAAAATGTAAATACACTGTTCAGGTTCTCCTTGTTTGCCTTTTCAGGGCCAAGAATTCTTTTCAGGCTTTCTTTAAAGGGTTTAGCTTGACCCTGGGTCACTATAACAGCTTATGAAGTGAAACTTGAACTTGGAGTTTTCTTGCTTTGCATGCAAAGGTTGGCCCTCTGAATTACAACAGGAGACTTTGGGGGCGACTAACACATCTGCTGAGGGCTCAGGGCTTCAGACAACAGGATCTTCCAGTCCCAGGACTGGCGAGGTTTTGGTGAGATAATTTTATCCCTGCTACAGCATCACTATCAAGCACAGCTCTATAGGCAGCCATGTTCCAGGAAGTAATCTTTCCTGTCCTTTCCCTGGAAAAAGTAGGACTGTTACAACTATGCAGTCACTGTAACTCATCAGACCTTGTGCATTATCAATAAGATGAATAAACCCTGCACCAAGAACCTAAAGACAAAATGGACTGGATAGTCAAGTAGAGAACTTCGAATGACCTTGGAAGATCCAAGAGCTGCCAGGGCAGTTTGAAGCTTTGATTTTCTCTGATCAAAAGGAAACCCAATCCCCTTGCTTCTGCCCTCATCCAACCTGTACAGTGGCCCCAGGGGTGAGGAGGAAGCAGTGGCAAGAGGCCTGACAGTGTTGGTGGGTGGCTCAGGGGGCTGCCTAGTGGCTTCAAGTGCACTTTGCTGTCAGCTGTAAACCTGTCGCAGCCTGAGGAAGGGCTGAAACCACTTGATAACTGCTGGTCTGTTCACTGGGGCTGACAGTGGTAGCACAGGCTGGATGCAGAAGGTTCTGCACTCTGGGTGGGTGGGAGAGATGCTCACAGGGCCCTTGTCTATACCTGCTCTGTTGCAGGGCTAAACAGAGGAGCTTGGCATTAGAGGCTCAATTCACTGCCTCCCGAACAACAGCAGCCAGTGACATGTTGTGCCAGTAACAAGGCTGCTCCTGTACACTTTGACTTGGCTTTTTGTTTCATTCAGTTTCAAGAATGTTTGTGAGTCACTTTTTAAAATGCCCCTTTGTCTTTACCCTTTCAGCCCTGAAGTTCTAGAAAAGGTCAAGACACAGCAAGGACACTTCACATTTGTCCTGGTCAAAATCGACCTCCTTGGCTTCATCTGCCCCAAACCTGTTCCTCCCTGTATGCTCTCTGTCTCACTGAAGAAGACTCCATCAACCAGTTTCATGCTCAAGCATGGAGTTGACCTTCAACTCTCTCTTCTTCCATCCTCACGAGAGTAAATCAGTCAATCAATCACCAGGTTCTGTCTATTCTGCCTACCAAAGCTTCTCCCTTTCCACCGAGCCTTCTTTCCATCCATCCATTCATCTATCCATCCATCCTTCCATGCATGCATCCATCCTTCCATCCATCCATCCATTTATTCACCCATCCACCCATTTGTCCTTTCACTTCTTTCCAGCTCACAGCTGTGGTCCTCATCCAGGCTGCCAGCACTTTTCTCCTGGGTGGCTTCAACAGCCACTCCACTGCCCTAGGGGCTCTGCTGACTGCCCCCAGCTCACTGCATCACTTCCACTTCCAGTCACAGCCAGGGTGGTTCTTCTGCAATGTTGACCTGACCATGATACTTCTCGGCCGACAACCCCATCAAGTGCTTCCCATGGCCCTGAAGAATCTCACCTTCTTAGCATGATGCACCTGGGGTTCTGAGATCTGCCTCCCGCCTCCGTCAGTGTAACCACATGTGCTGAATCCTATCTTTTCTCAGCCTTCACACTTGCTATTCCTGCCACCTGAGTGCTGAAGCCACCACTGTCCATGGCTCCTCTTCCTCAGTTTTCAGGACTCAAGGGTCAGGTCCTCCCAGAAGCTTCCCCTGCCCCTCCCTACTCTGGATTTCCACAACCTGCACCCATTGTAACTACAGGGATCTTGTGATCTAATGTCAGAACTGGGACAACTAAGGCAGTGAAAAGAGTACTTGGACATAATTATGCATGACAACAGGTGTACACTGGGACTGACCCAGGCAAACCTAGGGTGCCCGTGGCCACCCTCAGTTCAGTTCAGTTCAGTTCAGTTCAGTTCAGTTACTCAGTCATGGCCAGCTCTTTGTGACCCCATGGACTACAGCACGCCAGGCCTCCCTGTCCATCACCAACCCCCAGAGCTTGCTTGAATTCATATCCATCGAGTCGGTGATGCCATCCAACCATCTCATCCTCTGTTGTCCCCTTCTCCTCCTGCCTTCACTCTTTCCCACCATCAGGGTCTTTTCCAATGACCCTAGTCACAGCATTTATCACACCTTCAAATTATTTGTTAACTGCCTGGGTCTCCCCTAGCCCAGCCCTAGCTGGTAGACTGCAAAGTCCCTGATGACAGAGAATACCCAGTTTTCAATGTAGTTGCTTCTATAGTAGGTGCTCAATGCATATTAGAAATAAATAAAAAAAGGGGATGAATATGATAAAGAAGCAGGAGTCTGGTCACGTGGTCTCAGACTCCAGGATCTGATGTAAAGTCATTTGTCCCCAAACCAGCTGGTAGGTCTTGATGTCTACTGGACCTAGGTTTTCTGCTTCTACTCTGAAGAAGTCCCCAGACATCACAATAGCACAGAAAAGTACCATATTGCCTTGCTAACACTTTCAAAATACTGAATTCCAAAACACATCTGGCTGAGATGAAATAGATGGGTCAGGTCCCGAAGTGTGTTTCCTGATGGATAAGCACCTTAGGATGTGAGGACTTGTTAACTGATAAGTGGCTACTGGGTCCAGCTGGAAATTTTGCAGATATCTTTATAGCTTAGACTCTTAAATACTGAGAAATAAGCAGTGTGTCTGAAATTTAGTTAGGCACACTATCTGTCCCTCTTAGCCTCTCTTATTTCCCAACTTTCATGTTCCATGAAACCTGCTCTGAGAACCAATAAAGTTGTGTTTTCTGGCATCTCTAAGTAGATGAAAGTTTTGTGTCCCTCAAGGCCAGACCAGTACTTTACTCATCTTTCCCCATTGCCTAGACCAGTTGGCACACAGTTGACACTCAAAAAAATGTCTGTTGCATGTAGCCTGGAATGCCATAAACTCAAATGGAGGACAAAAGAGCTTAGAGTTGGGGGAACCATGTCACCCTGCCACACCGGCTCTACAGGCAGCCTAGGAGGAGGCTGACTTGCCTGAAAATAACATAGGAAACCACGAGGCTGGTGAAACTTGTCTGTCACACCTGGCCACACTCCCTTTGAGCCGTGCCCACCGTTACCTCACACCCTGTTCCCATCGCACCTCCTCAGCATCCACACCTGTGAGGTTTGGCTGTCAGAGTCTGTTCACCAAAGCTCTAATTGATGAGGCTTAGTCTCACCCAGGGGTGTTTACTTAGATGGTCCTTGTTGACTAACACCCTCTGGCTTCCAGGGAGGGCAGCTCAAGTGGTAGAAGGCTGGGCGGCAGGGCTTATTTCGAGCAGGATCTTTCTGCCTCTCTATGGTACATCATCTGTCTGTCTGCACTCACTTGTGGGACTGGCCTGGCCACGCACCAAAGTCAAACGTTCTGTCCATCACCCAAAGGGAAACTCACGGGTCAGCATTCAAAAAGGAAGAAGATGAGGCTGTTCCTGAGACATCAGGAAAGAAAAGCACACACCCAACTTAAACCACTCACTGATGGAGGAGAAAAAAAAGATGGCACCCAAAAGTTAAGCCCTGTTCCCTTGGAGGAGGTTTAAATGTCTGCCTTGAAGAATTTTTTGCAGTATATGTATATTTTTTCCTTCTGAGACACTATTCCTTCTTTCAAATTATTTATTATAGACTGACAAAATTTCATGAGACTACAACCTGAAACTCCTCCTTTTTCACAGCCCCTTTTCCAGTCTAAAAGGGGGGAAAGTCAGAAAATGCCACTGTGAAGCTTTGTAGTTGAGCTAATAGGTGCTGCAAGGGAGTCGGGAAGGGGGCTGGTGCCCTGTACTATGGCTCAAAGCCAGTGAGGGTAGGGCCAGGGGACTCTTCTAGAGAAGAGGGGGGTCCATCCTCTGGGAAATGAATTACTTTAAGTTTCGAGAACATGAATCAATCTGACTTCTCCCTGTGCCTTACTAAAGACGGCTTTAGATGTTTAGATTTTGCTCCTAGGAATAAGAGCCATTCTCTTGGTCCTGCTGCTGCTGCTAAGTCGCTGCAGTCATGTCCGACTCTGTGCGACCCCATAGATGGCAACCCACAAGGCTTCCCCGTCCCTGGGATTCTCCAGGCAAGAACACTGGAGTGGGTTGCCATTTCCTTCTCCAATGCATGAAAGGGAAAAGTGAAAGTGAAGTCTCTCAGTCGTGTCCGACTCTTAGCGACCCCATGGACTGCAGCCCACCAGGCTCCTCCGTCCATGGGATTTTATAGGCAAGAATACTGGAATGGGTTGCCATTGCCTTCTCCCTCTTGGCCCTAACCTGCTACTAACCAGAACAGCAGGCAGGAGCTGGGGGGACTAGAAGCATCTGCAGTCTCTTCATTAAGCACACAGGATGAAGACACAGAGGCTGCCATGGGATAAAGAATGACCATATATGTAGCCTTGTTCCTTCAGGCAGCTTATACCTCCAAGTAAGTTCAGTCTGGGCTGACTCTGCTACCAAATGAATTAGGAATTTTTTTTTTCAGAGCGGTTTAGATTTCTTTACTATTGATGACAGCCTGTGGGTTGATGCTATCATTCCATTGTACAGGGGAGCAACCTGAGGATCAGAAAGGTTAGAGATTTGATGCAGTTTCTATACTTATGATTTGAACACAAGTTGACCTAGCTCCAGAACCCATGTCTTTCTGCTACATCCTGCCTCCTTCAGGCCACATGGAGGTCCTCTGTTTGTGCTTCCCTGCATCTATGTGGCCACAGTTGTAAAATCAAAGCTGTGGGTTGGATGATCTAGAAGATTCCTTCCTGACCTCTCATTCCATAACTTGAAGCAAACACATGTTCCACTGTCTAAAATGGGGTTCACATCCAAGTGGATGCCTAGGAAGGGAAACCTGCCCCCTTTAGGACCTCTTTTCCCAAAATGAAAGAACCTGGTGCCTTTTGGCATATGTGTGCTCTGTCCTGTCCGACTCTCTGTGACCCCGTGGACTGTAGCCCTCCAGGCTCCTCTGTCCATGGGGTTTTCCAGGCAAGAATACTGAAGTGGATGGCCATTTTCTCCTCCAGGGGATTTTCCTGACCCAGGGATTGAACCTGTGTCTCCCATGTCTCTGGCGTTGGCAGGCAGATTTTTTTTTTTTTTCTTTTTTTAACACTGCCACCTGGGAAGCCGGTGCCTTTTCGACCAAGTGAGTTATGTGAGTCCCTTGATCCCTCTGTGCCTAGAAGGCACTGCTCTCTCTGGCTGTAGCATGGATGGTCTTCTCTGAGCCAGGAGCCTGGGGCTGGTCAATGCTACACTTGCGGGGGCACAAAATGGAAGATACTCAAGTGCACTGAGGCCCCAGGGCTATAATTAGAGCTCTGATTATTATTATTCTGGACAGGATGGGGGTAGAGCTGGGAAAAGAAACCCTTTAAACTGAAGAATGTGTGGGTATAAATCTCTGTTCCCATCTATCTTTGTTTTGAAATGTGTTTAAGGATACATACAGTATGCATCCCTCTCCTCATATATCTGTATGCTTATATCAATTCATAAATAAAATATACAGCTGCTCAGCTAAAATGTATCACTTGTCTGCAAGATTCCTCCTACAGGTTAATGTCTCCTGCCAAGGGAGCTGCCCTGGTTTGCATTGACTTTCAATGACCTACTTATATGCACTGGTTCAGGCAGAGTTTAACAAGTGGTTTGGCAGATATGTGCATCTGAACGTATTCTTCAATTTTTACACTATTTTTGTATTATTTGGCTTCACTCTGCCAAAAATCAATAGTACGTGAATAAAGTTAGGTTGGTGATCCAGCTTTAGATAGGAAAACTGTCATGAACAGATACTTTGGGGAATGGCTCAGGGGAGCGGGGAGACTAATTCATGCTGTTTATCATTCTATGGCTGTTCTGTTATTGGAATAATTGGCATTTTCCTGATAATTGCTTCAAGATCTTCAGGGCTTATGGGAGAGAAGACCTTGAGAGCAGAACCCACCTGAGGACTGCCTGTCATTGTCCAAGTTCACTTTCTGTTGTTGAATGTGATCTGAGACTGAGGTTGATGGCTGTGAATTTTAGTATGTTACTGTCAATCACAGGAGCTTATCTGATATCTTCTTTGGTCTGGAATTGGAAATTCCTGAATAATGTGATTCTCGAGAATTGGGTAGTCTCAAGATCAGAAGGTAGTTTAATCTCCATGATCAGGTTTTAAAATATGATTCCTGCAAAATTTACTAATACTGAAGAATCCTGTCTTTGAGCACAAGTCCGTGTTTTAAATGTGTCTGAATTCTGGTAGGAGGTATTTTTTGTTAAAATCAAGTATTTAATTAGGGACCAGAGATTAAAAAAAATATTATAAACCTCTTTTCTTACATACATCTATAAAAACAAAAAGAATAAATAAGATGAGATGATAAAATGTAAATTCATATAAAATGTTGTAGAATATACTCAGCCAAGTCAAGCACTTGGTGCATTGTGAATAACTGTTTCTTGTAAACCAAATTACAAAAAGTCGGATTAAAAAAAATCAATCGACTATTATTTATGTTCCATTTAATCTAGGTGCTTTAATAATGTCTATCTGACCAAATACAATATTGATTTTTCATTGCTGTGGGATTCACTTAACCTTAAAGAAAACTAAAGAAAACTAAACCCCGGTTGCCTACCCTCTCCTGTAATTGTTGGTGTTTACAGTGGAAAAGAGAGTGCTGAATTTAGGCAACTGATGCAGGAAGGGGGAAAGAGGTAGGAGCTTTGGTTTCTGTCTGTTTTCAACTGACAAATACCTATACTAAGTGTGAGATAATAGAAAAAAACATGTATACACACACACACACACACACACACACACATATATATATATATATATATATCCAGGTCTTTGACCCTGGATTCTGACACAGGGCTCCTGAGTCCCTTATAAATTCCTAAGTGATGAGAGCACTGGTGGTGGTTTGGTACCTAAGTTGTGTCTGACTCTTTGAGACCCCATGGACTGCCAGGCTCCTCTGTCCATGGGATTTCTCAGGCAAGAATACTGGAGTGGGTTGCCATTTCCTTTTC
Organism: Oryx dammah; assembly: GCF_014754425.2. NCBI lineage: Eukaryota > Metazoa > Chordata > Mammalia > Artiodactyla > Bovidae > Oryx > Oryx dammah. Next base: position 31,611,847 of record NW_024070186.1, read on the forward strand.
CAGGGACTCTTCCTGACTTACAGATTAGACCCATGTCTCCTGCATTGGCAGGCAGATTCTTTACCACTGAGCAACTGGTATGTAAGTAAGTACAGTAAGCACCCTAAATACAAATGAGGCATTCCAAGAGTGAGTTTATAAGTTCATTTTGTTTGTTAAGTCCAACAAAGTAAGCCAAGGTACTCAACTAACACAGCTGGCTATATAGTACTGTACTGTAATAGGTTTTTAATACGTTTCGCACAAATAATACATACAAAAAGCAAAAAATAAAACATAGTAATCTTACAGTACAGTACCTTGAAAAGTATGGTAGTACCATACAACAGCTGGCATACAGGGGCTGGCATCAGTGAAGAGGCAAGAAGAGATACTGATCAGAAGATGTTAGAGCTGAAGGATCGTCAGCAATGGGAGACGGAGAGCAAGCTGCAATTTCACTCCTACCTGATGCTAATAGGACACATGTTTGCATCTTTGAAAGTTCACAACTTGAAGGTTTGTATGTAAGGGACTTATTGTATTTCCCTGAGTTCTGGGAGCCTCTCTAGGGAGTTAATAAAATCTGAGGAGAGAGCTATTGGAACCACCAATCCATAGTACAGGATAAGCTGGACTTGGGGTTGGCGTCTGAAGTCCGGGGTGAGGGAAGCTGTTTTGTGGGACCGAGCCCTTACCTGTGAGATCTAAGGCTATCTCCTGGTAGACAGTGTCAGGACAGAGCTAAACTGTAGGACATCCAGCTGATGTCCAAGACCTGCCCGTTGTTGCAGAGAACCTTCCCTCCACATTTGGTGATAGGAAGTATCAGGAGTGGAGGGCTCTGTGTGAGTAATAAAGGGGACTCCCAGGAAAGAAGGGCTTTCCTGGTGGCTCAGCTGGTAAAGAATCCGCTGGCAAAGCAGGAGACCTGGGTTTGATCCCTGGGTTGGGAAGATCCCCTGGAGAAGGGAATGGCTACCCACTCTAGTATTCTGGCCTGGAGAATTCCATGGACTGTATAATCCAGGGGGTCATAGAGTTGGACATGACTGAGCAACTTTCACTTTCCAGGAAAGAAGTGCAGCAGAAAAGAACTGGGTCTCCCCTACTGTGGAAGGAAAAATCTGGGTTTTCCTCTAGAGTAAGGTAAGCCTCAGTGGTAAAGAATCTGCCTGCATTGCAGGAGATGGGTTGGATTGTTTGTGGTTGGGAAACCCTGTGTACAGAAAAGCCTGGCAGGCTGCAGTCCATGGGGTTGCAAAGAGTTGGACGTGACTTAGTGACTGGACTAAACAACAACTAAGTAAGACTCAAATCCTTACTGTGCATTTTCCAGTATATCATATATCAAATAAGAAGGCAAGACTCTTGCCAAAAAAGGTACCCAGTAAGTGTGTGACAAGGAAACACAAAAATCTAGTGGTAGAGCCTGCTTCAGACAAAAGCAGAAATTCCAGTTTCTATTTTACATTAATTTTTAAAGAATATAAGTTGTATTCTAACTAGGTTGTCCAAATGCTGAAAGAAAAGAAAATTTACAGATGAGGGAAAGTAGATGGATGAGGGTGGGCAGTGGCAACCCCTAGGGCCTTCAATTAGTTCAGTTCAGTTGTTCAGTCATGTCTGACTCTTTGTGACCCCGTGGACTGCAGCATGCCAGGTTTCCCTGTCCATCACCAACTCCTGGAGCTTGCTCAAACTCATGTCCATCGAGTCAGTGATGCTATCCAACTATCTCATCCTCTGTTGACCCATTCTTCTCCTGACTTCAATATTTCCCAGCATCAGGGTCTTTTCAAATGAGTCAGTTCCTCGCACCAGGTGGCCAAAGTAAAGGAGTTTCAGCTTCAGCATCAGTCCTCCCAGTGAATATTCAGGACTGATTTCCTTCAGGCTTGACCGGTTTGATCTCCTTGCAGTCCAAGGGACTCTCAAGAATCTTCTCCAACACCACAGTTCAAAAGCATCAATTCTTAGGCATGCAGCTTTTTTAAAGTTAAACTCTCACATCCATACATGACCACTGGAAAAACCATAGCTTTGACTAGATGGACCTTTGTTGGCAAAGTAATGTCTCTGCTTTTTAAAATTCTGTCTAGGTTGGTCATAACTTTTCTTCCAAGGAGCAAGTGTCTTTTAATTTCATGGCTGCAGTCACCATCTGCAGTGATTTTGGAGCCCCCCAAAATAAAGTCTGCCACTGTTTCCATTGTTTCCTCATCTATTTGCCATGAAGTGATGGAACTTGACGCCATGATCTTCATTTTCTGAATGTTGAGTCTTAAGCCAACTTTTTCACTCTCCTCTTTCACTTTCATCAAGAGGTTCTTTAGTTCTTCTTCACTTTCTGCCATAAGGGTGGTATCATCTGCATATCTGAGGTGACTGATATTTCTCCTGGCAATCTTGATTCCAGCTTGTGATTCATCCAGCCCAGCGTTTCTCATGATGTACTCTGCATATAAGTTAAATAAGCAGGGTGACAATATATAGCTTTGATGTACTCCTTTTCCTATTTGGAACCAGTCTGTTGTTCCCATGTCCAGTTTTAACTGTGCTTCTTGACCTGCATACAGATTTCTCGGGAGACAGGTAAGGTGGTCTGGTATTCCCATCCCTTGAAGAATTTTTGTTTGTTGTGATCTACACAAAGGCTTTGGCATGGTCAATAAAGCAGAAATAGATGTTTTTCTGGAAACTCTCTTGCTTTTTTTTATGATCCAGCAGATGTTGGCAATTTGACTTCTGGTTCCTCTGCCTTTTCTAAAACCAGCTGGAACATCTGGAAGTTCGTATTTCAAGTACTGTTGAAGCCTGGCTTGGAGAATTTTGAGCATTACTTTACTAACGTGTGAGATGAGTGAGGTAGTTTGAACATTCATTGGCATTGCTTTTCTTTGGGATAGGAATGAAAACTGACCTTTTCCAGTCCTGTGGCCACTACTGAGTTTTCCAAATTTGCTGACATATTGAGTGCAGCACTTTAACAGCATCATTTTGGGATTTGAAATAACTCAACTGGAATTCCATCACCTCCACTTGCTTTGCTCATAGTGATGCTTCCTAAGGCCCCCTTGACTTTGCATTCCAGGATGTCTGGCTCTAAGTGAGTGATCATACCTTTGTGGTTATCTGGGTCATGAAGATCTTTTTTGTATAGTTCTTCTGTGTATTCTTGCCACCTCTTCTTAATATCTTCTGCTTCTGTTAGGTCCATACCATTTCTGTCCTTTATTGTGCCCATCTCTGCATAAAGTATTCCTTGGTATCACTAATTTTCTTGATGAGATCTCTAGTCTTTCCCATTCTATTGTTTTCCTCTATTTCTTTGCATTGATCACTGAGGAAGGCTTTCTTGTCTCTCTTTGCTATTCTTTGGAACTCTGCATTCAAATGGTTATATCTTTCCTAGGGCCTTGCCCACACTCTTTCTGATAGGCTTTGAGTACTATAACTTCTAATAGTTGCCTTATTTAATTCTCATTTTGATTTTGTAATTCACATGCCAGTGTCTCTATTTTGCAGATGAAGAAACTGAATACTCAGAAAGACTGAGTTACTTGCTTTAAGGTCACACTCCTGTTGGGATGCTAACATTGATTGGACAACATGTTTTTTCTATGCACACCCCATGTAGGAAATAGAGCTATGTCAAAAGCAACATTATCATGGGGATTAATATTTATAATTTTCAATAAGTCTTTATCACTTATTGGAAAAATTTTCATGTACAAGACAGAAAAGCTGATCAGAAGATCATTGATTGAAGTCCTATCTGTGATAAAATTTAATAATTTGTTATTGGTCAAGAAAAAGCTGGTTACCTCTGGAAGTCCGTGAACCAAAATTAGTTTGCAGCTAGGTTTTGTTTTGCCTGTTGATGGAATAGGTAAACATCTGACGTTTAAGGTTTATTTTTTGCACTGACATTAAAAGAAAAACTAACAGGAAACCCTATATAACAATCTGAACAATCAGCAGATCTGGCAATTGGATCTGCTCTCCTGCAAGCTGACCGATGGTTCTGAGTACCAGCTGTTCACTTTAGGTGTTGTCTGTCATTTTCCACTTTGCTGTAGTCCTCACCAATTCCTAATGTCTCCCTGACCCTGTATCAGTTGTTTTTATTTCTTTTATTTCCCTCCAATCTGGTAGCTCCTTTTATTTGTCCAGCCTGCCTTGTCCCTGCAGGCACTTTAAGGTGGGTGTCCTGATACAGAAAGCAATAGAAGTGAAAAGAAGAGAGACTTGCATTTAAGAATCTACCAGGCTGGGACTTCCCTGGTGGTCCAGTGGCTAAGACTCTGCACTCATAATGCAGGGGGCCCCTGTTCAAGCCCTGGTCAGGGAACTAGATCACACATGCTGCAACTAAAAAATCCTGTATGCTGCAATGAAGACTGAAGATCTCACATGATGCAATTAAGACCTGGTGTAGCCAAATAAATAAATAAATATTAAAAAAAAATCTACCACGGCACTATTCAGTTCCATGACCTCAGTCTAACCCATTAACCACTCAGAGTCTCAGATTCCTTATCTGTTACATGGGAATGATAAATGATTTGGGCGAAGTTAAACAGTTCATGCGATTATGCTCAGTAAATGTAACTGACTCTAAGACATCCTTAAAAATTTTTGGCCCCCCCACCAGTCTGTAGATGATGCTAAAACTGACAATGTACCAACAGCCTCTCATATCCATCGTTTAGATAACCTTTCAAATCACACTTTCCTAGGCCACTTTTGTTCTCTTCTATTCAAGTAGATTTTTAATTGTGCTTCAGACCATTTCTAGCATTTCTGTAATTACACAGCAACGTCTTTTCATAATATGAAATGGAACAATTGATCAAAACATGCAAAAGCTCCTGCCTCCCCCCACACTTGCTCACGGTAGCCCTTCTTTGCCCATTGAGAAATGAAGCCCCTACACTTTCTGGCATGTGGCTACCATTGTGGATCCTTCTGTCATCACTTTTCATCATGTTTCAAGGACCTACAGTTGTTGATAATATGGTATTGCCCATCATGTCTGAATAACCTTTTCTTGACTTCAACTGGAGAATCAGCCTTGGTGGTGGTGTACCTACCTGGAAAGGACAATATGAAGTGGAACTTGGAGTCCAGTACTGACAAGTGAGTGAACATGAACTCCCAAGAGAAAGGAACACGTGAAGATCTTGCTAGCGAGCAGGTCTTCCCCACATCCCAGCAGGAGCTGGTGTTCATGCCATTAAGTGCAACAGGCTCGGAACTATGACCCAACATTGTTAGTTGCTCACTCATGTCCGTTTCTTTGCAACCCCATGGACTGTAGCCCACCAGGCTCTTCTCTCCATGTGGATTCTCCAGGCAAAAATACTGGAGTTCTAACCCTTGGGCTCGGAGAAGGCAATGGCACCCCACTCCAGTACTCTTGCCTGGAAAATCCCATGGACGGAGGAGCCTGGTAGGCTGCAGTCCATGGGGTCGCTAAGAGTTGGGCACGACTGAGCGACTTTACTTTCACTTTTCACTTTCATGCATTGGAGAAGGAAATGGCAACCCACCCCAGTGTTCTTGCCTAGAGAATCCCAGAGACAGTGGGCCCCCGTCTATGGGGTCGCACAGAGTCGGACACGACTGAAGTGACTTAGCAGCAGCAGCAGCAACCCTTGGGCTGCATGCAGGTTTTCAAAGAGTCCCTGACTTAACCTCCAACAAGAAGGGAAATGGCCCATGGAGGCCCTTACAGAAATAACTGACCTGCATTTTGGCGAAAGTGTATAATTCAAAAATAAAATTACTCAGAGTGGAAAATTGCTTTCTTCTTGCGTGAATGAGAAAGGTTGAGTTGAAATTTTTGTTTTGCCTGCTGAATTCTCCAAAGAATTGATCTATTTGGACCAAGTGCTGGAAGGGCTTCCCACATCTTGGGGTTCAGATTACCCATTGTGTGTCTCACCTGTGGATGAACCTGGTGCTTGGGAGGAGAGTGTTTTGAGGTTGTGCTGGGCAGGTGCTGGGGCAAACAGACAATGAAGGAAGTTTGTGCTTGTATGCATGCTCACTTCAGTCATGTCTGACTCTGTGAGACCCTATGGACTGCAGCCTGCCAGGCTTCTCTGTTCCTGGGATTCTCCAGGCAAGAATACTGGAGGAGATTGCCATGCCCTTCTCCTGGGATCTTCCTGACCCAGGGATTGTACCCAAGTCTCTATGTCTACCTGCATTGGCATATGGATTCTTTTTTACTAGGGCCACCAGGGAAGCCCAAATGAAGTCTGGATCCACAAACCAATGTTAACCTTTAACCAGGGGTCCATCTTATTCTGTGCTTGAATCAGCCAATTTCCTTTTTGTGTCACTTGTTGGATCATTGGGCTTTCCTGGTGGCTCAGACGGTAAACAATCTGCCAATGATGAAGGAGTCCTGGGTTCAATCCCTGGATTAGGAAGATCCCTTGGAGAAGGGAATGGTAACCCACTCCAGTATTTTTGCCTGGAGAATCCATGTGGAGAGAAGAGCCTGGTGGGCTACAGTCCATGAGGTTGCAAAGAAACAGACATGAGTGAGCAACTAACAATGTTGGGTCATAGTTCCGAGCCTGTTGCACTTAATGGCATGAACACCAGCTCCAACTGGGATGTGGGGAAGACCTGCTCGCTAGCAAGATCTTCACGTGTTCTTTTCTCTTGGGAGTTCATTTCCCAAGTTCTAGGTGTGGCAAAGAAGTTCCTTAGTCTTCTGAAGGGTGAAGCTCAGGCTGCTTAGCAGGGCATTGGCAACGCAGGGCCTGCTGCCTTGAAACAGACACTGCCAGTTAAGAATAGCTTTCTAAGTTTTTAGGGTGCTCAGGCGCAGCTGAATTATTTCACTGTTTGTGGCTGATCTATTCTTATGCTTTGCAAGCAGCTTCCATAGTGCAGCAAGAACACAGAACACAGAAGAGGGTTGTTGAGCGAGACATCCCAGGGCTCTGAGTAGGCGGATCTGTTTTGGGAGTTTGCTCTGAGAATTCTGAAATCCAGTCATTCCAGATAGTGAGTGTGCCCTAAGCTCTTTACCTCTCCTGCTGGAGAGTAAGGAACACAAAATACAGGCTGCCAGAAAAACCCTGGGGCTACCATCACCACTTTGGTTTTAGGCAAGTTACTTCAAGTCTCTGAACCTCAGTTTCTCTATTTCTCAGACAGAGATCACTCTATTAATGACATGAGAGGTGAGCAGGGTATATATGCTGTATCACTGGGTGCTTGATGCCTGGCATATACTAGGTGGTCAGGAAATGGCAGTTCTTCTTTCCTTTTCTGATACCCACGTGTTTGCTGCCCTAGCAGAAAGTGAGCTGAAGGCATGGAAAGAGTGCTTAATATTTTATCTGTTATCCATTATTTTCTTTCTCTTTTCTAGAGCATTATGATTCTTTCCTGAGAGGTAAAGAAGGCCCTAAGAAGATTAAATCAGCATGTAAATTTCAGCTTAGTTCCAAGCTAAGCCCCTTAAGACATCTGTATTTTGTGGAGAAGCTGCAGCCTGTAGCAGAGGCTCAAGCACAGGAGTTGTGAGGAATCACACTGGCAGGGCCACTGGGGCCGCTTGCTTAGCATGCTGGTGCTTAAAGGGGCAAACATCAGGATGGCCTGGAGGGCTTGTGGGTCCTGAAGATTTACATTTCTCACAGTTCCCAAGTGATGCTGATCCTTCTGGTCTGGAAACCATACTTGGAGAAATGCTGCTTAGTGGGAGGAGTGAAAATGAAAGTGAAGTCATGCCTGACTCTTTGCGACCCCATGGACAGTAGCTTACACCAAGCTCCTCCATCCATGGGATTTTCCAGGCAAGAGTACTGGAGTGGGTTGCCATTTCCTTTTCCGGGGAATCTTCCCAACCCAGGGATCAAACCCAGGTCTCCCTCATCGTAGACAGACGCTTTACTGTCTGAACCACCAGGGAAGTCTTGCAGGCAATTGGGACCCCATGGCTCTGGACCCATCCTGGCTTTAGGCAAGTCACTTAAACCCTAGGAGACAGGGCTTCCATTCTGTACAACAACAGGGCAAAAAGTATAATTTGGAAAAAGCATAATTTAGACCAGAGCTTCCTAATAATTTTTTCTGTAGTGAGTGGCCAACCCAAGCCCTGCTAGACTGATGGAGGGCTCAGGGGATCTCTATCTTGGCACATGTGTAATCCACCCTGAGTGTTTGCTTGGGAAAGTCAGACTAAGTGGTTAAGAGCAAGTGCTTTCAAGTTATGGAAATCCTAGGGTAAGTCCTCTATCTGTTGATCTGTGCAGTCTTGCAGCTATTCACCTGGGTCTGAGCCTCAGTTTGGTCAGCTGTGAAATGGGCACAAGGCTTGTATCTATATCACGCATGTGTGCTAAGTCTCTTCAGCCATGTCTGACTCTTTGCGGCACTATAGACTATAGCCTGCCAGGCTCCTCTGTCCATGGGATTCTCCAGTCAAGAATACTGGAGTGGGTTGCCATGCCCTCCTCCAGAGATCTTCCCAACCCAGGGATTGAACCCTCGTCTCTTATGTCTCCTGCATTGGCAGGCGGGTTTGTTACCACTAGTGCTGCCTGGGAAGCCCATGTATATCATTGGTTTGTGGTAAATATCAAACACAGTAGTATCTGTAGAGGGCCTGGCATGCAAAGTACCTAGCATAGAGTGAATGCTAATAAACATTAGGTATCATTCTTATCGCTATCTATTATTATTTCCATTTTTCAAATTTTGCAGTTCATTCTTGTGTCTATTCTGGACCTTATTAGAAGAAGGAAGCAAACCTTCACTGTTTAGAAATGTAAAAACTTTTTTACCTTGTAATTTAAAAAAAAATTTTGTCAGGGGCATTGCTGTAAAACAATGCTTCTCAAACTCAAATGTGCATCCATATCACTGTGGAATGTTATTAAAATGCAGATTCGGACTCAATAGGTCCAGAGTAGAGCCTGAGAACCTGCATTTCTAAGCAGCACAAGTGGATCCCACTCCTGGTCCACGGACTTAACGCTTTGTGTGGCAAGTCTCCTCAGCGGTTGCCTTTGAACTCGGTTGCACATTGGAATCATTTGGCGACCTCTAAGCCCAGACCATAATCCAAACCAATTAAATCCTGCTCTCTAGGGGTGGGATAAAAATATCAGTCCTAGTTGAAGTTTCGGCTCATCCCAATGTGTACAGTGTCAACAGCACTGGTGCTTAAATTTGGCTCCATCGTGGAGAGTCTTTAAAAATAGTGATGCTTGGGTGTCACTCCCAGAGATTCTGACTTGGTCCAGGGTGAGCCCTGAGCTGAAAGTTTTCAAAACTCCCAGGTATTTTAATGAGCCGTCAAGTTTGAGAACCACTCTCTAAGGTTCACAGTATTCTTTAGTAAGGCAAAGGGAGAAGTTGCATTTGATTCATATTCCAGGAGCTTAAAGCAATTAATTTCCCTTCAAATGGACTCCCTTTTCCCTAGGAGATCTGTACTGAAACATGGCCAAAATAAGAATCTTTTTTACTCTTATTTTAAAGGCAAAAACCTGTTTAACATCTGTATTCAGAAAGCTGTATTTGTACAGTAGCTCACAAATAGACTCAGGAGAGTATTCAGTTCCTAATTCCCTCCATCACCACCTTCAGTGCGACCTTGGAAAATCTTTTTATGTTTATGTTTCCATATTTTCTCATTTTTGAAACCTGGCTAATCCTACAAAGTGACCACAGGACTGGTATATGGTCTGCTGCGCCTTCACAAACACTCCCGCGCACTTCTCCTAAACTGTTCTGATTTGCTGACTCCATTTGTGCAAAATACATACTTAGTGAGTTGTGAAAACCGATCACATTTAAACAATAGTTTTCTATCTCTCTTTCATAAGGGTACCAATTGCTTCCTGTTCTATTCATACAAAATTTAGGCTTAATACACCCCAGAGGCTCAGAGAAGTCAACAAGAGGGTGGAAATGGTTTTTTAAAAGCTGTGGTTTTGCAGGCTTGGCAGGGTCAGGCTTTTTCTCCACCTCCCCAGTGGAAACGTCCCACAACTTTCCAATGGCCTACTTGGTCCCCTAGCCCTCACTTCTGGGTGATTGTCTGTACTTCAGTTTTATGAAACGGGCTCATACATCTTGGTTTCCCTAGCACTCTGCACACTGCAGGAAGCATAGTAGGTGCTTAAGAAGTGACCGTCTAACGAATGAAGTGGCAGAAACAAGTAAAATTGGAGCCAAAGGATTCCAGGAAACAGAACGGAAATTACATTGAAGGGGAAAAGTAGGTAAAAATAAGGTATTCATGCTAATAAATATTGGAGGGAATCAGGAGATGCTGAACAGGCCAGGAGGCCTGCGTGAGGTTTTTGTGGGACCAGGGGACGAGGTGGGGGTGGGCCGGGGTGGCCGAAACAGAGAAAAGGGAGGAAATGACCAGAGAGAAAGAAATAAAGGTAGTGACTGACTAGAGACTGAAGGAAGTTGAAGACAGAGGAAGGGAGTAAGAGTAGGAAGAAGGAGGTGGGGGAGTGGGAGAGCCTTCGGGAGGACAGACCCTCCCACGAGCTAGGACAGTTGGTCCCCTCCCTGAGGACAGACAGTCTGACTGGGGCAGGACTGGAGGGAAGAGTCACACCAGTGCGAGTGAAGTGGGCCACTGTCAGCATTCAGAACATTTTCTGGAATCGGATATTTTCAAATTACATAATCCTCTTTGTTTTCAATTATCCTTCTCGAGAGAGTCCAGCCCCTCCCACCTTACAAATCCACCTCCAGGTAAGCCCCTGACAGCCCCTATTGACCCCTGGGCCAATCCTTGGCAGCCTCCCCCAGGCCTCCCCTTCCAGCCACAGCATGCTGCCCCTCCCCGCGGAGCCGCCACTGCATCTCCAGGCATTTCCCCTCTGACTTCCAGACACTTCCGGTTGGTGTGACACACAGACTCTGAAGCCGCCTTCCTGTCCCCAGGGACCCTCCAGGACCACTGCCCGCCTATCGGCAGCCGCTGTGCACACTGGGAAAAGGGCCTTTGCGGTCTTGGGCAGACGAGCTGAAGAAAAGTGTTGGTGGGATAAAACAAGACGTGTGTCACAGAGTCAGAGATTCTAGGAGGAGGCTGCGTGTGTGTGTGTGTGTGTGTGTGTGTGGTGAAGAGAGGGGTGTGTGTACAGAGGTGTTTGGGGAGACCTGCCCGTAAAAAGTGATATTTGAGCTGAGTTTTCAAAGATGAACAATTTTCCCTCTTCCAGATGGTTTTAGTGGGGGAAGGTGGGTGGAAGGAAGGGAGAGAACTGCTTAGGGGCAGACATAGCGTGTGCAGAGGAGCAGAGGTGGGAAACTGATTTTCAGTATTGCTAGAGTCTGCTAGGCAGTAAACAGGAGACCAAGCAGTGGAGATGAGGTTAGAACAGATGGGAAGAACCAGGTCACGAAGGAAGCTGAATGCCAGGCTCAGAGGCAGATGTCATCTTACAGGAAATAATGTCTGGTGTGAAGCTGGAATGACATGTGGAATTGTTTATATATATATATATGAACAAACTCAGCCTCAGAGGGGTATTTATAAATGGCCTGCTCCATGTCACATAGTTAATGACGGAACCGTAATTTGATTCCATTTTGTTGTGCTTACACCTGGGTCTTTTTCACCTAGACCCCAGGCCTCAGTGACCTGTGAGGTTTTCCTTGCAGAACTTGTTAGGCCTCTTCACCTCCCTCTAAAGCTGCAAAGGACTTGGCTCAGGTCAGTTCAGAGAATGCCCCTTGGGCCCCTAAACTGGTGCTTTAAAAAAACCAGTTGCTTCATTTCTTAACAGAAGGACTTTATTTACACCAGGTTAGTCTTTAGGAGGCTAAACCAAAAAATGTTCCATTGGGCATTTATTGGCACTGATTTCCAGAAAATATTTATATTGTCAGCTGAAAAGAGGGCAACAGGGAAACTAGGGGGAGGGGAAGAGGACTCAGTGATATCTTAGATCTCCGTGGGAAGACAGCAACTAAGACAGTCAGCTCTTAGTGGCCATTGGATGGTGTAGCCACTGGTTTTGGTCTGGGACTTCAACATAACTTCATTCCAGGTCTGCTTATGAGAAGAAAATGGAATTTCTTCAACATTTTTCTCCTTTTCCTGTATTCTGTACGCAGGTGAGATTTCTACTGAACAGAGAGATGGCCTCAGGGAGGAAAGAGATGAGAAAGAGTCTTGAAAATCCACTTTATGGGGTTAATCTTCTGAATAACTGGTGGCTGAGCCATCCAGGAAACACCTACCTTAATGGCTGTGCCTGGGAAATGCCTTTATTTCTCTCCAGCAGTGAAAAACTGCAACCTGTGTCTAAGATATGAAACCAAGAGAGGAACCCAAAGTCCCTTAGTCATCTGGAGTTCTACAACAGAGGCATTTTGGGATTAGAGGGGATGTTTATGCTTCATGTTGGTGGCATTCAGGCCTCAGTCAAAAACTTGGTTTCAAGTTGACGGACTTGATAAGAGTCCAGCCAAGGCTGACTCATGAATGAGACATCCAAGGTCTATCTTCAGAGAAGCCAATAAATTAGCATTATCACTGCTGATAAGATGGAGTCTTTCTGAGATTTCTCTCAATAAAGATAATGTGAACAATAATGACTTCTGAGAATGTTTCCTCAGACATACAAAATCCATCTCCTATCAGTATTTTTTTTTAAAGTTTGGTTTAACATCTTTCCCTGTCTTCTCAAGTATTCCTATTAAAATTTAAGTCCAGTGACATAAATTCCTTTTTTTTTTTTGCACAGATTTTTTTCTAAGGGTTGACTATTTGCAAGCTCAGTGAAGAGAATTGCCATCCTTAGGTCAGAACTCTCCTACATACACACACACACACATACACACAGAAACACACACACACACAGAAACACACACACATAGAAACACACACACTGGCATTCTAGCTCCTCCTGCTGGTGGCCACTCAGCTCTAAGTCAGAGTTGACTAGTTGATCTGGGTCTATGGATCACAACTTTGAAGAATATTTTATATTTTGATATTTGATCTTGGACCATATGTCAAAATTAGATTTTGGGGATTGAGAAAAAAATTTTCCTTGCTCAGGAAGTGAAAAGGCAGTCACAGTTTTTATATCAATATCTGCTCAAGAATCCTAATGCCAACTGATATGGGTCATTTGGATAGATTGGGAAAGGGAGCTGCTGCTGCTGCTGCTGCTGCTGCTGCTAAGTCGCGTCAGTTGTGTCTGACTCTGCGTGACTCCATAGACGGCAGCCCACCAGGCTCCCCCGTCCCTGGGATTCTCCAGGCAAGAACACTGGAGTGGGTTGCCATTTCCTTCTCCAATGCATGAAAGAGAAAAGTGAAAGTGAAGTCGCTCAGTCGTGTCCGACTCTTAGCGACCCCATGGACTGTAGCCCACCAGGCTCCTCTGTCCATGGGATTCTCCAGGCAAGAGTACTGGAGTGTGGTGCCAATGCCTTCTCTGGGGAAAGGGAGAGCTGAGGCCAATTTTTTGAGAAACTCCATCAGGCATTTTTTCTATTGCTTCTCACCCTGTTCTAGCGGGTGATCCCGTCTCCTCTTCTAAACCTCTCACTGAATCACAATTATTTTGTTACACAGCAGTGGCTCCTGACAGTGATGGTAATAGCAATAGATATACTGAGTGCTAAGAACTTTATATTCTTTACCTCATTTATTCTTGACAATCATATAAATGATTTTTACAGTTGGGAAACAGGTTTGGAGACATTAAGTATATTTCCCAAAGTCACACAGCTCGTAAGTATTGGAGAAAAGAAATAACACCAGGTCTATCTGACCTCAAGGTCCTGAAAGCAGTTTTGTTGTTTTCACAAAAGTTCATGATTATTTGGATTCCACTCTTGCTATGACAGGGATGCTGGGGGAGAGTGAATTGATAGGATGAGAAAGTCTAAGGAAGAGGCTGCCAATGAAAATACGACTACTACAGAGTGGAGTGGTCTCAAGGAAATCTTTTGGCGGATTTGATGGGTCTGGTCAATAAAGCTCAATTCTATTTAAGCCCCTTGATTCAAACTAACTGCCCATCACCCCATCAAAAAGAAATGACTGAAGATAAAAGAAATATATTTTTGATCAGAAGTGGCTTGGCGAAAAACACAGCTTAAGTCATAGAATCATCTCCTCAGCTTCTTTCCTGGCTTGTCTCAATTTCTCAGCTGTCATGTGGTGGAGAAGAATGTTTGCTATTTGTCAGAGTCATAGTTACTTGCAAATGAGTGAAATAGTCTAACAAAACCTCCTTTGTAGTACATTCGGTAGTTTTATCAGATTATGAACCTTTGTTTTATCCTCTTTGGTGTGAATGCCCTGAAAGATCATAGAAGTGGAATTTCATAACATTCTAATATGAGACACTGACGAACATGGGCATTGTTTTCCTTAGTGTCCCACACTAGCTGTACTTCTTCCTGGAAGGTTCTACTGCACCCTCGGGGTGGCTGTAGGGAAGAGCAGGAGCAGGGTGCTGGACAGGATAGCAGGGGTTTCCTGGCTCCCTGTATAACCTGATCCCATTCTACCATCATGTCAGCATCCATCTGCCTTCCAGAGAAACCCAGGTATCTGCACCATGAATCATGGGCTTCCAGTTTATGACCTAATATGTCAAGCAAGGGTATTAGGCATTGAGGGTATTTAGACCTACTCCCTAGCATTAATTGAGAATTAAATGAGACAATGTATGTAGAATATAAAGTACCATGCCTGGCAAGCAGTAAACACTCCAGAGTTCATTATTATTATATCTTTTAAAACAGTTTCTCACTTGCATGAAGACTGGGGCAGTGTTCTCACTGGTGAATCACCGGGACCTCGCACAGGTATAGGTACATGGACAAACTCAATAAATACCAGTTAAAACAGATATATAAAGCCTGAACCAGGACACCAGCATCTTCCATCTGGGACGCTGCCCTGGCCTGTCTGGTCTCCCTGCTTTCCCTCTTGTCTTTCAACATTGACCACATTTAGCCTGGGTGATGGTTCTGAAATACTGTAAGTGCTATGCCCGTGCTTGCTTTAGCATGGAACCAGCCTGGGAGCCTGGTGAACTCGGCCCTTGCCCTGTCTGGTTTCTGTTCCTCCAGCCTTGTGTTTTCCTGCCTTAAGCTTTTCTCAGACATGCTTTCCTCGCTTCCTCCCTTTCTTTCCTCCTGGCCTGGCAACATGCTGTTTCTTTCCCCTGGTCATGTCTATGCGTCCTCCAGGTCTCAGTAGAAATCTTCTGAAGGAGGTCTTCCCTGCTCTCTGTCCAAAATTACATTGATCCATTCCCCCTTCTCCTTTCTCTTCTATAACACTTTCAGTGTTAAGGTTTGTTCTTTCATGAGAGGGGAGCTCAGTAAAGTGCTGATGTGGCCCCCTAGAGCAGATTTGGCACAAGCCAACTCTGTATTCAGTGACCTCCCATTCCCACCCTGACATCAGCCTTGGTGGGAATATTTTGTTTGTTGTTGTTGTTTAGTTGCTAAGTCGTGTCCAACTCTTTTGCAACTCTGTGGACTGTAGCCTGCAAGGCGCCTCTGTCCATGGGATTTCCCAGGCAAGAACACTGGTATGGGTTGCCATTTCCTTCTTTAGGGGATCTTCCCAACCCAGGGATCAACCCGCATCTCTTGTATTGGCAGGTGGAGTCTTTACCTCAGAACCACCTGGGAAGCCCATTTATGGAATTAAATAAGTCTAAGTTGAGACTTTCAGGGTGACCATACTGAAATGTGTACTGTATAAATCAATCTATCTATTTACCTATCTGTCTATCCATTCATCTATCTATCTATATCTGTATAGACATCTATAGATCAATCATTTTGACAATGACCTCATGAAGTTAGTAATGAGTCTCCTGTTTTTCAAATAAGGAGAGTTAGGCTCAGCAAAGTAAGTGATTTCCCCAATATCACAGAGTGAGTAAACCGAAGATCCCCTAAGACTGTGCCTTGGGGCTTGGCTCCAGCTTGTTGCCTTCTTCTCTTGACTGTCTGCACCCATACTGGCCTTAGCTTGGCTTGGGTCTCTGAATATTGAGGCCTGATTGTTCCCAAACAGACTGGTCTCTCTGGACTCACTTGCCTGGTCCCCTCTCCCATAATGGCAGTCAGTTGGCTGTCTATCTCTGCTCGGGTTGTGGTCTCCAGCCTATGCTCTGGATTAGCCTGCGTTAGAGGAGATATGTGTGGGCCAGTGGGCACAGGATATGGCACAAGAGACAAAGTCTGGGAAGCCTCCAGAGCCCCAAGCCAGCAACTTGACAGTAGGGTAACCAAGTCATCCTGGTTTGCTCTGGACTTTCCTGATTTTAGCACTGAAAGTCCCATGTCTTGGGAACCCCCTGCAGTCCCAGTGCAATCTGGAATTGTTGGTCACCCTCCTCAGAGCACAGAGAGCTCTGAGCCAGCAGAGGAAGGGAAATCCCAAAGGGGCTTTGAAAGCACAGCATCCATGTAGCCAGTCCTTTTGGTCACCTTCACACTGCCTACTGACTCTGTCTGTGCCCCCATCTTCATGAATGACCAGGACCAAAAGTAAGCCATTTAATTTCTCTAAGTCTCTGTTGGTACATCCGTAACATGGAGATAATGAGGGCCAGATACGTAATTTGTGGGGCTCAGCGTGAAATGAAAATATAGGGTCCCTTATTCAAAACTTATTAAGAAATTCAAGATGCTACTGCAGAGCACAGGGCCCTTCTGAATCGGTGGGGAGGGGGCTCTTTTTGCAACACCCCTGATCTCAAGCCCATGAAGCTGGTGCTGGTTATAGATAACACCATCCAGAGTTGAGGGGACTTAATGACCCAAGGCATCGACAGGACTGAGCGTGGTGCCTGGCCCAGGGAAGATGTCCAGAAGGTGTGGGTGATCGTTTCTGGTGTCTGGCCTGGGCTCCCCCTGGCTTGCTCAGTCCTTTTCAGAACAGAGTCCTGATTTTTACCTTGACATAATGTAAATTGGGTGATTTTTTTGTAAGTCACTTCAGTTTTTCTAGGCTCAGATTTTTCCCTCTATAAAACATGGGGATTGCAGGAAATCTCTAAAGGGCTTACCAGCTCTAAATCTGTTTTGACCAACTCCATGACATTTATATATACAGGGTCTTAATGTTCTTTTGAAAGAACTTTCTCTCTCTCTGGGTTTGCTGAGATTCTATCTGGCCTTCAAGCTCCTTTCATATTAACAAATCTCTCTTCCCAACCCTGAATACATAAATCAAGGGTTCTGAGCTGATTTCTAAAGTTCCTCTAATTCAAAGGTCAACCCATTTTCCATGTGAGCAGTCTGAGGCTTGGGCTGGCTGGCTGCCTTGCCAGGAGCCGTAGAACGAGAGGGAGGAGGTTAGGAACGGGGCCCTGCTCCTCCAGACGATGAGACCGTTTCTCTCCTGACTAAGGACACATCAGAAGACATTTTTATAATCATACTTTGCAATGATTCTTGTTTTCAAAAGATTTTTTTTTAATGTGGACCATTTTTAAAGTTTTCATTGAACGTTTTACAATATTGCTTCTTGTTTCAATATTGTTGTAACATGCAAATTGTTATAAGAAGTTACAAGTTGTTACAAGAAGTTACAAGCTCAACAAGTATTTAACTTGTTGCAATATTGTTTTTTTAAACTTTTTTTCATTTATTAATATTTTGGAGTATACTTGCTTTACAATGTTAGTGTTAGTTTCTGCTGTACAAGAATGAATTCAGCCATCTATAGACATACATTCCCTGCCTCTTGAGCTTCCCTCACATCCCACCCCTCTAGGTCAGCACAGAGCTCCAAGCTGAGCTCCCTGGGTTGCACAGCAGCTTCCCACTAGCTGTCTATTTTACACACGGTAGTGTAGATATGGCAATGCCACTCTCTCGATTCATCACACCCTCCATGCCCATGTCCACCTGTCTATTTTCTACATCTATGTTCCTGCATTGTAAATAGGTTCATCTGTACCATTTTTCTAGATTCCATGCTACTGCTGCTGCTAAGTCACTTCAGTCGTGTCCGACTCTGTGCAACCCCATAGATAGCCCACCAGGCTCCCCCGTCCCTGGGATTCTCCAGGCAAGAACACTGGAGTGGGTTGCCATTTCCTTCTCCAACACATGAAAGTGAAAAGTGAAAGTGAAGTCGCTCAGTCGTGTCCAACCCTCAGCGACTCCATGGACTGCAGCCTTCCAGGCTCCTCCGTCCATGGGATTTTCCAGGCAAGAGTACTGGAGTGGGCTGCCACTGCCTTCTCCATATATATGCATTAATAGTGTGGTATCTGTTTTTCTCTTTCTGACTTACTTCACTCTGGATGACAGACTCTAGGTCCATATTGTTTACGTTCTGATTTATTGGCCGTGGGGGCAGATGGGATCCTAGCTCCCTAATCAGGGCTTGAACCTATATCCCCTGCACTGGAAGGTGAAGTTTCAACCACTGCATTGCCAGGGAAATTCCTGCAATAATTCTTTTCTGAAAAAGTTCTCATAAAAACAAGAGTAGAAAAGCTAAAAAAAAAAAAAAAAAAGGTAAATTTTCCTCCAGGCTTCACTATATGATTTTTTTCAAGTGTGTTCCCATTTCTCCAACCCAGGACACCTGATGCAGGCTTGGTTTCACGATTTCTCCAGTCATTTCTATTTAGTAAGGAAGATGGTTTCCTCTTTCCCTATTTGAGCATAGGATTCCCAGACCCTTCCTTCTCATGTTTCTGTACTCCAGGGTGAATAAACAGATGTTCCTTTAAAAGCACATCTTCTTAACCATTTGTTTCCCTCTATCTCAACTGGTCTTTGGGGGATATCTAATCATCCCCCTAAAGGAAAAGTTGGAAAGAAGGAAGGAATGTTCTCAGCCATTCCCTGGGTCTGGTCCATGTGAATTCCCACCAGACCTCACCAAGGGTCATCCGGTCATGTGCCTGGTAGTTGGAAATTTTTGAACTTTTCCCAAGGGTGAGAGTTAGAGACAAAAAAAAACCCTCTCTGTGTCTCTGGAAATCCTCTTACTCCCTAATATTGTGCCTGCCCTTATTCATGCTGGTCCTTTCATGGAGAGAGCTCTGGCTGGACAAAGGATCCAGCTTATTTTTTGAGTGATATCTTTTAAAATTTAAGGTTGTGCTTTTCACATGAACTGCCTCATGTGATCAAACATCAAATTGGCCTGATCAAACATGTATTGTTTCAGGGGGATTGAAGACTAATTTTTTTGCTTTTAGTTTAATCTGCCCCTCTGTTGCTGCAGTGGCCCTGAACTGACAGATGCTTCTGAGTCAACGGGAAAGGGTTTTTAGCACCGCTCTCAACATTCACTGAGATTTAGGGCAGTAACCCCTTCTCTCCATTTTCAAGCACCTTAGAAAGGAAGCCTAGAGGCTCACATTCTAAGCAACTGTGATTTGTCAAACAGTTTGACTCAGCCTGCAAATGAGGTTTGTAAACTAAGAGCACTTTCCGGGGAACACTGTCTTCCTTTTCCATAGGCTGTGTAGTGGATCTCCTTTCTAGAAGAAAGTCACAGAAATCTGGGGCTGCTATGAAATTTTCGGCTGGTATCAGGCCAACATGAGGGCTGAGAATCTTGTAGTGAAGTGTGGGGGTGGGGTGGCCTTTACAAAACAAACCCAGAATGTCTTGGACTTAAAACAAATCCCAATTTAGAATCTAGGCTGGCACCAAATTCAGAAATGGATACTTTCAGCTTCCTGCCCCCATCTTAACACAGTGATGCTTCCTAGTTGTAGAAATTATAGGGTTGCAAGGGTAGGTATAGTTGTTTAGGTCGATGGAGCATTCTCAGGGGTCCCCAACCTCTGGCATCTAATGCCTGATGATCTGAGGGGGAGCTGATGTTATAATAACAGAAATAAAGCTAAGTGTGCTAAATTGCTTCAGTTATGTCCTACTCTTTGTGACCCCATGGACTGTAGCTTGCCAGGTTCCTGTGTCCATGGGATTTCCCAGGCAAGAATCCCAGAGTGGGTTGCCATTTCCTTCTCCAGAGGATCTTCCCCACCCAGGGCTCGAACCCACATCTCTTACATCTCCTGCCTTGGTAGGCATGTACGTTACCACCAGCACCATCTGGGAAGTGCTAATAGGGATTAAGTGCACAATAAATGAAAAATGCTTGAATCATCTGGAAACCATCCCTTCCCGCCAATCCATGGAAAAATTATCTTCTGCAAAACTGGTCCATGATGCCAAAAAAGGTTGGGGACCACTAGAGAGAGAAGGAAAACTAGGGGGCAACTCCTGTGTGTGCAGGAGAGGGCAGTGATGAGAATTGGTGTATCCGTAAGAATTTGTCTCACAGGCTCATGTGATTCTGTAAATACAAATAAGTACAGGTGGTCATAATTTTCATGAATAAATAATCAGAAGAAAATTTGAGTTCTAGAAAAAGATGCTAGGCTTAAAATCCTTCAGGCTAAGAATGTCCCACAGTCAAACTGGATTTTTATTTTGGGAGGATTTCAGCTGTCCGTAGGCGTCTTGTTTTAGTGATCAGGAAATGGGCAACCAGAAAGGTGGAGTTGCCCTAGGTTGTAAAAGCGCTCTGTGTGCACAACTTGGTCTCCAGAGAACTTTTCCTGTCCATTTCAGCCAGGACACCTACCCAACACGGTCAGGGGGAGATGGTGGTCTTTTCTTTAAAAGCAAGTCTCTTGTGACTTAATTGGCCCTTGATCGACTGCCTTGTCTAGAGTGGCCAGGACTCTTACCTGCCCTGGTCTCTCTCTCTTTTTGCAGATAATTTTATTTATCTACCTTTGGCTGTGCTGGGTCTTTGTTGCAGTGCATGGACCATTTTGATGGCTTTTCCTGTTGCAGAGCACAGGCTCTAGGGTGCTACCAGGATCGAACCCATTGTCCCTGGCACTGGCAGGAAGATGGACCACCTGGGAAGTCCTCTCTCTTAGGAAGGTTTATTCTTAGCAATAAAGGGAAGGATGGCTCAGTGAACACAAAAGACAGTGAAACACTACTGAGAGCCAAAAATCAGTATTGGTAGCCCAGGTTTTGATAATTTGGGTATATCTAGGAAAAACCTTACATGGCTGGTGAAGTGAATGACATCTTATTTTGGTATGGGTTCAGAAATATTCTACATTAATAAATAAATGTGCCTGCTTTTCCTATTGGTTATGATCTTCTCTTAGAGTTAGTTGGGAAGTGTAATGGAACAAACCATTGAAATATTGTGCATTATTATATATTGGTACAACACTTAACAGTTAATGAGAACACAGTATTTCATCTGCTCTAAATATCTGTTTTGTGACGTTCGCATTCCCATTTTCACAGATAAGGAAATTAATACCATATGAAAAGAATGACTTGCTCAAGGGCAGACAATTAAGTGGCAGATGTGGGGCTTGACCCAGGGACTTCTTATTCCAATTCAATTCCATCTTAAAACAATTTAGCATTTCCAGGTTATGAGAAATTCCTCTCTAGGACCCCGGCAAAAGCAGACTTCACTCCCTGGCAGGTTGGATACTTCTACTAACAATAGCTACACTTCTTATTGGATTGACAAAAATGTTTGTTTGGGCTTTTCTGTAACAAGTTATGGAAACCAAGAATGAGTGTTTTGGCCAACCCAATACCTTGCAGAACTAAACAACAAGAATGGCGGTGGGAGACAGGGGTGGGGTGGAATTAGGACAAGTAAAGTTGGATTAGAAGCAGATGATATATCAGATCTTATTACATAAAAAAAATATTTGGGAACAGTGTCTCTTCTAATTATGTTGACAGTGGTGGGGAGAGAATATTCTTTTGTCTCTAGCTGTTGCTCTGGCTGGCTTTGTTCCCTTGTGTACTGAAAACCAACCCTAAACATGGGGGGTGAGAGTAACCATGCCATGTTTTACTTTCTCTGAGATTCTCCTAAGTTTAGCCTTAGTAAATGTTTTTAACATACATGACATTTCCCTAACCTTGAGGAAAAATTAAATGAGTTAGTCCTTTTGAGGGATGAGAGACATTCTATACTATTTGTCTACCAGAAGGTGAAAAAAGCATTTAGCTCCAATCTTCATGGAGAAACAAAACCTGTATCCTGACCATTTGACTTGTCAAATCCTTTTTAAGTTACAGAGAATCAAAATACCCCAGGAAAATACTGATTGCCCTTTCTCTATGAAAGAGGATGTGGTGTAACCTACTGTGTGGGTGTGTGGGTGGGGGGAGGTGGTGAAAATCTGGAAATATATTGCAACAAGGCTCAACCCAATATCGAGTCAAAGGAGCCATAATGAACTTTGGTGGAAACCCAGAAATGGTTGCTGAAAGGCAAACCTTCCATTGAAATGTCACCAGAGCACCACTACAAAACATCTGGCCTTGCTGGTTTTGGAAGCATGAGCGTTTCTCTGGAAAAAGTCTGCTCTCAACTCTTTTGCTCCAACCTCCATCTGACTATCTCTGAATCCGTCCCAAAGAAGAGAAGCAGGTGAGCCATTTGGTGTCCACCAGGGGTAAGCATGGCCTTTCCAAACTAGATACTGGCTCACCAGCCTGAGGATGAGGCAGGACCCAGTGCAGTCATCCGTTCCATCATCCTGCCTTTCTGTCCAGTGGATGAAACCTCTCCTGCTTTATATAGCTGGCCGAGAAGTGATAGTCCATACCTACCTTTGGGCAACTCATTCCTTGGGGTAGCATCCCCAGCTTCCTGGAAGCTCTTCTCACTTTTGAAACGGAGTCCCTCATGTGGTGTCTTCCTTCAGTGCAGCTGGCTACTGTTCTGTAACAATATGAGACATCGGGGACTGGTGTTGTCCCCCTCTCACCTCTGACCATTGCCTAGAGCACGGGCAAGATGGCCTCAGGTCACATAACCCCTGTCTTACATTCCTGACTCAAAGAATTCTCCTGTCAATCTCCATCTCAAAGAACATGCTTTTAAATTATTTTAAATTGAAGGATAATTGGTTTTAAACATTGTGTTGGTTTCTGCTGTACAACAACGTGAATCAGCTATAAGTATACATATATCCCCTCCCTCTCGAGCTTCCCTCCCCTCCCCCACCCCTCTAGGTCACCGCAGAGCACAGAACTCGGCTCCCGGTGCCACACAGCAAGATTCCCACTAGCCATCTGTTTTACAGGTGATAGTGTGTAAATGTTCATTCTACTCTCCCAGTTTGTCCCACCCTCTCCTTTCCTCACTGTGTCCATAGGTCTTTCTCTAAGTCTGTGTCTCTATTTTTGCCCAGCAAATACGTTCATCTGTACCATTTTTCTAGATTCCATATATTTTAAATTAATTAATTACATTTTTCTCATTCAGTCATAGCCGACTCTTTGTGACCCCATGGGCTATAGCCCACCAGACTTCTGTCCTTGGGATTTTCCAGGCAAGAATACTGGAGTGGGTTGCCATTTCTTTCTCCAGCGGATCTTCCTGACTTAGGGATCAAACCCACATCTCCTGTGGCTGCCTGCATTGCAGGCTGTTTCTTTACGACTAACGCCACCTGGGAAGCCCTTAATATATGATATTTGCAAGCTCTTGTTAAGATGATGTGTGTATGTGTCTGTCATGTCTGACTCTTTGTGACCCCATGGACTGTAACTTGCCAGGCTCCTTTGCCCATGGAATTCTACGGGCAAGAATACTGGAGTGGGTTGCCATTCCTTTCTGCATGTTAAGATGATACTTCCTCTTTTTTCAGATATCTTTCTCAGGTCATTCTCTGGGCAACAGAATTAACTAATTCATCTTGTGAGACTTTCAGGAAGCTAGTAATATTAAACAAGAAACAACACGAAGAGTAAGGAGGTTAAAAGAAAAAAACTTTAGAATTAATCAATTTTCTACTGTGGATCACATGGACCCTCAGAGTTAAGCTTCAGGATGGTTCTTCAAGGTAGGTTTGGCTGTTGGTGGTTTTGTATTTGAGGAAATGGAGCCTCAGTTCCACTGTGAGTAGAAAAGCTGCAGTTCAGTGTCTTACTGATTCAAAGGCCGAACACTCAGAAGAGGACAGGGGCCCAGTGATAGGGAACGGTACCCGCCCCCCCGCCCCCGCCCAGGTTAAATCCTGTCTCTACCTCTTTTTACATTTGTTGTTTTACATTTTACATTTGTTGGTCCCCTGGAAGCCAAGGGAATCTAGCTCCATGTGTAATTCACAAAACACAGCCAGGGTCCAGCTGGTTGGGGATGGGCAGAGTGATCTAGGCTATATAGTCTTGCTCTGTCCGGGAGCTACAATGGCCAGGAACATGGCTTATTGACTGTAGTGAGATGACCTCACACTCTCTCACCAGAACATCCATACTTCTATTTTCTCCCTGATCTTTCCCACATGTTTCCAGTGTCCCTCCCAGTCTACAGATAGAGAAACCCATTTTCTTGGTCTTCAAAATCACTGTGGATGGTGACTCAGTTCAGTCCAGTCACTCAGTCATGTTCGACTCTTTGCGATCCCATGAACCACAGCACCCCAAGCCTCTCTGTCCATCACCAACTCCTGGAGTCCACCCAAACCCATGTCCATCGAGTCGGTGATGCCATCCAACCATCTCATCTTCTGTGGTCCCCTTCTCCTCCTGCCCTCAATCTTTCCCAGCATCAGGGTCTTTTCCAGTGAGTCATCTCTTCACATCAGGTGGCCAAAGTATTGGAGTTTCAGCTTCAACATCAGTCCTACCAATGAACACCCAGGACTGATCTCCTTTAGGACTGGTTGGATCTCCTTGCAGTCCAAGGGACTCTCAAGAGTCTTCTCCAACACCACAGTTCAAAAGCATCAATTCTTTGGTGCTCAGCTTTCTTTAGAGTCCAAGTCTCACATCCATATATGACCACTGGAAAAACTATAGCCTTGACTAGATGGATCTTTGTTGATATTAATGTCTCTGCTTTTTAATATACTGTCTAGGTTGGTCATAACTTTACTTCCAAGGAGTAAGCGTCTTTTAATTTCCTGGTGGCAATCACCATCTGCAGTGATTTTGGAGCCCAGAAAAACAAAGTCAGCCACTGTTTCCCCATCTATTTCCCATGAAATGTTGGGACCAGATGCCATGATCTTCGTTTTCTGAATGTTGAGCTTTAAGCCAACTTTTTCACTCTCCTCTTTCACTTTCATCAGGAGGCCCTTTGGTTCTTCACTTTCTGCCATAAGCATGGTATGTCATCTGCATATCTGAGGTTATTGATATTTCTCCTGGCAATCTTGATTCCAGCTTGTGCTTCTTCCAGCCCTGCGTTTCTCATGATGTACTCTGCATAGAATAAGCAGGGTGACAATATTCAGGCTTGATGTACTCCTTTCCCTATTTGGAACCAGTCTGTTGTTCCATGTCCAGTTCTGACTGTTGCTTCCTGACCTGCATATAGGTTTCTCAAGAGGCAGATCAGGTGGTCTGGTACTCCCATCTCTTTCAGAATTTTCCACAGTTTATTGTGATCCACACAGTCAAAGTCTTTGGCATAGTCAATAAAGCAGAAATAGGTATTTTTCTGGAACTCTTGCTATTTCGATGATCCAGCCAATGCTGGCAACTTGATCTCTGGTTCCTCTGCCTTTTCTAAAACCAGCTTGAACATCTGGAAGTTCATGATTCATGTATTGCTGAAGCCTGGCTTGGAGAATTCTGAGCATTACTTTACTAGTGTGTGAGATGAGTGCAATTGTGCGGTAGTTTGAACATTCTTTGGCATTGCCTTTCTTAACTGACCTTTTCCAGTCCTGTGGCCACTGCTGAGTTTTCCAAATTTGCTGACATATTGAGTGTAGCACTTTCACAGCATCATCTTTCAGGATTTGAAATAGCTCAACTGGAATTCCATCACCTCCCGACTGCTGACTTGAAATTAAAAGATGCTTGCTCCTCGGGAGAAAAGCTATGAGAAACCTTGACAGTGTATTAAAAAGCAGAGATGTTACTTTGTTGACAAAAGTCCATCTAGTCAAAGCTATGGCTTTTCCAGTAGTCATGTACAGATGTGAGATCTGAACCATAAAGAAGCTTGAGTGCTGAAGTATGATGCTTTCGAACTGTGGTGTTGAAGTAGACTCTGGAGAGCCCCTTGGACTGCAAGGAGATCAAACCAGTCAATCCTAAAGGAAATCAACTGTGAATATTCATTGGAAGGACTGATACTGAAGCTGAAGCTCCAATACCTTGGCCACTAGATGTGAAGAGCTGACTCACTGGAAAAGACCCTGGTACTAGAAAAGATTGAAAGCAGAAGGAAAAGGGAATGATGGAGGACAAGATCATTGGATGGCATCGTTTGACTCAATGGGCATGAGTTTGAGCAATCTCTGGGTGATGGTGAAGGAAAGGGAAGCCTGGTGTGCTATAGTCCACGGGGTTGCAATGAGTCAGACTCGACTTAGTGCCTGAACTGAATTTGAACTGATGTCCTGAGAGCAATGAAGGAATGCAAAGTCACAGTCTTTGACCTCCTGGCGTTTGGGGCACACTTGGGTCTCCCCTTTCTCCCCTTTTGGGTAGAGGTGAAGCAGCTCATCTCTCTTCTCCTGGATGGTCCTGGAGAATGGCCCTGGTAGGGATGCTGGCCATTACATTGTGCTTGCCACTCATGGGAAGTGCTGGAATGCAGGGCGGGAGGCAGGGAAGAGTACACTTTGCCTAGATCCCACACAGGAGTGACCATGCCAGTCCCAGGCCTGAAGCTGACCACACCGCCAGACCTGGCTCTTTGTAAGACTGAGGATGTGGGTGTGCACAGGAGAGGTGGACGGTGAGTTCAGGGACCAATCTGGAGCTCCCGTTGCCCTTACGCCACCTCCATCATGGGACCTAACTCTCTGAGTTATGACTTTCTAACCCCTGTCTCTCCGTTGGACTATGAGCTCCTCCAGAACAGGGTTTGCATCTGCTCATGTCCATCCCAAGCAGGCAGCATAGATTGTTAGCGCATAGTAGCTGTTCAATAAACATGTCATGGATGAGCGGAAGGAGAAGCATGGCTGGCTGCCTCTTGCCCATCACCTTCCTGACTGCTGAGGTCACAAGCTGCTCTATGCCACAGATTGTCAGGATCCCCACTCCTCCTGCTCACACACCTCTTCTCCCTCTGACCTGCCCCCCCAGAGGGCTGGCCCCATGGAGTGAAGTCAGGAACCTGACAGACAGAACCATAGGGGTGTGCATTGTGGGTCAGCTCGGGGGTGGGGAGAGGATGATTTGAATTAAATTTTTTCAGGGTTTGAAGGGGCACTGTGTGCGATACAGCAGCTGTTTCCACTTAAAATTGATTAGCAAGTATCACTACAAATGAACTCAGAATTTAAAACAAAACTCCATGGAAATGAATCATTCTAAATGGATTGAAGGAAAGAAGTTTCTCCAGTGGAAGACAAACCAGGAAGATTTCTTTTAACCCTGCCTTCCCTCTACCGGCCAGCCCTTCTAGAGGCTTTGGTCCCCCACACCACAGAGATAAATTGAATCTCAATTCTTTCTGGCCGGCTGCTTATCACGGATTTTAACTGGTCTTAAGCAAGTTCCTTGGCACTGTCTGCAAAGCTGCACGCAAATGTTGCCCGAGACAGATGCAGCCAGGCTAGCTTGCTCCACTTTGGGGCATGAGTTACACCCTTGGAGATGAACTCCAGAGCAGCCCTAAGGATTCTATCACAATACTGGACAGTGATTCGACAGTGAGTAGCTGATAGGCCGATGGGAAGTGCCATTTCCAATAGCCCTTCAGCACGAGGGAAAGAAAGTGAAAGTGAAAGTGGCTCAGTCATGACTGACTCTTTGTGACCCCATGGACTATACAGTCCATGGAATTCTCTGGGCCAGAATACTGGAGTGGGTAGCCTTTCCCTTCTCCAGGGGCTCTTCCCAACCCAGGGATCAAACCCAGGTCTCCCGCATTGCAGGCGGATTGTTTACCAGCCGAGCCACAAGGGAAGCCCTCAACACCTGGGAAGTTAAACATAAAATACTGTTTGGTTTTTGAAATGCTCTTATTAGAGAATTAAAGAGTGGAATTCACAGAAACAGATAACCTCAAGGGGTGATACTCAAGGAAATTTCAGAGAGTCCTGTGGTTATTAATGGCTATACCATGGGCAGTCTTCATAGAAAGCCCGATAGAGGAGGCAAATTAAATAAAGAAAATCAATTTTTGAGAATAAATTAAATTTAAAGCACTGTCAGCTGTAGGGCCCCAGCAAAGACAAGTTATAGTACATCTTCTGGTCATCTGACTAATGGAAGTCACATTTTATTCCCAGTATACTGGGCACATATTACTGAGCTCTGATCTCTCTAAAATTATATTTTTGCAAAGAGATAGTTGGTGCATCTTGACAGGCCTGATGGGTGGTGAGAGCCTCTAGCAGCAACACACTCCATCTGGGGTGATTCCGTTCCACTCAGCTCTATAAAGCATTCTTGGCATTTCAAGAATTGATGTACTGCTGTGCGGTATGAGGAAACAAAACCTGTCCGCTCTGTCCTCCACTGCTTAGCGTGCAGAGTAAGTACATGATCGGCCCTGAGCGACGTCCGTGTAGCCCCAAGGAGAACTGAAGGATGCCACTTAGTCCCTTTCCTACCTGGTTTGTTTAAAACCACATGTGAGGATCATGACTCAGGAACCATAGCTAATAAAGACCTAGGGTGTTGTTTGTCCTTTGGTCAAGGAGACTTAGTAACACTTACTGTCTGTAGCAGTTTTAGGCTTTTATATTACCTTCTTTAATTGGAAGAATTCCCACTTGGGCAGAGCTAAAATAAAGCCAATGTTTAAAGCTTCCCTGGGGGTAATGTTAAAGTGCTTATTAACTGCGTGCCTGTAGACTGAATGTGATGCCATGCCCATGTGCTGTGGCAGGTCCTGGAGAAGACACAGAGCCTGGGAATGCGGTGGGGACTCCCATGGCAGCCAGGAAGGACCTTTGGCTGATGAAAGAAGCCAGGTGAGGACTTCCCTGGTGGTCCAACGGATACGAATCTGCCTGCCAATGCAGAGGGCACAGGTCTGATGGCTGGTATGGGAAGATTCCACATGTCGAGGTACAACTAAGCTCACGAGCTGCAACTCCTGAGGTGAACAGGAGAAGCCACTGCAATGAGAAGCTTCCTGACCCCAAGAAAGTGTAGCCCCCACTGGTGGCAACTAGAGAAAGCCTATGAGCAGCAATGAAGACCCAGCACAGCCAAAAATAAATAAATTATATATATATATATATATATACACAAACAAGCCAGGAGGCAGGGAGGGAACATGGTGATACCTAAGTTCTCTTGCCCAAAGCTACAGCCAGAAGGTTTGGTGCTAGGTATCTGAGGGTCTGAGTAGACATTTCACCGAGGCACCCAGCATTGAGGGACGCTGGGGCTGGGGAGTCAGAGAGTTTGATACTAGAGATGAGGAGGAAATGACCCGTTGTTGAAACTGCACAAGCAAAAAAAATTCCCCCGTCTTTAAATATTGAAAACCACTCGCCACTCACAAGACCACAAATTCGGTGACATGGGGCAAGTTGCCAGCTTTATTTCGTTTTCTCCATCGAGCCACCCAACGTTTGTGATGTGTCATGACCGCATGTCAAGGAGCCTGCTGGTCAGTGGTGATATAACCATAATTATGACACAGTTCTTTCCCTCAGACTCACTCCTCTTTGAGGGAGACAGAAAGGAAACACAACTTTCTGTGTTCAGTGCTCTGAGAGGGGCCAGATGGGGATCTTTGGGAACATACAGGATGGGAAGTTATTACCAAACTCCTGTCCAGGCGAGAGAACCTCTCCTCCATTCCCAGAAGAGCTGGCATGCAACAGAGTGCCAGGCAGACAGTGTTCTGTTCAGTGACATGCTTTGGGCATTTAAGATGGCACTGATGTGGATACCATAATACTAATTAACGAAACATTTAGTAGACTCTCTATCGGGTATGTAAATACAAGATACCGCACTCTTGACTTTTGCTAGAACCCTGAGCACCTGACGTGGATGGACCAGGGAAAATCAGCCCTGTGGGGCATCAGCTGGATGTAAGACACACCAAGGCATGAGTAGAGAATAACGTATGGACAATATTATCAATATCTTAGGTTGCATTATGCGGCATGTGAGACCTCAGTTCTCCAACCAGGGATTGAATCACTCACCCCCTCACTGGGAGTGCAGAGTCCTAACCACTGGACCACCAGGGAAATCTGACAATATTAACAACAAAATTTGTATTGAGCCCTTAAAGCAATCGATAAGTGTTACTGCACCTAATTTTCCCAGTGACCCTCCCATGAAAGAAGTGATTTTTATTTCCATTTCAGAGATGAGCAAACCCGGGCACAGAGAGGGCAAGTAGCTTGTGTGGGCACAGTATCACACAGGTAGTAAGTGGTGGGCGCAGGAGTCAATCTTAGTTCTATCCTCAGGTTGTTACGTGGACTAAATACGGGCAAAGTGCTAAGAATGAGGCCCTAAACGTGGCCAGCACTCCAGTGAGGTTAACCACTGTTACCAACATGGATAAATCTCACTTGCAGATCTCTTCCAAGAGAAAAACAAATGAACTCCTCTCAAATAAGCAGCCTCATGCCAACTCCTCAATGATTAAAAGCACTGTTTCCCGCCCCTAAAGGAGAAAGGAGGCAGAAGTTTGCCCACTCGCTCTGTCCAGCCAGGGCCAAGGAGGGGAAACTCCCCCCTCATTTGTCCCTACCTGTTCTCTCAGGCTGGATATCTTGGTGTTACTGAGATAAGACGGCTTTCTTCAGTCAAAATCCTCCCAATGCCTAATGTATATTGGAATGCATTTTTAAAGTTACTGTATGTTCCACCAACAGATTGTACCTTCTTTTTTTCCCCCCATTCTGTTATATGAGGTACCTAGAATAGTCAAATTTATACAGTCAGAAAGGACATTGGTAGATGCCAGGGGCCAGTGGAGGGGAAGGGAGAAGTGGGTACTTGGTGTTTAATGGGGACAGAGTTCAATTTGGGAAGGTAAAAAATTCAGATTGATGATAGTGAGAGTTGCTCAACAATGTGAATGGACTCACTGCCACTGAACCATATAGTTAAATATTGGTTAAAATAGTATGCTTTGTATTATGTGACTTTTACCACAATTAAACATTAAAAAAAATCCTCATGACTCCCACGCCAATAGGAGAGTGAGAGGTGTTTGGTTGTGCAGGGAGAGGCAAAGGGGAGGGTGAGAGGGACGGCAGAGGGAAAAAGATGAGATTTAATGAACCACACTTCCCAGCAGTGTTTTCCAAGACAGGTCCTCTGGGTACTGGAGAAAGCAGGCACATGTTTTCTTTATTTTAAAGAAAGCAATGTCTACAAAATTCATTATTTCTAGAGATTTTATATGTTCTGTTTCATTTCTTCCTTCTCTCTCCATCCTAATCTCTTTATGGGCTTCTGCCACCCAATGGGATTTCTAGAAGATTGTTACAACCACTGGTGGGGCTGGATATTGATATGCAGTCATCTTTTTATTTTTACTTTTTATTAGATAACCTACTTTCAGAAACTATATCTGAGGTTGTTTTACCAACTGACTAGAAAACGCTGCTAAATGTATTTTACCCTTCTTTCAACAAGTCAAGACTGGGATTATTTCAAAGGGAAGATGAGACACAAAATTGTATTGAGAAGAAGCTGTCATTACTGCAGTCTTTAAGAGAGCTAAGCGGCATTTTATATTATTTCTTTGGGTAACCCAAAGTAATATTCAATTAGCCCTGTGAAGTAAAGATGAGACAAATGTCAGTGGGTGCATTTTTCTCCTGAAGAAACAACACAGAGAGGAAAAGTGATATGCTTTTTCAGGATGCACAGTGCAGTCAAGCAGAACTTGAAGCTACATGTAGACCTCACAATTAGTCAGTGAATGTAGTAGTTAACCACCAGACATGTGCATTGGACCAAAGAAACCAAAACAACCTATCGGTCACAAATGGCTGCCCTTTATGGGCGTGAACCTTGGACTTGCCCGACTTCCCACCACTTCTCTCTAACATGGGATGCAGTCTCTTTTGTCATTGCTGCTCCTCACTTAGACTGTGACATCCATTTCTGTTGCCTGTTTGAGAATCAGGCATAAGCAGTAGACACAGGTGACAGGATTGACCCCAGTGATCAATATGATAGGGGAGCAAAGGGACAGGGAAGGATTATCAGCCTGTTTCAGACTGAGAAAATAGAAATGCAAAATATAGCAAGGCATTCACCCATCGTTCCTCCAGGCTTCCACTCTCTCTGCTACCCCTTTGCCTTGATAATCTTGCAGATGTTTCCTGAAGATTTTAAATTTCAGTTGCAACAGAAATCCTTAGTGGTGTGTCATGCTCACCACTTAGCTTTCCCCCTTAGTACATCTATCTTTTAGGAATTTGTGACTTGCGACAGACTGCAAATGTCAGATGGGGGAAAAGACAAATGATAATAATATGCTGGGAGTTGCAGCCTCTTTGCTAATTCACAGAAGCTGTTTCCCGAAAAACATTGCCTGCTAATTAAACAAATCTTTTTTTTTTTTTTTTCCTTCTGACAGATGAAAACATGGGGACGATCTTATCCTGTCAGATGGAGAGCAGCCACTGCCCTGGGAGATGGCTTCTTTTTCTAAGGGAATTGACTTCTTGGGAACAGCAGTGAAAAACTCTGATCTTCAAACCACTTGACAAACATTAATTAATCTACCTATACCGTGAGGGTAGGTATCGTTCATCAGCATCACTGCTTCAAGGTCTTTGCTGTGGCATGCCCTACGAACACGAGCTGCCTATCACCGGCGGCCGCACTCCCCCACCCCGCCCCAACTCTCTGCCCCTTCACCGGCCACTTTGGAGCAGCTGGGGTGACAGTTCTTACCACCCTCTGAAGTTTTTTGACTTGTTTACTTGTTCATACTCTGTCTCTCTTTAGAGCACTGTGAGTTCTTAGAGGGAAGGCTCCTTGTCCATCTTATTCACTGTGGTATCCTCAGTGCCTGGGACTGGCCTGGTGTGTAGTCGTTGTTAAATAAACATTGCTTGGATGAATTTACTGCTTATTCTCTATAAGCTACCAGTTCAATGACGACAAGCTACTGTTTAGAAGAAGAAGATGGGTCTGTATTTGAAGTATTGAGAACTGTAGCCCCTCCAAAATACACATCCGTGTTCTATAATAGCCCCTAGTACCAGTGGACGTGGCCTTATTTGGAAATAGGGTCTTTGCAGATATGATCAAGTTAAAATGATCAAGGTGAGCCATAAATCCAATGACTGATGTCTCTATAAGAAGAGGGGGATTTGTACCTAGAGACACAAATGTACAGAGAAGATGATGTGAAAACGGAGGCAGAGATTGAAGTTGCTGCTGCTGCTGCTGCTAAGTCGCTTCAGTCGTGTCCGACTCTGTGCGACCCCATAGACGGCAGCCCACCAGGCTCCCCTGTCCCTGGGATTCTCCTGGCAAGAACACTGGAGTGGGTTGCCATTTCCTTCTCTAATGCATGAAAGTGAAAAATGAAAGTGAAGTTGCTCAGTCGGGTCCGACTCAGCGACCCCATGGACTGCAGGCTCCTCCAACCATGGGATTTTCCAGGCCAGAGTACTGGAGTGGGGTGCCATTGCCTTCTCCCGAGATTGGAGTTAGGCATCTACAAACTGAAGAATCCCAAAGATTGCCTGACAGCAACCACTAGAAGCTAGGAGAGGGGAGGAAGGATTCCTTCCAGGAACTTTTGGAGGGAGCATTGCCTTGGTGAAGCACTGATTTCAAACATCTGGCCTTCAGATCTGTGAGGGAATACATTTCTGTTGTGTTAAGCCACCCAGTTTGCGGTGCTCTGTTACAACAACCCTGGGAAACCAATACATGAAGGTTATTACAGATCAACAGGAGACCCCTCAGGGAATGAGACAGGAAGCGCTCCTCACGCTTGCTGGGAAGCTCAGTTTACTTATGGCCTCCACTGTGGAGCAAGGTAGCCTCAAAGCAGCTTTGTCAGAGCGGTAAGAGACAGGGATGGGAAGAAAGGGAAGGATGTGGAATTTACTGAGGCTTTCCCTTTGCGCCAAGGAGCTCTCTGACCTGGGTGGGTCTGTCTGCTCTTCTGATATGGCCCCCTGAAATCCTTCATGTTTGGGGAGGCTTTTCTCCTGGGGTTAGCGTCACTTGGCCTGTTTGTTGTCATGGATACCACTAGCTACCTATTGACTGGCTGACCTCCATTTTGGATCTTTAAGTTCTCGCTTTGTGTGGTCTATATTCTCTGTTTCCAGTGAGATTAAGGGGTCTTCTATGGACACTGCCATTGGTGTATCAATTAGTAAAAAAAAAAAAAAAAATTAAAACCATTTTTAATTAGAATAAAATTACTTTAAAATGTTGTGTTAGTCTCTGCTGTACAACAGTGTGAGTCAGCTATATGCATACACATATCCTATCCCTCTGGAGCCTCCCTCGCACCTGTGTTGACACACAGTTATGCTCTAGGACATTTCCCGTCACACTAATCATAATCACGGAGGCCCAGAGAGTCAGCCGAAATAGTACATCCGTTGCTTGGAAGTACATTCCTTTTGCAACTAAGGAATGTTTAAAACGTCCAGTAATTTTGGAATGCCAAGGTCCTCGATTCTGATTTTTAGCTCCTTAGGAAGATTCTTGAGTGGTGATTCCTAGACTTGTTTCGGTGACAGACCCTTTGAGCATCTGAAGATGTTATTGAATGTCTCCAGGTGGACCTGTACATATCTGGATGATGCTTTGGTTCTGGACCCCGAGTTAGGAATCCCTCCTCTGTTCCAGGTGGACCGTCTTCTTCATCATCCCGGCTTCTCACAAGGGGAAGCTGCTCTGCTCCTCCACTGACTTTTCAGAAGAGGAGTCCTGGCCTCTTGCTTTCTGGAAGACAGTGGAGCCCTGACCTCTTGGTTGATCTAGTCTGACTTTTTCCTTTATTTACATAATTCACCAGCATGATGATTACTATGATGTGTCAACCTGACTGGGCTACGGGGAGCCCAGAAATTTGGCCAAACATTATTCTGGGTCTATCTATAAGAGTGTTTCTGGGTGAGATTAACATGGGAATCAGCAAACTGAGCAAAGCAACGTGCCCTCCCCATGTATAAATATGCGTCTCTATCTCCTGCTGATTCTCTTTCTCTGGAGAATCCTGACTAATATAACCAGGGAAAGAGGAATCAGGCTCTACGCCTCATTTCACCTTTGAGCTCTTCTTCCTCAGCGGGTCTCGGCCTTGTGTGTGTGTGTGTATACAAACTAGAAATTCCAAGGCTTACTTTTAGGGTATTAATTAGTGTGAACTAGGATGCCTACAGATTAAAAGAAAGAAGGTTTGCAGACCAGAGTGCCTGGCATGGGTTTCACGCAGTTGTGATCATAAAAGATGCTTATGTTTGCTTCGTCGTCAGCATATGGCTCCACTTATCATATATATGCACCTGAGGAAACTAATAGTTTTAAAAAGGATTCTTGAACCTGGCTTATGTTAGTCTTCAGTTTGGCAGCCTAAGAAAATGGTTAGCTAATCTTCCGGTTATTTAATGGGCCCTTTATACTTGATCCCAATGTATCCGTTTTTCTTTGCATTATACTCGTGTGAGAACGGTCTGTTCTTGGTGGTGGAGGTAACTGGTTAGGTTGGAGGTCACTTCCTCTGCTGTTATCACCACCTCTCTCCTTTACTAGGATTAAAACTTCTGCTCCCTTGGGAAAGGGCAGAGACGGGGCCAGGGGAGCAATAGCTGCCTTCCTTGAACGAGACCTATGGAAGGAGTGGGAGCACCGTGGGGTCGTTGTAATAATGGCCCCGGTGAGCCTGGTCTAGGTCATCCCCTCCATTCCCACAGCCTCTCTGGGTCCTGAAAGCTCCAACCGCACAGGTGGGTGGGAAAGCGCTCTGCGGTCAGACCAGTCTGGGCTCTAACTGCGCTCAGGGCCCTCCCTTGTACTAGTGTGTGACCCTGCTGGGCGAGTTCCCCCATTTCTGGAAGCAATACCTGTGTCTAGGGGGGTTGAGTGAGGACAGCGTACATGTAAAGAAAGACCCTCGAGCCCTGCTGACGCAGTGTGGATGCTGAGTAAATTGTAGCTGCTTCTCCGTTAATCTGCACTAATGCCCTCGTGGCAGCCTCTTAAATGCTGCTTCTCACACCTTGCACATGGCTGTCAGCTTAATCTTCTTAATGTCATCAAAAATCTTCTATGGAAAATATGCAAAAATTCCCCAAAGCCTTGGCCCTGGTTGGTCAGATTATGGACAACCTGTTCTTTTCCTTTTTATGTGTTTCTGTCTCTTCTCACTGACCAGGAAAAAAAAAAAAAAATAATAAAAAAGCTATTCTTCCACAGTGATGAGAGCAGTTCTGAGCCTGCTGTTCATTGGCCCTGGGTTGAATTTGTCCTCATCGGCCATGTCACCATGTCACTTCACCTCCCACCCCAGCTTCTTCTCAGCTATAAACTACAGTGCAAAGATTTAATGGGAAAATGCATGTCAGAGACCCAGCACAGGGCGTAAGCACCGAATGTTTTGAACCCCAGGAAGTGCCTGAAATGTTGCCCTTGCTAAGAGTTTGTTAACAGATTTGTAGAACACAGTCAATCACGTCTCTCTTTCCTCTTCCTCCATAACCCCAGTTCATGTCTTTGGCCTTGATTCAGATGAAGCTTAGGGTCAGGCTGGGCTCTGCTCTGGCCAGGTCAGCCAGGCAGTCCCTCTGGCACTCCCGTGTCTCTGACCACAGGCTACCAAGACCAGGGCCCTGCCTCATATGCTGCACATGCAAATCAGGATCAAAAGCTTGCCTTCCTGTGCTAAGAGCAACGGGGCTGTGGGCAGGAGTAACTGAGCAACACAGGCACACCTGGAAGGCCTTGGCCAGTTACATAGGACGAGACCTCCCCTTGGGCTCTGCGCTGTGTTTAAATCTCTGAAAGCCCATGGCTTCTGCCAATCAGGACTATCAGCAGGGGCATCAAAAGGAGACAATAATAAGCCGTTTTTGGTTCCTTGTCAGTAATCGTTGACAGTGAATCCTGCAGATCTGATCTCTGTCTTCAGGATGAGTGGAGGGCAGACACAGAGGGTGTGTCAGCTGCAGCTCACGCAGCTTTCGGAATGTAGAGATGTACCCTCAGTCAGTCCTGAGACATCAGTGTCCTGGCTTAATGTCCTGCTTTTGAAAGGAGGAATCTGCTCTCTTATGGCTGAGGCATTTGGTATTGGTTTGTTCTTCTGGCACGCGACTATTCTGCAAGCACTTCATGTGTTTGCTTGCATGTGAATATTCATAGGAAATTCAATAAAAATTGTTCATGATAATAGAAAGGAAAAAAACACATACAAATCTTGGCTGTGCAGTGAGAGGAGGTTTTGACTGTCTTTGGACCCAATTATCGGAGAAAAGAATACTTTGAAGGAGCGGGGAAGGATTAGAGGAAATTTCTCTGTGTGTCCAGTTCTGTCAGCCATCCTGGATATCTTTTTCCCAGGAACCTATACAGTGTTAGGGTTTCACTTCACAGGGAGTTTCTAGTTCTATAGGTGCTTCTGAAGCAACTTAGTATTAACACCTGGACAGGGACATGTTGTGTGGCAGGTAAACAGGCTTCTTCTGGAGGAAGGGGAAAAAAAAAGATCTTCTCTCTAGACAGTTTTGGAGAAAATCATTCAACTGAGTTGTAGCATGAGTACAGTATACGTGTGCTCACTTGCGTCCGACTCTTTAGGAGGTTGTTGTTGTTTAGTTGCTAAGTTGTGCTCGGCTCTTTTGAGATCCCCATGGACTGTGGCCCACCAGGCTTCTCTGTCTATGGAATTTTCCAGGCAAGAATACTAGAGGGGATTGCCACGCCCTCCTCCAGGGGATGTTCCTGACCCAGGGATCGAATGCGAGTCTCTTCCATCTCCTGCATTCGCAGGTGGATTCTTTACCATTGCGTCACCTGGGAAG
The DNA here is from genome assembly GCF_014754425.2 of Oryx dammah. NCBI lineage: Eukaryota > Metazoa > Chordata > Mammalia > Artiodactyla > Bovidae > Oryx > Oryx dammah. The sequence goes on from NW_024070186.1 coordinate 31,649,763, forward strand.
CCCATGGGTACTTAACTGAGCTAGATGACCCTACTGTGTTTTTGTTTTAAATAAGATTTGCTTTTCAGGGAACTTGCCAGTTCCCTGGCAGTCCAGTGGTTAAGATTCTGTGCTTCCATTTTACAGGACTCATGTTCTACTCCTGGTCAGGGAACTAAGATCCTGCATGCTGTGCAGTTGGGCAAAAAACAAACAAAAAGATACGCTTTTCTTCCCTGAAATGACTTGCGTTTCTCTCCTCTAGCTTTCTGCCCCGCCCTCATTGACAGCTGACGACCTCACCACATATTCTATTGAAAATAAGAGGCGCCATCAGCTATAACAGATGGAACCACCTCCCCTTCCCATCAACAAACTCCCACTGCCTGACCTGCCCTTAATTCCTCTGCTCCTTTCTTCTGAGTGTTTGTCCCATTTCCTCAGAGGCCAGGCCCTCCTCCTGGGATCAGGATTCCACCCTCTGATATCTTTTCAGGGAACGGATTTTTTATTCACTCTTCGGCACTGCTGTCTCCCTCCTTCCTGGATCATTTCCATCAGCTACAGACAAACGTGATCTGGTGTCTTCCATATTTAACTCTCCTCCACATTTTGCCCCATTTCTTTGCTTCCTTTTAGAGCCCACATACCCGGAAGAGTTGGTTTCTGCTTACTATGTGGCTTTCTTACCTTTCTTCACTCCTCATTTACCTCCACCTAGTTTTTGCTCCTGTCACTAGATTGAATTTGCTGTAGTCAAGATCAACCAGTGACCTCTGTGGCGCTGACTCCAGAGTACCCTTCTCTGCATCCCTCAGCCCCCAGCACAGTGACCACCCTTCTTCACACTCTGCTGCCTGAGGTCTCAGGACCCTGTGCCCTCTTGTCTCCTTTTCTATTCAGGGGTCTCTCCTTTGTAGCCTTCTCTGCAGACTCCCGTCTTCTACTTAGGTTTAAAAACTGGTATTCTTAGAGGGTCTGTCCTGGGCCCTCCTATATTCCCCCAAACACCTCTATCTAGGTGATCTCATCTACAGCTTTAAATATGTCTAGAGGTTGTTGTTGGTTAGTTTCTGACTTTTTGTGACCCCATGGATTGGAGCTGACCAGGCTCCTCTGTGCACAGGATTCTCTAGGCGAGAATACAGAAGTGGGTTGCCATTTCTTTCTCCAGGGGATCTTTCCAACCCGGGATTCAAACCTGTGTCTCCTGTATCTCCTGCACAGGCGGCCGGATTCTTTATCACTGAGCCACCTGGGAAACTGGCCTGGTGCTTAGTAGGCACTAAGTAAATATTTGTAGAATCAATAAGGTGTTATTTGTTTGTGCACTTAAATCAACAGTCACACATGTCCCTTTCTCAGTGGTCCATTTTCTCTTGGCTTGTGCTCATAGTTCTTACAAATGGTGGTGGGGCCACTCATCTGTCTTGCGGTGAAATAAAGTAATTTTTTCCATCAGCAGTAATGATCCCCTTGAATCTGTCAGCAGACACACGTTCAGAAATAAGTCTTTTAAGGATAATTTTAGTTGAAAAAGCTCAGAAAGGGCCCTTGTGAGTATTCTGAGAGTACAGTGGAGAGCTGGAAACATATTTCTCCAGAATTTCAACTAGAAGTCTCACTCACAGAGGCTCCTTCAGACAGGAAAGAAAGAGGAAGGAAGTCTAAAGTCTCCAAAAATTGCAAATGATAAATCCAAGTGAGAGCGAAACTTCCTCTCTTAAAAAATCACTACCTCCCACAATGATAGAAAAAAAAAATCTATAAAAGTAGACTTGTGGGGGTGAGGGTCGAGTGGTGTGAATAAACAGTAAAGGAGCTTGCCTATTAAATATGGGGAATAAAGAAGAAAACCAGCTTAGACACTGGATCAGACAGTTCGAAAAGTCCCTGAGTACAACACCATATGGAACAGCTATGAATTTTAATTCAAGAGGAGACATAGCTTTTGTCTGTTTAACTTGTTCCAGCTCCTCTTATTATTACTAGTACATTGATTCCATTTCTTGAGCCCTGAGGCTTTTCTTGTTTCCTATCATTTGAACTTAGAAGTATTTTCCTTTGTCGCCCCCTCCCCAGCATTCTTAGTTCTTCCACAAACATCCTCCATCTACGGTCACCTACTGGAGATAGAGAAATAGCCTCCAACATTTTTCTGTTGAGTGTACTTGAGGGTAATAGTCTGAATATAACACAGGATTATTAGGACATTCTGACCTCAAAATTTTGGTGGGCTGGCGCACTGTTCCAGAATGTGGTAGTAACTAGATTTTCCAAGCTATCTAGGGGAAAAATCAAGGGCATGTAGTAACTTTTAAGAGGAGCAGTGCCGATTCTTCCAAATTCGTTCTAAACTCCTTGAGCATTAACTAGTCCAATCCCCAACGTTCAGGTTCCACTAAAAGTTGCAGAGCTAGATGAGCTATTTTTAGTTTGAAAAGAAAGGTTCTGCAAGGCCCCTCTCTTCATGATTTCAAAGTGTGTCAGCAGAGGGAGTTTGACAAGTACTATCCATTTTCCCTGTCTATGTGGGTTTTAATCAGTATTAGATAGATATCTGGGTTTCCTCAGTGGCTCAGTGGTGAAGAATCTGCCTGCAATGCAGGAGACATGGGTTCGATCCCTGGGTCAAGAAGATTCCCTGGAGGAGGGCATAGCAACCCACTGCAGTGTTCTTGCTTGGAGAATCCCATGGACAGAGGAGCCTGGCAGACTACAGTCCATGGGGTTGCAAAGAGTCGGACACTACTGAAGCAACTGAGCACGCATGCAGATAGATATCTATAAATCAGAGTCTGAGCTGTCTTTAGAAAAGTAAACCATTACAAGTGTTATTGTAATGGTGGACATATGTCCTTTTATATTTGTAAAAACCTATAAAATGTACAACACAAAGAGTGGACCCCAATGTAAACAATGGCCTTGGTTAATAATAATGTATCAATATTGGCTCATCAGTTGGAACAAACATACCAGATGAATGCAAAATATTAATAATAGCAGCAGAAACTACATGCAGAGAGAGATGGTGTTTATGGGAACTTGATACTCTCTGTGCAGACCTGAAACTGCTCCAAAAAGTAAAGTCCAGCAATTAAAAATACATAAAAGTAGTTGCAATTCCTTTGGTTTCCAGATCTTTGATGGTTTTAAAGATTATTTCATAGAACTGTTCTGAACAGCCTGAAAACACAGTAACAGTGAACCTCAAAGAAGCAGGTGAACTCTGCCATCTTGAAGGGGTGCTGACATCACGCTGGAGTCTAGATGTCCTGATCATGTCCCACAGAGTCCTCTTCCTCCATCTCCCTGATTCAAAATCCTACACAGTGCTCACAGCCCAGCTCCCTGTGATCCTTTTCACCAGAACTTCTTGTTCTCTACCTGGAAGTAATTTTGTTACCGTTCCTGGAATTTTCCCAGCTTCTGCAACTTGTACATGGGGCTCTTCCTCTTTCTGCCACCAGTTAGCTTGAGCTGTTGGAGGAATCCTGGTTGTTCCCTCTGATGAGCTTGCTTCACCCTCCGTCACCCTACTTGTCATGGACCTGAAGGATTGTTAGCATGGTACCTGGATTTTCTCTCTTTGGAATTGCTGTTCTTGTCTGTCTGCAAGTATGCATGCTCTGTGCTGTTTAGTATTCTGCACAGTTGACTTTCTTTTTTGGGGAGTCGTTTCAGCAAAGCATTTATATTTATTCATTTTTAAACTTTTTATTTTGTATTGGGGTATAACTGATTAACAATGCTGTGATAGTTTCAGGTGGACAGCAAAGGGACTCAGCCATACAAGTACATCTATCCATTCTCCCCCTAGATGCCCTCCCATCCAGGCTAACACATAACTTTGAGCAGAGTTCCCTGTGATATACAGTAGGTCCTTGTTGGTTATCCATTTTAAATATAGCAGTGTGTACATGTTGATCCCAAACTCCCTAACTATCCCTTCCCTCATCCTCCTCCTGCCCAGGCAACGGTAAGTTCATTCTCTAAGTCTGTGAGTATCTCTCTGTTTTGTAAGTTCATTTGTATCATTTCTTTTTAGACTCCACATAGGAGGGATGGCATACGATATTTCTCCTTCTCCGTCTGACTTACTTCACTCAGTATGACAGGCTATAGGCCCATCCATGTTAATAACTAACTTTCAAGAGTCCACCCATTTAAGAACCGGGAGCTGTTCTAAGCCTCAGTACAGCCACTACCCAAACGACACATTGCTCCATATAAACCCTAACACATAAGGGGTGTTTCCTATTTACAACAGCCTTTTACAGATCTGGTAATTTATTGTGCCTTGAAGGTTGTGTGTGTATATGCTTGTGTGCTTGCAGTGCAAGTGGCAGTATGGGAGGTGATGGACGAGCAAAGAAAGATGTGAGAAGCTGAGACTGGGGTACTCAGTAGAGCCTTGAGGAACAAGGTAGCCAAAATGAAAAATGAGTAACTTTTAGACTCTGTAAAGGAAACTCCCCCTCGTGTAGCACAGAGTCTCTGTTGACATGAGATTTAAAATCATTGATTAGCAAAACAATTTTGATTTCCCATCCAGTTCTTGGGAGGAGAGTGGTTAACACCAGAGAAGAAGGGCACGCCTGTGTGTACCACCCTGTGCCTCCCAGCGCCCAGGGTGCTGATCCTCTTGCCTGGAAAGGTCTCGGGCTGATGGAGACATACTCACTTGCCTCCTGGCCCCGGGAGTACCCTTCTGTTCATCTTCCAGCCTCCAGCAGCTCCTCATCAGGATGCTCAGGTCCCTTCTCCACTGGGACTGCCTGCACCCAGGTCCTTTGGGTAGGGTTCCCTTTCCCCTAGCTTTTTTCAGCACCTGTACACCCCTAGGCTTGGCTCTGTGAGTTTTTTCTTCCTAATGCAGGACAAAGGGTAATTAGGAGGAAATCCTGAGAAAGAGCTTTCAAAATACTTTTTAAAAAATGCTGGAGGCGCAGTTCATGGAAAAGTGGAATTTGCCTGGACTATGACCCACCGTGCCAGGCTTTGAGTCCTGGGAGTGAAGGAACTGGATGATGATGTGAGGACCTGTGTGCAACCTCATGAACTGGCCAGAGCTCTCGGTGAGACCAAGCTGAGCAGAGGGCGGCTCAGCTGCCTTGTAAACCCGATGGACTATAAGGCAGGAGAAGAAAAGGATAAAGCGCTATTGTTGGGACGTTTTGACTATTGTCAAGACGTTTGTGAATGAACTGAGCTCAGTCATTTTATTTTAAATTCAGTGTCAAGTTGGTGGGGGGAGTGGACTTTATTAGCTTTAAGTCTCATGTTCAACACAGGGGACAGGTGTGTCATCAGAAATGGAAAGGGACAGTCTCTGGACAGTGTTTGTCCATTTCTGAGGACTGTACCCAACAGTCAACTAATCAGACCTGAACTGCAGAATAAACAGCGTCTGGACATACCTCTTTTTCATTCATTTTCATTTAAAAGTAGACAGTTAAGTGGTTTGGATATTATTTTGAGAGTGTCTCTTGAAGCACAAATGTATTATTAATGGCTAATACTTTAGGATATGGTTAGTTACATTTTCTTGGATGTCAAGCACATGCTGTTTCCTGAAGATCATAAAAGATCTTCCTTCTATTCCTAGCAGGAGTGACACATTCCATTGTCTTGTTTCCACAGTGCTTAAATATGTTATAGCAAATGTCAATAGCGAACTAACTATCCCTTTGAATGTTTCAAATGTGACTTTTAATTAAGCGTATTAACCTGATGAATCATCATTTGAGCAGCAACTAAAATAAGATTATAGTCATTTTCAACTTCTGAATGCCCACAGAACATGAAAAGCACTTTATGAGGCTTGCATTAATGCATATTTCACTATAATGTAATTTTATATTAGATATTCCACTTATGCATGGAGCCAGAATAGTTTCTGTTCTGTGGCGATGCTGATTTAAATGAGTAAACCACAAGGAATCAAGAAAGCTTAACTCTTTGTGCATCTCAGCATGGTTGTGCTTGCAAAAGAATTCTCTGTGGGGAGAATTTCACCTTTAGTTAATGGAGAGAGGACAGCATTTATGTTTCAGGTGGAGGGCATTAGAAAGGACAGATGCAATAATTTCTTCTATGCTATGCTGTGTGTGTGCTCAGTTGTTCAGTCGTGTCCGACTCTCTGTGACTCCATGGATTGTAGCCTGCCAGGCTCCTCTGTCCATGGGATTTCCCAGGCAAGAATACTGGAGTGGGTTGCCATTTCCTGCTCTAAACACTTTTGCACAACATTAACTGATTAGGGATCATCCTGAGCAAACCCTGAGCACTTTCCCTTTCCCTACCATAGACATCTGATCAGTTTGTCTGCACCGAGCAGTCAGCAAGGCCACGCTGCACATAAGAGGGGGTGTGAGGGGCTGGTGGCTGCCTTGACCACATGAATAAGAAGAACATGTGCAACAGAAATGCGTAAAGAAATGCTGAGAACTGGATGGATGGCCCTCGGCAGGACTATCATAAAGCATCCTGCACAATATTACTAATAGACTTTTACAATTTTTATAGCTTCCCGAGTTATTTTTGAGTCAGTGCTAGCATTCAATTATTTCCCGTTGAATAGAGAACAAAACAGGCCTAAAGACTAAAAGGAAAAGCTGTTGAGGGGAGTGATCACTCCAGATGGAAGCTTTCTGGCAGATTGTGATTTGTGACTCAGAATGAGCCCAGATCATGGTGCCATATGGATGGCAGCAGAGCCTTTAGACACTGGCTCAGTTGCTCAGCAGACTTCTGAATTCCTACTACGTGTCAGTTATTAGCTGGGCATTGGGAAACAAGATGAGTAAGCAGTGATAGTATCTGCCACCAAGGAGTCTATTCACTCATTCATCAACATATACTGAGCATTAATGATATGCTTCAAACACTGAGAGATTTGAATATGTAAACATAGAGTAAATTACCATATGGTATTATGACAAAGTCAGCTATAAAAATAAAGGAAAATGCTTCAGAAGGACAGAGGTAGAGAGAGAGAGAGAGAGATTATATCTGGTGTAGTCATAAGAATTTTCCCCGAAAAGGTGACATTCAGCCTGAATTTTGAAACTGGATTAGGGGATTGAGGAGTGGTGATGGTGGGGTGGGAGGAGGACAAGGCCCTCTCCTTTCCTAGCAAAGGAATAGTATGAGTCAAGTCATGGAATTAAGGACTCATGCTTGGGAGGAAAATTAAGGAAATAAGAAATTGATTGTGGATAAAGTTTGTGGCTTCATAGGGAGGAAATGGAACTAGAGAAATAACCTCTGCAGGATCTCCAACGTCATGTTGGTGCTTTCGCTTTATTCCATATACTGGGCAAATCCCAGCGCTCCCTGTTTCTACTCTCATGGCAGATATCCCCAGTCTGTCATGAATGGTGCTCTTTCCTGCTGAGCCCAGGCCAACCCATGGAATCCTTCTCTACATAGGGCTTTAGGAAGCCGCCTCCACCTTACTGGATTGGAACACAGGAAAAGTATATTCTCTATTTTTGCTGTAGGCAAAGGAAGCTATCTAAGCTTTTTGAATATAGAAATAACAGCATCAGACTTGACTGTTGGAAAGCCTATTTCACTAGGACACTAGAGAATGGACTGGAGTGTTCAATAGTTTAAGCCATTGGTTCTCAACCCTAGTTGTACACTGAAATACTTGAGTGCTTGTTAAAAATATCTTATACCGAGGATGCACCCTAAACCAATGAGCCCAAATGATTTCATGTGTACCTAGGGGTTGAAATCCACTTGTCTGGGTATTAATTGAGAATGTTATTAAACATAAGAGGTTTCATCTTCCTTCCTGACAATTGTGGAGAGGGGAGAAGATGGCTTGGGGAAGATGGGAAAGGATTTACCATTGTTTGGCATTTATCCAAATAGTATAACTATTAATAATAATGGCTCTGCTTTCTTGACAGCCTTCTGTGTGTTTACGTGTTTGCTAACTTATATGCAAATATATAATTTCATTTGATCCCCACATTAATCCTTTAAATATGTATTTATTATCCCCAATTTACAGCTAAAGTAACCACATCTTAGAGATCTTAAGTAACTTGCTTACAATCAGGGTAATCTGATGACAAGTGTTATATTCTTTTTATTCCTTCATTTTACTTTCAGGACTTTAATGTAAATCACAGGAAATTTATTAGAAGAAATAAGAGCAGTTGGGGAGTGTGTTGCTACTCTTAGGTATGATCAAGTTCACTTTTGAGAACTAAAACCTGAGCCTCTTGCTCTGGCAAGTAGTCTGGTCTCACCGTGTGGCCCAGAAAATGGGTGATATAAAAAAAAATGTATTGAAGTATAGCTGATTTATGCTGCACAGCAAAGTAATTCAGTTATATATGTGTGTGTGTACATACATACTCTTTCTATATTCTTTTCTATTATGGTTTATCACAGGATACTGAATATAGTTTCCTATGCTATCCTGTAGGACCTTATTGTTTAGCCACAGTTTGCTAATTGCAAACTCCCAATTCATCCTTTCTGCATCCACCTCCCTCTTGGCAACCACAGTCTCTTCTCCTTGACTGTGAGTCTGTTTCATAGATAGGTTCATTTGCATCATATTTTAGATTCTACATATAAGTGATATGATATGGTTTTTGTCTTTCTCTGTCTGACTTCCTTCACTTAGTATGTTAACCTATAAATCTGTAACCTTTAGATCTGCAAATGGCATTAAGGAAATGGGTGATTTTTACATCTACTGTGGTCTGTTTATGGAGGCCTAATGGGAACATGAATGTTTCTCTCTGGTCTGGACAAGGTAATCCCTACCTGCCAGGAACTGTGCTTTCACTTTGTGTTCTGGTTGGCCTAAATCCTCATTGTAAGCATATCATGTCATTGCCCTAACAAGGCGTGTTTGCTTGGTTGTAATTTCTGTGAACCAGTAGCACAATGACTCTCTAAAATTAACAGACACATTCGCTAATTTTAAATGTCCTTTTGCAAATATATATACAACTTGGATTTGTCTGTTTCACAAGTTCATTTCAAGTAAGCAGGTTTTTATTTTGCACCCAATTAATCCAGTTAATGCTATAACTATCAGAATCATCTCAGAACTCATAAGCAGGAAACTAGTTATTCATAGGAAACACTAAATTCTTACTTGGTCTGAAACTTCAGTTCTCTTATCTCCCTACACAACCAAGGCAGCTGTAGTAACGAGCAGCCCTGAACATGTTTAATTTGACAGCATTTCTCTAAGTCTAGTGGGCTGCTTCCTGGTCTGGTGATAGACCATGAAAATAGGCCTTGAGGAGACACAAGTTACTACAGCCAGTCAAGAAGCCCCATGACTTGCCCTGGTAATAAAAGCCACCAGCACAGGAACATACAACAGACTGCAAAAGTCCCTAAATCCAAGTCTAAAGTCTAGAATTATCAATTTTTATTAATTCCTAATAATGGAGCCAGGTAAGATGTGTTTTGTTCATTTGTTATGATTTACTCTCTTGGCAAAATCTTATGCCTTTCATTAGTATCTGTTTTTATTTTATTTTTTTAATCTTTGGAAGGAGACACTAGGACCTTGGCTCTCTAGCTATGTTCTGCGGGGCCCCAAGATTCCCTGGTGTGTGGAGTGGATCTCATGGAGAGGAGAAGAAGGTCAGTGGAGAAAGGGCTGGACTCTAGGCTCTAAGATATTCATTCCGCCTTCAACCCGAGCAGCTTTGCTTTTACTAATTATATATTTGAATAAAATAAGGCTATAATTGGTGTGAAGAGCACAGCACTAGATATAAGAAATTCCTGGGTAAGCATTTACATGTGTCAATCAATTGGACTTCTTTTAATTTTAATTGTCTGGAAATCCAATTTTCACCCCATGCACGTCTGAAAAAGTGGCCTGAGCACAAGTGGAAAAGAGGTGTCACAAAGCCCGTGAACTTGACTCCTGGGAGAGATCTGCATCTACCTACATGCCCTTATACCATGACCATGGACTTAAAATGGGTTTAAAAACAAGGTTTCTGATTAACAATCCTGGTTATTCCATTTCAACAGCATATATTAGCAGAGAACTGTTGGAAGCTGACATGTGGAAAACTAGAAGCCACAGCAGAGGAAGTAAGTTGATACTCAGTCACCCACTGCACTTGGAGAGACTGTCCCACAGTGAGTCAAAGTGTGGACTCTGGAATTCTAACAGATTTTGGTTCATGAGTCAGTTTGGCCCCTTCCTTGCTTTGTGACTTTGAGCCTCAGTGATCTCTTCTGTAAAATGGGCACAGCAGTCAGACCATACTGGAACCTGATAGGGCAACTCCTTCAGATGACTTCTGGAATTTTCCCAAAGTTTCCTGTTGACCTACTATAGTAGAATCCCATGGAATACTGGTTAAATCAGAATATTCAGGGAGAGGACCAGTGATCTTAACTTTCAACCGAAGCCTTAGAGAATTCTGAGCTGCCTCCATGTTTAGAAACTACTGTTTGCTCTAGAGGCAGCTTGGCAAACCCTGATAAGGTTCTTGGGGAACTAGGTAATGGGAAGGGGAATCTCCAGTCTTTGGAAACCCTGGCCTTGTAGCCATATCCCTTCCTTCCTAGACTTTCATCCTCTCTGTTGGCAGAGGAGTATCTGTCTGGCTACTCTGAAGGTCAGAACTCACTGCTACTTCTGCCAGGGCCAGAGTGGAGCCAGTCATGACCCCATGAAGGAGAACCACATGTTTTTTTTGGCTTTTTTGTTCTTAAGAAAAGGGTAAAGGAAACAAGGAGGGATCCTTAAATGCCAGTTAAGTGACTTTTATATATAAGAGTCCAATATGGATGTGCTGGAGGAGACTCTTGAGAGGCCCTTGGATAGCAAGGAGATCAAATCAGTCAATTCTAAAGGAAATCAACCCTGAATATTCATTGGAAGGACTGATGCTGAAGCTAAAGCTCTAAAATTTGGCCATTTGATGTGAAGAGCTGACTCACTGGAAAAGACCCTGATGCTGGGAAAGACTGAAGGCAAAGGGAGAAGTGGGTAGCAGAGGATGAGATGGTTAGATGGCATCACCAACTCAGTAGACATGAATTTGAGTGAATTCTGGGAGATAGTGGAGGACAGAAGAGCAGGGCATGCTGCAGTCAATGGGGTCACAAAGAATTGGACATGACTCAGCTACTGAATAACAATAACAACAATAACAATGGATCTCTTTAAATAAAAGGTTTATTAAATATATACTCATGTATTTGGGGAAGGTAAGGAATGCATGTTTTGTGTGTGTGTGTGCCAGGCTGCAAACTGGCTACATTGTCTTAGTGGTCTTGGAAAGTTTTAAGGAAGAAAAGAGCTTTCATTTTTGACTACAATGTCAAAGTATTATAGTTGTCAACTCAGTTGTGCCTAAATCTGTTTTAAGAGGTTTCATTGTAAATAAGACTGAATCCTGTTTTGTGTAATATTTCAGCTTGCACCAAAAATGCGGCAAAGGGAAGGGCACTGTAAACATTTTTGGCCCAGTTTGACCTGTGGCTTTCTGTGTCAGACTCAAACTCCTGCCAGGCAGAAGGGCAGTGTTATATTAACAAACACCTCTGTGAACCCCATAGAGAGGGAGGGAGCGGGAGCAAGCCGCAGCAGTGAGCTCTGCTTAGTCATTTATTTTTGATTTAACTCATTCCCAGCCCACAGTGTGTGTACAGAACTTGGAGCATGCGTACACATATTTTTGAAAGATTCTTTAAAAACAATCACACACCTGACTGCACCCAAACCAGGTGATGGACTTACTGGTGTTTGCCTCTACTCAGAGCAGCCACTTGCTGGAGGAAAAAAAATCAGAATGATTGATGGCAATCGATCACCTTTATGTTAAAAAAAAAAAAAAAAAGACTTGCAGCAGCCTGAGGATTTTGTATAGGCTGTCAATTCAGTTCAGTTCAGTTCAGTCACTCAGTGTCCAACTCTTTGCGACCCCATAAACTGCAGCACGCCAGGCCTCCCTGTCCATCACCAACCCCTGGAGTTTATCCAAACTCATGTCCACTGAGTCGGTGATGCCATCCAACCATGTCATCTTCTGTTGTCCCTATTTCCTCCCGCCCTCAACCTTTCCAGCATCAGGGTCTTTTCAAATGAGTCAGCTCTTCTCATTAGGTAGCCAAAGTATTGGAGTTTCAGCTTCAGCATCAGTCCTTCCAATGAACACTCAGGACTGATCTCCTTTAGGATAGACTGGTTGGATCTCCTTGCAGTCCAAGGGACTCTCAAGAGTCTTCTCCAGCACCACAGTTTAAAAACATCAATTCTTTGGCGCTCAGCTTTCTTTAGAGTCCAACTCTCACATCCATACATGACCACTGGAAAAAACATAGCCTTGATTAGATGGACCTTTGTTGACCAAGTACTGTCTCTGCTTTTTAATATGCTGTCCAGGTTGGTCATAACTTTCCTTCCAAGGAGTTCAGTTCAATTCAATTCAGTTCAGTCGCTCAGTTGTGTCTGACTCTGTGATTCCATGAGCTGTAGCACGCCAGACCTCCCTGTCCATCACCAACTCCTGAGTCCACCCAAACCCATGTCCATTGAGTTGGTGATGCCATCCAACCATCTCATCCTCTGTCGTCCCCTTCTCTTCCTGCTCTCAATCTTTCCCAGCATCAAGGTCTTTTCCAATGAGTCAGCTCTTTGCATCAGGTGGCCAAAGTATTGGAGTTTCAGCTTCAACATCAATCCTTCCAATGAACACCCAGGACTGATCTCCTTTAGGATGGACTGGTTGGATCTCCTCGCTGTCCAAGGGACTCGCAAGTCTTCTCTATCACCACAGTTCAAAAGCATCAATTCTTCGGCACTCAGATTTCTTTATAGTCCAACTTGCACATCCATACATGACCACTGGAAAAACCATAGCCTTGACTAGATGGACCTTTGTTGGAAAAGTAATGTCTCTGCTTTTTAATATGCTGTCTAGGTTGGTCATAACTTTCCTTCCAAGGAGTAAGCGTCTTTGAGTTTCATGGCTACAATCACCATCTGCAGTGATTTTGGAGCCCAGAAAAATAAAGTTTGACACTGTTTCTACTGTTTCCCCATCTATTTCCCATGAAGTGATGGGGCAGATGCCATGATCTTCGTTTTCTGAATGTTGAGCTTTAAGCCAACTTTTTCACTCTCCTCTTTCACTTTCATCAAGAGGCTCTTTAGTTCTTCTTCTCTTTCTGCCATAAGGGTGGTGTCATCTGCATATCTGAGGTTATTGATATTTCTCCTGGCAATCTTGATTTCAGTTTGTGCTTCCTGCAGCCCAGCATTTCTCATGATGTACTCTGCAAATAAGTTAAATAAGCAGGGTGACAACATACAGCCTTGATGTACACCTTTTCCTATTTGGAACCAGTCTGTTGTTCCATGTCCAGTTTTAACTGTTGCTTCCTGACCTGCATATAGGTTTCTCAAGAGGCAGGTCAGGTGGTCTGGTATTCCCATCTCTTTCAGAATTTTCCACAGTTTATTGTGATCCACACAGTCAAAGGCTTTGGCATAGTCAATAAAGCAGAAATAGATGTTTTTCTGGAACTCTCTTGCTTTTCGATGATTCAGCGGATGTTGGCAATTTGATCTCTGGTTCCTCTGCCTTTTCCAAAACCAGCTTGAACACCTGGAAGTTCACGGTTCATATATTGGTGAAGCCTGGCTTGGAGACTTTTGAGCATTACTTTGCTAGTGTGTGAGATGAGTGCAATTGTGTGGTAGTTTGAGCGTTCTTTGGCATTGCCTTTCTTTGGGATTGGAATGAAAACTGACCTTTACAGTCCTGTGGCCACTGCTGAGTTTTCCAAATTTGCTGGCATACTGAGTGCAGCACTTTCACAGCATCATCTTTCAGGATTTGAACTAGCTCAACTGGAATTCCATCACCTCCACTAGCTTTGTTCATAGCGATGCTTCCTATGGCCCACTTGACTTCACATTCTAGGATGTTTGGCTCTAGGTGAGTGATCACACCATCGTGATTACCTGGGTTGTGAAGCTCTTTTTTGTACAGTTCTTCCGTGTATTCTTGCCCCCTCTTCTTAATATCTTCTGCTTCTGTTAGGTCCATTCCATTTCTGTCCTTTATTGAGCCCATCTTTGCATGAAATGTTCCCTTGGTATCTCTAATTTTCTTGAAGAGATCTCTAGACTTTCCCATTCTATTGTTTTCTTCTATTTCTTTGCATTGATTGCTGAGGAAGGCTTTCTTATCTCTCCTTGCTATTCTTTGGAACACTGCATTCAAGTGGGTATATCTTTCCTTTTCTCCTTTGCTTTTCGCTTCTCTTCTTTTCACAGCTATTTGTAAGGCCTTCTCAGACAGCCATTTTGCTTTTTTGCATTTCTTTTTCTTGGGGATGGTCTTGATCCCTGTCTCCTGTACAATGTCGTGAACCTCCATCTATAGTTCATCAGGCACTGTCTAGCAGATCTAGTCCCTTAAATCTATTTCTCACTTCCACTGTATAATCATAAGGGATTTGATTTAGGTCATACCTGAATGGTCTAGTGGTTTTCCCCACTTTCTTCAATTTAAGTCTGAATTTGGTAATAAGGAGTTCATGATCTGAGCCACAGTCAGCTCCAGTTTTTGCTGACTGTATAGAGCTTCTCCATCTTTGGCTGCAAAGAATGTAATTAATTTGATTTTGGTGTTGACCATCTGGTGATGTCCATGTGTAGAGTCTTCTCTTGTGTTGTTGGAAGAGGGTGTTTGCTATGACCAGTGTGTTCTTTGGCAGAACTCTATTAGCCTTTGTCCTGCTTCATTCTGTACTCCAAGGGCAAATTTTCCCATTACACCAGGTGTTTCTTGACTTCCAACTTTTGCATTTCAGTCCCCTATAATGAAAAGGACATCTTTTGGGGGTTGTCAAGTTACTTAAATAATCGTGAATGTGGGCATACTACTTGCTACTTTACCATTATGACAATAGCTTCTTCCTCTTTGGAAGATTAGAAAACAGAGATTTAAAAAGTGACCTGTCCAGGTCACTCAGTTATTTAATATTAATCAAAAGAGACAGGGGTCTGAACATATGTGTTTTGAATCCCAAGACCTTTGAAGTTCCACAAGTCATACCACCTTAACCTGTAACATGAGAGAATGCTATGCGATCTCTTCTCTCTTAGGCCTTGTTGGAATTATAGCCATGGAATGGTTGAGAATGCTGGAAAACTTCAGACTCCGTAACTGAAAGCTTCCTGATGCCTCCTACAGAAAGCTCTGTGTCAACTGACAGCCTGAGGGACAGAATTTTGGCTTCCCTATGCCACTATCTGCTGGTGGATAGCTTCTCTCTCAATCATCATCAGTGATTATTTGTGTGTCCCTGGAACCCCACCTTGCCCTGTCTCACAATATGCTCACTAGTGCCCCCTCCTGGTGTGGAGGCTCATCACTCCACTCCTTGGAGAGGTGTCCTCAGCTTCCTGCACTGCTAGTGTGTCTTGGCTGTCATCTTCTGCTTTTGTAATTCATTATAATTTGTTACCCCCCACCCCGGAGCTGAGCAACTGAGGGAGAAGAAATGCAGTTCCCAGCTCTCTTGCTCACCTCCTGGGCTCAAGCCTTGGATGAAGATCTGCTTGGGTTCCAGGCTGCTTGATGCTTGCTCAATGCACAAATTTTCCTCCCCACACCCCCACCCCCGCCCACCTCCCTTTATGTCACATTCCTTCCTTCTGCATTGACACACTGCTTTGTTTCTAACACAAATAATGACTCTTCAGATCCTTTTCACTGTCATCGCTGTTCCTAAGGCTCTCTATCACATTGTATTGCCCCATCACTGAAAACCCTTGTTATGCCCAGTGAACAATAGCTGTCAGTAAAAGAGCAGATTGTTGAGGTGTTCGCTGAAATTCTTAACATTCACATCTACACTGGTAATTTCCTCTTCTGTTCCAAAGCCAAGTTTGGCTGTGTTCAGTTCTGATCATTAGGTTAATGTTAACAGCTGTTGCTCAATTCACTGTTTTCTTACAATTATTAATATGACTTTGGGAGTGACAACTGCTTCTGTAGAAGAATAGGTGCTGTCTGACTTATGGGGTGTGGTACATACAATTACAGCTCCCCCAAAAGGTGTTAACTGACATGGAAAAAAGCAATCAGGTCAAAGACTAACACATTGGAGAATTCTGAAAAGCATTAAAGACCCATCAGGAGAACTTGTGCATCATGACATTGTAAACAAAATAATAAGTGTCTTGGAATAATGGTTGATTAAATTCCTGTTAGAAGCCCTCAGTACTGTTATCTCACGCTTAGTCTCCTAGGCACCCTTGTGCACTATCAGCCCAACAAGCTATAATTTCATGCTTGACTGGCATAATATAGACTTAGTTTCCAGATTCTGTGCACAGCCATGCTGAACTGCATTAAGTGCAAAGCAAATAAATAAATAAAGCAAT
The DNA here is from genome assembly GCF_014754425.2 of Oryx dammah. Lineage (NCBI taxonomy): Eukaryota > Metazoa > Chordata > Mammalia > Artiodactyla > Bovidae > Oryx > Oryx dammah. Next base: position 31,666,156 of record NW_024070186.1, read on the forward strand.
GGATAGAGGTCAAAAGTCAATGCCCAACAGCAGCCTGAAATAGAGCAAGCCTTTTGATGAAATACATTTGTGTTTTTACTACTATTTAATTGAAGGACCTTTTTGATTTTCTGCTGATTAGCCATTTACTAGAACACTTGCTTTGTGCCAGGCATGGTGGTAGGCCTAGAAGCTATCATGATGAGAAAACAGGTACTGACGTGTAGCTGGAATTTCTCAGCAGAAAACCAAGCTGGGTTCCTATCACAACCACTCTATAGTAGAGTCTTTGAAGACACTTTGTCAATGAGATTTTCACGAGATTTTGGTTTGGGCTTTCCCAGCGCTCTCTGTTTACACACGCTTGAAGATTTCTTCTGGAGGGACTTCCCCGGTGGTCTAGTGGTTAAGAATCTGCCTTGCAATGCAGAAGATGCAGGTATGATCTCTGATCGGCTGGGGAACTAAGATCCCATATGCCATGGAGCTACTGAGACTGCGTGCTCCACAAGGGAAGATCCTGCATGCCACAACTAAGACCTGAGGCAGCCAAATAAATACTTTTAAAAAAGATTTCTTCTGGAAAGGAGGCACCAATCCTTTTTCAGATGCAATTCATGATAATTATTTTCCCTTGTTATACGTGTCTATATTTCAAAATGTACTCAGGAAAGGGATTCTTCTCAGATCTAATCTCTGTTTAGTAAAGAATCTCTTGATGTCCAAACACCTGTCTGTGGGTACCCTTTCTTTCTCTCTTTCTAAGATGGCAGTACGAATGACTTGGTATGAGGAATGTAAAGAAGAGAGATCGGAATTTATTGAAATTTGTCAGTCATCAGAACCAAAGGTTTTATTCATTTCTACATATTTTGTGCAGTTAGAATCATCTGAACTTTATCACTCTTGCTGGTAGCAGAATCATAATTAAACCTGAAAAGGGTACTGAATTCCAAAAAAATTCTTTAAGAAATCCTTAACAAAATTCTTAAGACTGCCCCTCCCACTATGTTACAAGCTGAAAACTCTGCCCAAGTGCCTTCTGGCACTTACATTGAATATAATCAGTTCTTTTCTCTGAGCTTACCTCAGGATAGCATTAATTTGGTCTGATTGGGAGGTAATTTTTCTTTAATTAGGCTTTTTCACTGTTCTTTAGTGTTTCTATTGTGCAGGCCCTTTGGAGAGGAGGGCTTACAGGGGCCTAGCTCCCACGAAGCTTTGGTCATGAGAACCTACAACTGAGACAGCAGCAGTTGGGGGCCTCCAAAGCAAGTTAAGGATTTGTGGTCTGGGGCAGTTTGGGGGATCCAGAGTGAAACGTAAAAATAATCATCAATTCAAAACTGGATTGAGTGACAAAGGAGGGCAAGTGAGTCCTTCTAGGTCATTAGTTATACAATACAAAGTTAGACTGAAGATTGAAAGGTATTGGAAGAGATCTTGTAATAAACATAATTGAGTACCGTGAATTTAACCACACTTTTCAAGAGTTAACAAGGTGGTACGTTCTATAGTATGAGCAATAGGAGAAACTGCAAGATGGTTGGGGAGAGGTGTGGAGAGGAATAACGTTAGTTTCAGGCTCCAAACTGAGGGTTACAGTTTTCAAGGAATTTTTGAACCTTGCTCAAGTAAATTGAAAACATATTCTCTTACCAAATCTACTTCAATAAACAAATGCAGAAAATGGAACTGAATGGGTGCTAGAGATTGAAATCTTTCACAGTGATGTGACAAATATTATTACAGTAAGACTGAACCTTTGGGATTTCCCTGGTGGTCCAGTGGTTATGACTTCACACTTCCACTGCAGGGGGCCCAAATTTCTATCCCTGGCTGGGAAACTAAGCTCCCCAGTGCTGTGTGGTGTGGCCAAAAATAAAATAAATACTTAAATTGTCATCTGCTTTGTAAAATGCTTGAAAAAGTTTTTAAAAAGACTAATACTTTGTTAATAGTTTCTCTATCTTGCTTCCTCAAATGAATGGGAGTAGATCCAGATTTTGTGGAGCCCGAAGGTTACCCAGTCTGGGGGACCCTCCCTAACAGAAAAGAATATAAACTTTGGGTATAAAATAAAGACAGATTCTTTACAAGGGGCTCCCTCAAGTGAAGGGCCCTTAGAGTTAAATGTCACTGATTCTTGGTAAATACACTTCTGCACGTACAGTGTGTTCTAAGCCATGTCATGGGCAGGGCTCAGCTATCCAGCCATGTCAGTAGGAGGCAGGCAAAGGTGAATGTGGAAACTATGTTTCTAAGTTTCGCTTTTCACTTAGCACATCCAGGAGCTTTGCAGACCATGTTAGAAGGTGCTTGTTGATCCCTTAGGAAGGGAACTCTCAGTGAGACCAACACCAGAATGTACGCTTCCTTCTGACCAGCAGGCCCTGATCCAGAATTTATTGAGCTGAAAGATTCCTCATGAAACGCTTTATAAACCTCTTGGGGACATATTCCTATTTATCACTGAACTACCTTAGATTTAAAACACCCCACCCAATGCTATTATCTAGTAGCCACTAGAGCAATCAGTTCAGTTCAGTCGCTCAGTTGTGTCTGACTCTTTGCGACCCCATGGACTGCAGCACACCGGACATCCCTGTTCATCACCAACTCCCAAAGCTTGCTCAAACTCATGTCCATAGAATCGATGATGCCATCCAACCATCTCATCCTCTGTTGTCCCCTTCTCCTCCTGCCTTCACTCTTTCCCATCATCAGGGTCTTTTCCAATGAGTCTCTTCTTCACAACAGGTGGCCCAACTATTGGAGCTTCAGCTTCAGCGTCAGTCATTTCACTAGCGCAACAGTCACAAATAAAATAACCTTCAAGGCCAAACAGCTGTCAAGGCCATCCAGCTTACACTGAATGTGTCAAGACTAACTTGAGCAAGTTGTTAAAGTCAGACAATGCTTCTAGACACATACCCCTATGAAGACTATAACATATCTTATTTCAAAAGACCAAGTGAACTAAAAATTAGCTGCAAAAATTCCTATTGGGCGATCTGTTTTATCACCCAGGTCAAGTATGGTGTACCTTGTATGTCTTTAAGGCACATACAGGCACACACACACATGTGCATGCACACACACACAAACATGCCTCTCTTTGTGAAAAGACCCTTCCTTCTATCTTATCTCTCTTTGAACAAATTGCCAAAACAATCCTCAAATACTAGATAGTACAATCCTCAAAAGCTGGTAATATAAAAATGAAAAAAATGACTGTAATAATACAAGCGGTAGTGTTGCCATTCATACTGACACTTTGACTGTTTCTCAAATCTGCAAGTATCCTATTTCCTAGTCTTTATTCCTTTATCCGCTGAAATGGCTGCTATGGGCAGTTTAGACACCCAGAGGAAGAGAGAATGCTTTTGACCTTAATAGATGGTTTGACTGTACAGCATGTTCCATAGACTTAATGCCCAAAGAGGTTATGGATGCTTTTCTCCTTGGTTCTTTTCCTCTTTATATTGGAGGGACTAATTTTGTGTGATCATGCACACACGAGCACACGTGTGACAGGAAATATTAAATTCCTTTTGATATTTCACTTTGTAGTGACAGGCATGGGAGGGCAGTCTTTTAAAATCCTTCTCTTTTTCCAGGCAAAGTGTGGGAATGAAGTGTGAGAGTAAGCCAATTTTCAGAATGAGGTGTTCTAGCAAGATGTTAAGAGAAAAAAAAAAGTAATTTTTAACTGCTAAGAGAGAACAGCCACAAGTGGTGATCAAATCAATAACATGGCTTCATAATGTGGCCCGGGATTCAGCAAAGAAACGCTATAGAGAGAAAATGGTAGGAGTCCCCATCGGGTTCCCCCAAAATGAACAAAGGGTCTGCTGGACCTTGAAGGGCTGTGAAAGTGGTGTGACTATCACTGATTCTTTCGATGATGTCGAAGATGATTCAAGGTTATGTATAAAAGGAGGTGTTTTTGTTTGCTCTTTGTAAGTTAAAAATGACAGAGGATATACATTTGTTTACCCCTCGTTGCTGCCTCTGAAGCCTGGTTCTAGGTCCCTTTAAAGAGTCTCTCTTTGTGATCTGAGCTCTGAACAAGGTCCTGAGCTGACTACCTGAGCGAAATTGTATCCAAACCAAGAGCCAGGTGTAGTGATCAATGATCTGAGCAGCTTGCAAGTTATGGCTGAAAGAATGGCTTACCCATCAAACCCACATAACTCTCAGAATAATGATTTCAGCTTTGGGGCTGGAAATGATTTACATGAAAGATTATTTACAAAGGGAACAGCAGGGAGAAGAATCATGTAAATTAGATTCATTAAGTGGACAGATTCACTCACAGTTCATTTTGGGATAATTTATGCCAGTTTTCTCTGATGTCATGTGTTATTCAGGTTAATAATTAGTCATGCTCATTATTAACTGATGGAGGTTGCTTTGTATTTTGGCAGAGGGAGGCATATTTGGGAAAGCTCCTATCAATATTCCTATGACTACTTAGCTTTCAACAGAGGTAGAGGGTTTATCTGCAGAAATGTACCTATTATTTTTCCAAACAATTCAATATTGGGATGCATTTAGTTCCATATTCTCAGGAGGCTTTGCAGAAGAATCTATCATTCTTTACTAGTGTATAAACAGTCAGGACCACAAGAAAACAGGGTAAATGTTCACTCTAACTTTCTAGTGCTTTCTGTTTAGAATTAAAGATAATATTTTAAAATATATTGAGACATCTCTTTTACAGGCCACATTCCAGATCTCTTGAGAAATATGATAAGGAGGCCCATTTTTAAGATTTTATGATCAGAAAATTAACTTTAAGGCTCCATTTTACAACTCCACCAAATGGAAGAAATATATGTCTCTAAGAAGATAAGACATTAATCCGTTAGACCTTCTGAAATTCTTGGTGTAACTATAGTCCTTTATGTGCTCTCATTTCTGTGTAACTTAGTGACCATGACTTTGAGGAGGTGACAAACATGATGCCCACTATTAATGTTGCTTCTCTTTAAAAAAACCAAAATATTTCTTGCCATGTAATTTTTTTTTTCAAAAAATATTTGATTCTGTGCAGTATTTTACATTTACATCATTTCCCACTTATAAGTCTTTCTTGCTTCACTGTGTTAGAAGAGGTTAGAGGAAAATAAAAGGCGCTGGGTAGTTCTTTTTAAAAATTTAAGTGAACAATAATAATCAGAATGTTCTAAGCTATTCTGAACGTAAATTTTGAAAGTAGTAAAATTGGTGAGAGGTGATTTACATAAGAGCTGGATCAAGGAGAGAGTCTCCATAAAAATGCTTGAACTTTTTGCTGCATAACAGAATAGAGGGGATGCGGGACATGGATTAAGTTTGGAGGGGAAATTTCTGAGTTTACGGCATATGCGTGGGGTTATCAAGTAAGTTACATCTACGTACCTGGAGTTTCACAGAGGTTTAAATTTGTGACTTTTCTCTGTTTCCCTGTTATTTTAATCCAAGAGCAACACTTCACGGCAAATAGAAGGGGAAAAAGTAGAAGCAGTGACAGACTTTATTTTCTTGGGTTCCAAAATCACTGCAGATGATGACTGCAGCCATGAAATTAAAAGATGCTTCCCCCTTGGAAGGAAAGCTATGACAAACCTAGACAGCATATTAAAAAGCAGAGATATCACTTTACTGACAAAGGTCCATATAGTCAAATCTATGGTTTTTCCAGTAGTCATGTATGAATGTGAGACTGGACCATAAAGAAGTCTGAGCGCCGAAGAATTGATGCTTTTGAACTGCAGTGTTGGAGAAGACTCTTGAGAATTCCTTGGAGTGCTAGGAGATCCAACCAGTCCATCCTAAAGGAAATCAGTCCTGAATATTCATTGGAAGGACTAATCCTGAGGCTCCAGTACTTTGGCCGCTTGATGCGAAGCACTGACTCATTGGAAAAGACCCCGATGCTGGGAAAGATTGAAGGCAGCAGAAGGGAGCAGCAGAGGATGAGATGGTTGGATGGCATCACTATCTCAATGGACATGAATCTGAGCAAACTCTGGGAGAGAGTGGAGGGCAGAGGAGCCAGCTGTGCTGCAGTCCATGTGGTGGCAAAGAGTCAGACACGATATAGAGATTGAATAACAAAAACATAGATGGGCACTTAGGGATAGAGAATAGGGTGAGAAGAGAAGAGGGCCTTGGAAAGAAACTTGATGAATTCCATCACTTAATGGAATAGGGAGTTGAGCCTGAAAATGACTAGCCAGAGACACAGGAGGAAATTCAGAGAGAGTGCTGAGTCTGGGAAGACAAGAGAAAGTGCCTGACAAGAAGGGAGCTATCAACAGTATCATGTGCTACTAAAAAGACATGTCAGAAAGAGGACTAAAAAAATACCTGAATGGTTTAGAAACATGGGGGTCATTGTGGGCCTAACAAAACTGCTTTAGTAATGTGGCTGAGATGGAAGCCAGAACTGAGTGGGGCAAGGATTGAATAGAAGGAGAACAAATGGAGACAGTGACTATTGTCAATTTTTTCTGAGAATTTTGACTTTAAAAGGGAAGGTAAAAGAAGATGATTGATGAAGGTGTTGTGAGGTTACTTGAGGTTGTATTTATATGAAAGTGAAAGCTGCTCAGTTGTGTCCAACCCTTTGCGACCCCATGGACTATACAGTCCATGGAATTCTCCAGGCCAGAATTCTGGAAAGGGTAGCTTTTCCCTTCCCCAGGGGATCTTCCCAACCCAGGGATTGAACCCAGGTGTCCCACATTGCAGGTGGATTCTTTGCCAGCTGAGCCACAAGGGAAGCTCAAGAATACTGGAGTAAAGTATTCTTCACTCACAGAAGGAGAATCCCCTTCTCCAGGGAATCTTCCCGACCCAGGAATTGAACTGGGGTCTCCTGCATTGCAAGTGGATTCTTTACCAACTGTAGTTGTAAAACAGTTAAGACTTAAGATGGGGGGGAGGGGGGAGGGGTAAATTGGAAGTTTAAGATTAGCATATAAACATTACCATATTTTAAATAGATGTTAACAAGGCCCTAATGTATAGTGCAGATTACTCTGCTCATTTCAGTTCAGTTGCTCGTCGTGTCTGATTCTTTGTGACCCTATGGACTGTGGCATGCCAGGCCTCCCTATCCATCACCAACTCGTGAAGTTTGTTCAAACTCATGTCCATTGAGTCGGTGATGCCACTCAACCATTTCATCCTCTGTCATCCCCCTCTTCTCCTACCTTCAATCTTTCCCAGCATCAGGATCTTTTCAAATGAGTCAGCTCTTCGCATCAGGTGGCCAAAGTATTGGAGTTTCAGCTTCAACATCAGTCCTTCCAATGAATATTTAGGACTGATTTCCTTTAGGATGGACTGGTTGGATCTCCTTGCAGTCCAAGGGACTCTCAAGAGTCTTCTCCAACATCACACTTCAAAAGCATCAATTCTTTGGCACTCAGCTTTTTTTATAGTCCAACTCTCACACCCATACATGACCACTGGAAAAACCATAGCCTTGACTAGACGGACCTTTGTTGGCAAAGTAATGTCTCTGCTTTTTAATATGCTATCTAGTTTGGTCATAACTTTCCTTCCAAGGAGTAAGCATCTTTTAATTTCATGGCTGTAGTCACCATCTGCAATAATTTTGGAGCCCCCCAAAATAAAGTCTGTCACTGTTTCCATTGTTTCCCCATATATTTGCCATGAAGTGATGGGACCAGATGCCATGATCTTAGTTTACTCTGCTTAATATTCTGTAATAATCCAAATGGGAAAATAATTAGAAAAAGAATAAGTGAAAGTGAAGTCGCTCAGTCGTGTCCAACTCTTTGTGACCCCATGGACACCAGGCTCCTCCGTCCATGGGATTTTCTAGGCAAGAGTACTGGAGTGGGTTGCCTAATAGATACTTGTATATGTATAACTGAATCACTTTGTCCTACACCCAAAACTAATACAATATTTTGAATCAACTATACTTCAAAATAAAATGAAAAATTTAAAAAAGTATTTCAAAGTATTTAGTTGAGAAGGAGTGGTTGACAATATACGAAAAGTGAAAGTATAGAAGTAGGTTGGTTTTAATGTTTGACAGATAGCTGGGAGAAGTTCCCATCAAATGGCTTCTATTCTCTGTGAAGGAGGAGGGGAGAGATGACAGAGAGATGGGAAGTTGGAGAGTTGAAGTTTGAGGAGTGCAGATGTAGGCTCAAAAAAGTAAAGATAAAAATTATGCAATGTGTGCAGTAGGAGAGTTGAGCGGTATGGAGTTATGTGAGGTTGGTGATTAACAGTTTATAGGGGAACCAGTCTTCCCAAGTATGTAACTCTAACTAGTCTCAGCAACTCAGGTGCAGTTTCCCCCAAAAGCAGAGGGGTTGGGTTCATCAGTGCTTGGGGTTTTGCCAGATGAGTGTACCAAAAGGACAACAGATATAGGGGAATATAGAGGGCTTGTAAGGGTGTTATTGAAATGATGGGGCATGGATTCCAATCTAAGTAAGTAGAAAACTGGGGAAAGGATACACCTTAGTGAACTGGAATCTCTTTCACCTCAAAGAAAGGTCTCATCTATGCATATACCACTCAATATAGCTTGTCTTCAGAAGGAGGAAAAATAATGTCTTATTTAATGTTATAAATATCTGAATAAAAAATTTCTTTTTAATTAAACTAAAGGGCAAAAGAGAACAAAGTCCAATTTTAACTATTCCCTCTCCCCTCAAATTTGTAGGAAGGTCCAAGCATAGACTAAACAGATTTCAAAGACCAGTTCAGACTTGTATAAATCCTTATTTGAATGCAGATTTCTCCTTATATTCCAGTTAAAACTCTCTCAGCATAATAAATTTGTGTGGAAAATGTTCTCATCTTCTTATTTTGCTAAGGGTAAAGTGAAAGTGTTAGTCGATCAGTCCTGTCTGATTCTTTTGTGACCCCATGGACTGTAGCCTGCCAGGCTCCACTGTCCATGGGATTTCCCAGGCAAGAATACTGGAGTGGGTTGCATTTCCTTTTCCAGGGGATCTTCCTGACCCAGGGATTGAACCCAAGTCTCTTGCATTGCAGGCTGCATTGCAGGCAGATTCTTTACCATCTGAGCCACCAGGGAGGCCCAAGGGTAAAGGATGTATACAAAGAACTGGAGACCAAATGAGGAGAAAAATGGAGAGAATGGAAAGCATAACTTTACTCAAAGGGGAACCTCATTTAGTTTTTTCATTATTCTCAGCAAAATGAATGCTAAGCTAATTGAGAAAGAAAACTGATACTTGATGTTGTAAAAAAATTAAATGATCATGTTAAAGTCTCATTTCTTTCTCAGTACTCTGTGGCCTTTTTGTATTATATTATTTTTATTAAAACCTTTGGATAAAGTGAAAAGGAAAACACTAGCTATTAGAAAACAAGAGAAAAATCATGAGAAAGGCCATTACATACAATCTCCACAAAACTTTTCAGATGACTGTTGTCAATTTCCTTCACCAAATAATAAGTAATATCATGGCCAAGGGCAAATCTAACTTGCCTTTTTTCCAGAAAGGAAAATGCCTAGTTATTTTGGAATAGCAAATGAAAGGAAATGGAATTTCTTCTTACCAGCTAAACCTCAAACAAACAAAAAGCATCTAACAATTCAAGGACGTGAACTTGAATCTGGCAGGGGGCATACTGAAGCAATTGCTAGACTCTCAGAATGCGCCCATCTGTGAGCCTATGAGATAATGGATAGCATTTTTCTCAGCGAGGAACAGCCAAGATATATTTCATCTTTGAATTTGGCCAAGTACTGGTTCAAGAATGTTCACAAACATGGCAACTAATCACTGAGGGCTTTAATAGAGAAGCAGCTTTATGTATGGTTTAATCAGATGGTAGCTTGGGAAAAGAGCAGAAATAGTTTTGTTTGTTTGCGTTAACAAATGGATTGATGAGCCAGACAAAAGAGGAAATCAAGAAAATCACTCAAGGAAACAGATAAGTGAAAGAATAAAAGTCAAATTCAAAATTCCTCCAAAAAGAATTTGTTATAAGAAAACGTAAATGTTTTCTGCTAAATCAGAAATCAAATGGTGGGAGTCCACAGAAATGAAGCACTAGATAAGGAAAGGGCCCCTGGATGGGGCTGTCCCATGTCATGGGTTTTAGTTCCACCTCTGCTGAACCTCAGTTTCTCTTTCTGTAAGAAGGGAAGAATGTCTCCTGCTCTGTGCTAGAACAGAAAAGCTACCCCTGTGGTCACTTGCCCTCTCTCATCCACAACCAGCCTTAGCAGAGAAGCTATTTCTAACTCTGTCTTGAAAAAATTATTTCAGAATCAAATTGATGAAGATCCAGTTAGAAAAAAATATTTGAAAGGTGACAATTTAGGGAGCATCATAAAAAAAGATGAGTTCATGGCTTGTCGGAAGTGATATAAGATTTCTTTCTTTGTTTCTATCACAAATAGGGTGAAATCAGTTCTTCCTGAAAGCTGATGGAAAGGTAAGCAGCTATTGACAACAGCTTATTGGACTTTATTCCATTTCTTTCCTTCATTTTCATGTATGTTTCTTGGGTTGAATCATAGGAAGTTATCATGTCAATTATTTACTTCCTGGGAGTGTAAGAAAACACCTTTATTTGCTACATGCCATCCAAAAGGGATATTACATCTTGTTAAGTTTGCAAGGATAAAAATATGACAAGTGCACCCTATTCATGGAGAGTAGATTCCAAACATACAACAGGGAGCCAGAGGTGTCTTTCCTTTCTTCACACACAACCATGGGAGAATATACACTCCTTTTCATAAAAGTGACTTTTGGGGGGACCCATTCTCACAGAAGAATTTGTTTTAAGCACTTTTGTTGGGCAATGTGGTGTTGGTTGGAAGCATAAATAGACATGCAAGACTGAAAAATGAATTCTAGTTTCCAAGCCTATTAAAAAAAAATGTGGGGGATACTGTGTGGGTATCACGGGCTGTCAAAGCCTTGGATTTCTGAACTTGCAGGAACAGTGCTCTGTGTTGGGGGAGTGTTCTTCCTGGTTAGAGAACAGGACGGAGGACTTTCCTGTGTCCAGGGTTAGGATTCCATGCTTCCACTGCAGGGAGCTCAGGTCATCCTGGATCAGCGAACTCATGGTAGGCATGCTTCCACATGCCTCATGGCACAGCCAAAAAAAAAAAAAACAAATAAAATAAAGAACAGAAAGGGGCATTCCAGGTCCTCACAGATGAGGAGATTTGGGGCTGGAAGGGGTTGCCTCAAGCTCACATAGCCCACAAAGTCAGGACCCCAAACCAGGACACGTGACTCATAATCTTGCTGCTTTGTGATCTCTGGGGCCCAGCAGCATACTCTTTGAATATGATTTCTGGTTTAGCCGGTGAATACTTGACTTTCTCACAAGGAATACTCTATTCACTTAATTGCTTGAATGTAATGCTTACAATCATATTTTATGATAGAAACATAAGCATTTTATTTTCATGGCCAGATGGGATTTCCCAAGGATTCTTCTGCTCATGGGGCAGGATGAGGTCAGCTGCCCCAGTGCTCAGCTGACTGCAGCCATGGGAACCCTGCCTTTCCCCAACCCCTGGATACAGGGTGACCGAAGTGGTACCTACACAGGAGTGGTCCTACCTCTGTGCACATACTCTCAGTGAGGGACACATGGCATTTTTGAACCACTGTTGAGCTGGAACAAAGTTATTTTGTCCAAAGAGCCTGTGGGTGGGCTTAACAGACAGGAGCAGTAAAAACTGCCTTTTTGCTTCTGCAGAAATAGGTGCTGCCAGGTCAGTCCTGGAAATCCCTCTGCTTGGGCTGGCTAAGCCTCAGCCCATGGAATTAGGGCAACCTGCAGTGTGTGGTTAGGAAGGAGGGTGGAACACATTAATTCATGTTCCTGAATAAGGGTAACAATAGCAGCCTTTTATTGAGGGTCTATTTTTTTCTAAGCTCTATGCTAGATATGTTTAACATTGCAAAACTTACAACAATCCTGAGGGATAGGTATTATTATCATGATCATCTTCATCATTTTACAGATTAGGGAATTAAGGTTCAGAGAGTTTGAGTAAATTCTGCAGAGTCACACAGCTAGTAAGTAACAGTTAACCAAACCTATCTATTAGACTCACCCCCATGCTGCTCCAGGCTAATGAGTTTGAACTTGACTTGGTAGGATATGGTATCAGGGCTATATTCATAACATAAATTAACCTGAGGTTTAATTTAAGCAAAGTCTGCAAATAGAAGACAAATTGATAAGACTGAATTTTCATAAAATACTAAAAATAAGTGTTCTGCCTCTTTTCGAGTAGAATTTTAATTGTAGAGCATCTCCCTGTAAAAGAGCAGCTCAGGAGAACAAACCAAGTTCACTCAGAGGTCAAGAGAACTATATTTGCCAGGCAAGACTGGCCCAGTGGCTCATTTGTCCCAAAGAACAGGTTCAACAAGAACATGGTGCAAGTTCTTATAAATAGGCTTCTACCTGGGAGAGCTGGGACCAACCACTCATCCTCTCCCCAAGAGGGTCCAGTAAGTTCCTTATCTATGAAACTTTGTTTCAAACTTTCAAAGATGCAAAGGGAAAGTGTGTGCCTGCCCCTGTAGGCCAGCTGTTGGGCTGTTGTTTAATCGCTAGGTTGTGTCCAACTCTTTTGTGACCCCATGAACTGGAGTTCACCAGGCTCCTCTGTCCATGGGATTTCCCAGGCTGGAATACTGGAGTGGGTTGCCATGCCCTTCTCCAGAGCATCTTCCCGATCCAGGGATTGAACCTGCATCTCTTGCACCTCCTTCCTTGGCTGGTGGTTTCTTTACCACTGAACCACATGGGAAGCCCCCTATTGTACTGTACTAGTGTACTTTTGAAGGTACTGTAAGATTAATAGTTTTTCTTTATTGTTTATGTTTATTTTTATGTATTATTTGTGTGAAAAGTATTATAAACCTATTACAGTACGGTACTATATAGTCTATTGTGTTGGTTGAGTATGTAGGCTAACTTGAATGAATTGGACTTAGGCACACACTCTTGGAATGGAACTCGTTTGTATGTAGGGGAATTCCTGTAGTCTTCCTGCCTCCCATTTCTGTAACAGGCAGAAGCAGAGGATTGAACACCCCAGCTACCTGCAGCCCCTCACCTCCTAAAAACTGCATCTCCCTGGCCCTTCCTCTCTGCAGCACTGATGCCCTCAGTAACGTAGCATCAAATTCTATGGATTGGGGGCCAGGGTTTTCTAGCATCTACCTCTTTTTTTTCTAGTCCCATTGCAACTAATTCCATTTAGGGCCTTGTTTCTTTCCCCTAATCAAAGCTATTAGATCAGTCTTTCTAAAACAAGACTCTTGTCACTCCTGTCTACAGATCATCCGATTCTCCATTAGCTGCTGAATCAAATCCAGACATTTTCACCTGATGTGATACTCAAAATCTCCACAGATTTCCCCAAGAAAAGCCTTTTAATCCCGTCTTCTCTCACGGCCAGCCGTATATGGGCCAACCTACTGTCTTCAGTCTGTTCCAGGCACCCACTCTTATCTTTACATGTGACCTTTGCTTCATGTGGAAAAACTTACTAAGCACATCTTGTGTTTGTTTGATATTTCTGAGCTTTCAAAGTGGTTTCACTTACCTTATTCCATTGGAAAATTGTAGGTACTAAGTGGGGCAGATATGATTATACTCATTTTGTAGATCTGAAAATGTTGGCTCTGAACAGGGCTAGAGCCTGAGGTTCTACAGCTGAGAGGCAGGCCTACGAGCCAGATCTTCAAATTTTCAAAGATTTATAAAAAGACTGAACTAGTAAGAGAACTGTGTTCATTGGGAGTTTAAGCTGCAGGTCCTATTAGGAACACAAATCCCTCCTACAAAGGCAAGGCCAGGAAGGAAGACCTCAGCTGGAGAGCACCAGCTTTACTTGCTGGGAGGTCAAGAACAGAGATTTTTTCCCCCCAGCTTTATTCAGGAATAGTTGACAAAGATACTATATATTTTAAGGTGTACATAGTGATATTTTGATATACATTGTGAAGAATTGATACTTTTGATCTGTGGTACTGGAGAAGACTTTTGAGAGTCCCTTGGACTTCAAGTAGATCAAACCAGTCAATCCTAAAGGAAATCAACCCTGAATATTCACTGGAAGGACTGATGCTGAAGCTCCAATACTTTGGCCATCTGATGCGAAGAGCCGACTAATTAGAAAAGACACCGATGCTGGGAAAGATTGAAGGCAGGAGGAGAAGGGGGTAAAAGAGGATGAGATGGTTGGATGGCATCAATGATTCAATGGACACAAGTTTGAGCAAGCTCTGAGAGATGGTGAAGGACAGAGAAGCCTGGCATATTGCAGTCCATGGAGTCACAAAGAATCAGACATGACTGAGCAACTGAATAACAACAATAATTTGTGAAAGGATTATCACAAGCTAATTAGCAAATTCATCACCCCACAGAGTGACCTTTTTTGGTGGTGAGAACACTTAAGATGTACACTTTCAGCACATTTCAAGTACACAGTACAGAATTACAAACTGTAATCACCATACTGTACATTAGATGCGTAGAACTTACTCATCCTGCATGACTGAAGCTTTGCCCCCTGTGACCCATATCTCTTGGTAGCCGCCACCCTACTCTCTGCTTTTGAGTTTGACTTTTGTGGCTTCCACATGTATGTGAGATTATGCAAGGACAGGCGTTCTTAACAGGCTAATTGATAGAGGAATGGGATGCATCCATTTCACAGTGGATCATCTTCAGAAGAATGGGACTGTGAGCGCCAGAGATCTGGGGAGAAAGATTTCTCAGTAAGGCCTATCTGTGGACTGAGAAGAGACTTGTGTGCTCATAATAATCCCAAATAGAGCAGGAAATCAGCTAGAATTTTAAAATAATAAAAATGTAATAAAGTTCTTTGTTTATATCTGCATAGTGAGTCTGAGGGCCTTCAGGCCTATAAAACTGTCACTGGATTTGGTATCATTTCAACTTTATGAAGCACTTGATGTTTGTAAAGTGCTTGTGCAATTACCAATTACCATAATGTTCATCTTCTGAACACTGCAGTTCAGAGAAGGCCCGAGGACTTGAGACTGAGAGTAAAAATTTAAAAAAATAATAATAATAAAGGAAAAAGAATCGGTTAAACTAAAGACCAGGCTTCTGGGCTTATGCTGTTTAAGATGTGGGGTCCCTGCTCCTGAGAGGGGTCCCCTCCTCTCATAGGGCATGCAGGCAGTCTGGCCTTCTCTTGGGAGCTGCAAGTATGACCTTTGTCTACATGAAGCAGGGGAAGGAAAAGCAAAGAGCTTGGCACCTGCAACCAAGTTCTGCTGGTGCTGAGGGATGTGGGAAGAGGTGTTTGTGGCTTCAGGAAAGGGTAGTGAGGAAGAGACACAGCAGTTACGTGTGGTCTATCCTGTTCCAGCTATTAAACACTGTATTTGTAAGTTGGAAAGCAGCTCTGGCTATGTTTACAGGCAGCAGGTCAGCGAAACTCAGCACGCTGGTGGACTTCAAGGAATTCCAAGGAAATGGCTTTAAAGAATGTCAAAGGCAATGCTTTGAGGATGTGTCTGTTTCCTCTGGAAAAAGGTTAGCTCTCTTGTGCTTCTTCCCCTACATTCAAAAGCGTCAGTTACCACTGGTAAGTGGCTGACCCCAGGGTTGAGTGTGGCCTGAGGGCTGGTAGCATTCTAGTTTATCAGTTTGGGAACAGAAAACAGCCTTTTGTTTGAAAGTGATTTTTAATCTGACATTTTCTGTCAGAGGTGCTCCCAATTCTGACCATGGGAAGGTAACTGTAAGACCAGAAGCTAAGCTGAATTAGTTGGCTTTTGAACCAGAAAACCTCCTGGTACACCCTAACAATTTCACCACCAGATCATTTTCCTTAATGGAAGCTAAAAAAAAAAAAAAAAATCAATCTCTTAATGAAATGACACCTTTCTATTTTAACACATTTGTGTTTTGAAACATAAATATATTTAAATTTATTTTTAATTGAAGGATAATTGCTTTACAATATTGGTTAAATTTCTGCCATACATCAACATGAATTAGCCATAGGTGTACTTATGTTGAGGCTTCCCAGGTGGCATTAGTGGTAAAGAACCCACCTGCCAATGCAGGAGATGCAAGGATACCGTTTCCATCTCTGGGTTGGGAAGATCTATGGCAACTGGCTCCAGTATTCTTGCCTGGAGAGTCCCATGCACAGCAGAGCCTGGAGGGCTACAGTCCATGGGGTCCCAAAGAGCTGGACAAGACTGAGCAACTTAGCACGTATCCACCTATATATGTTTCCTCCCACTTGAACCTCCTTCCCAACTCCCAGCCCTCTAGGTTGTTATAGAATCCTGGTTTTGAAACACACACACATACATACACACACACATATATATTTAAATGACCTATTTTATAGGGCTGCAGTGATAATTTATTTATTTGTTTTTCTGGCCACACTGGCTAGGAATGTGGGCTCCTAGTTCCCCAACCAGATCATACCAGCGCCCCCTGCATTGCAAGGGCGGAATCTTAACCACTGGACTGGCAGGGAAGTCCCTGAAACAAATATCAAGTGTTCCCAAATGTTTTTCAAAGGAGAATAAGAACATTCCTGTCTTCATTTTCATCCACACAGAAAACAGGTGGGTGTTCTTGAGAGCAACTGTCCAGAATTGTCCTAAGTTTATTGTTTTCCCTGTCACCCCCTCCACACAGCTGTGAGTTCTCATTATAGCAAAACGGACTGTGTGACTCTGTGCTTAAAGCGAGGCCTTGGTCTCCCACTGTCGATTAGATAAAAATCCATCTTCTTGACTATGACACGTGTGGTCCAGCCCAATCTGTCCGCACGAGAACTCTCTAGTTTCACTTCCCACTGATCTAGCTGCATTGAAACTCTTAACATTTTCCAAACATCTCAACCCTGTTTGTGCCTCTGCCTGAGCTGTTTTATTGTCAGAATGCCTTTCACATCCTCAGTCCAGCTCCTTACAGATTCTTCCTTTCTCCCCCCGCCCCCTTTTTTTTTCTCCCTCTGGTTTCAAAGTGACTTCCATGTAGATTCTCTGATTCTCCAAAACTGGTGAATTGGTTACACACACCTCTGGTTTCCGTAATACTTTTTGCTCATAACTTTAATACAGTTCTTAGAGTGGTGGCTGCTGTCTCTACCTCATTATCGCATTTTGAGGGCAACCGTCATTTCTTATTTATCTCTGTGGCTTCAGAAGAAGCTAGAAAGCATACTTATATATTTTTCTTTTCTGGAAAAGAAGTATTAAAACAAAATTTAGTTAAAATGATTAAAGGTAATTTAAACAACATATTTATTTTTTCCAGGGGAAATATTAAAATTCAAATTAATTCTGGAAGCATTAAATGTGTAGGTACCTGATAAATGACTGTCAGCAGATGAATCAGATTTGTGCCAGAAAAGGAACTCTCAAGGTTCTTTAGCCTGGGACATTTTTTTAAAATGTGAACCATTTTTGAAAGTCTTTATTGAATTTGTTACAACATCACGTCTGTTTTATGGAGTTATTTTTTGTATGTTTGGTGGCAAGCCATGTGCCATCTTAGTTTCCTAACCAGGGATTGAACCGACACCCCCTGCATTGGAAGGTGAAGTCTTAACCACTGGACTACCAGGGAGGTCCCAGTGAGAGAGAATTTTGATTGCACTAGGTGTAGGGAATAAGAGTTTCCTCCTTTGCTCCATGGGCTGACCCTATAGTTCTCTGGAGACTATGTCTTATTTCTTCTCCCAACTCTGTCTTTCAGGCAGCTTTACTCAGGCTTCTGTGAGCTGTTGATGCCACACCTGTCATAAGACCTCCCTGCACGGTATTCCCTCTGCGCAGAATACTCTTCTTCCCTTCCCATTGTTTAATTTCATGTTAGGAAATCCCAGTTCCTCCCTGGACTCTTTCCCACAGGACTAGAAGAACAGTAGTGCTTTCTCCTACAGTCTCTTCCTCCATTCACCACCAGCACACACACCTCTTTACCCGCTCTTATTTATGAGCTGGCGTGGCATATGCTGAGGATACGTCATCACCATCCGCCTTGTGGAGTGAACTTTCATCGGAGCAGGGCCGCGTCTGCCCACGTGCCTTGTGCTGTGTCTGTGGCAGCTTCATATGCAGATCAGGGCTGAGTACCTGCCACCCGCAAAATAGACTTGGCCTCTGTCTCCCTGTCAGGTGAGGATATATGAACCATAGCAACCAAGGCTCATGCTGCTAACATGTCTCAGATAACACAGGGATTTGTCGTCAGCCTGTAAATGGCTTGGTTCCTGCAATTGAGAAGGAGTGACCAAGTAGCAATGAAAGAAAATTTAAACAAAATACTCCTTTTTCCCCTATGGGGATGAAATCCTGGAACTAAGTTCAAAACTGACCACATTAAGATTATATATATTTTTTGTCAACCTTAACATTTTTCCTTCTTCATTTCTAATAAAATGATTCAGTATGTACTGACCTAGAAATCTTCAAATGTAACATTACAATGCTAATGACAAAACATGATGGCTTCACCTAACAGGTGTAATTAAAAGATTTCCTTTATCACAAGAAGGTACAAGAGGAATAATTATCATTGAAGGCTTGTACAGCTTCCATTGTGGGCAGAAAAATTGCTGCACTTTTCTGTCAAGTCAAAATTGCTCTCTATGGTGTCATTTCCAGAAAAATAACTATGGGATGAAGTACTATAACTTAGAAAAATCATAAATGAAACAATCACAAGTGCATTATAGGGAACACAAGGAGGTGTCGAACACCCAGCTATGTCCATTGACTCAAATTGAGTCAGAAGAGTTGCATTTGATTTACAACCCGAGTGGAACATTTTGTTTATGGATACTGAGACTTTCTTACTGTTTTAAAATGTGGCTGTTGCAACTAAAAATTATCACAGGCCTACATGATCATGGATATTTTGGTCACCCAGAAATAATAAATGACAATGAATACTAATTACATTACATGATGCCTTCTTTTAAGAGAAACAGACATCAACAGGTAGTGATGACATAATAAAGCTCACATTATTGCGTACTTGGCTGAGTGCTTTGGGTTAACTCATTTAATCCTCAAAACAAACTTAAAAGGTAAGGACTTGTATTATTCTTGTCTCTCAACTGAGAGACTGAGGCCCAGAGAGGGTAAATAACATTCCTAAAAGGACACAACTAGTAAGTGAGTTCAGTTCAGTTCAGTTCAGTAGCTTAGTCATGTCCGACTCTTTGTGACCCCACGAGTGAGTAAGCTACAAACCTTGACCCTGAGCCAGACCTTCCTCTATTTGATAAAAACCAAGAGTAGAATGTTGATGTTTATCTTTCTTTACACCATTATCATTTTCTGGAAAGACATCTGTAAATCTGAAACTTAAAAACAGAACCAGATTGGAATGTGAGCTCTGTGAGAACTTGTCAACAGCTGTATTCTTCATGCCGAATATAGTACATGACTTACGGTAGCCTCTTGATAAATATGTAATGAATATATGAATAAACAGAAAAGAGGAAAGCCTAACATTGTGTTTTTCAATGAGAAAGTGCTCAAAAGATTTTTTAAAAAATGGACCTATGGTTCAAGATGGCAGAGTAGAAGTACCTGTGCTCATCTCTTCCTGACAGAGCACCAAAATTGCAACTAGCTGTTGAACAACCATTGACAGAGGATGCTGGAACCCATAAAAGAAAAGATACCCCACATCCAAAGGCAAAGAAGAAGCCACAGTGAGACAGATCCATCTTAAACGTCACAGAAACCAATAAAACTAGTTGTTTTGAAAAAAAAAGTTTTTTTAAAAAATGGATTTAAAGAAATTTTTTTATGAATCTATTTTAGAAGAGGAGGAGTCACCTGATTTCCTGTTTGCATAAATTCACATTTTCATTTTGCTTACAGTGAAGATGAAATGAGAAAGCATTCTCATTTAACAGAATTATTATTAAAACTTTTACAGGGGATAAAGCAAAACAAATCAAAGATGCCAAAACTCTTACAGAATCCTGAGATTATTGTAAAAAACTCAATTTTCTATCATCTTGGGATCCACAACTTTCCACAATCACAGTAGGTTATGCAACATGTTCAGGCAACAATTCACAATGTCATGCTTGTAGTCACTTGTCAAGACTCCAGAAAAGTTTCAGTCCAGTTATGGAATACTTCAATGTATTTAGGCCACAGGGTTTGAAGAAAATTGCACTATTTAACTGTTTTAATCATGTTTTGGCTCTGAGAGATGATTGAACAAATTGCCATCAGTACAAAGCTGAGTAAATAACTAGCCAACTTTTCCAATGGACTTAACCAAAACAGAGGATAGTGTTTATTATTCCCATGATATGGAAGAAGAAATTATGGAAGAGTGGAATTATGACCTGAACAAAGACAGCTATTGGCAGCTACTGATAACATCCCCCTACTTTGGTTCTCACCAAGCAGTCAAGGAACACAAGGATCCAGGAAGCTAGTGTTTTCTTTTAGTGAATTTTAATTTCATTACACTTAAGTGCTAAATCAAAGGTTATCTACAAGATCTTTCTACATTAGCATTTGTGAGGACAAGGATGACCAAAAACCAAGCTGCATACCCAGTGGATTAACCACCTGGGTGAGAGGGCTGGCTGCACCACTGCTGAAGCTCAGCTCTTTCCTGCAGCCAGCATCCTGGGAGGGAAGCAGTTATAATGCCGTGTACATCCTCACATGGGATACCATCAGGGATGCATTTAGAGGGAGTCTTCAGAAAGCTGACTGCTTACATTTGTTGCAAATAGTTTGAAGTTTTGGTGCTTTCTGAAACCACTTATGGAGGTATCTGGTTACATTTTGCAAGTAAGGGTGACAAATTATTTTAATTTATGGCTCCCTAAAAAATTCCCCCCATTAAACTCTGCTGGTGCCAATGTCTCTCTTTCCTGCACTAAAGATCACCTGGCATTTCAAGGAGCTCTGGAGTTATGACTGATTTTAATGAGTCAAATAAGCAAGACCTCATGAGAGTCAACCTTGCCTACCTTGTTTGCTATTGGCCTCATACCTACCTAATATGTTGTCTGGCACATAGTAGGCGCTCAATAAGTTCAACAATAAGCATCTTACTTATATCCTCTGCTATCCCTCTGGATTTCTGCTTAAAGTAAAACACATCCTACTTATAGACTGGTCAAGTTTTTCATGAGCTACTCAAGAAGCTATCATGTCAAATTACCAACTGTAGGCCAGGCACACTTACAACAATAGCATCACATGCATATTAACGCTCAGTGAAGGGACTCCTGGAACAGGGACCCGTGGATTCTTCAGGTGGACACAGCCCACTCTTTGTTGATTATGAATGCTGCCTCCAAGTCCTTCACTGACCTTGGAGGTGTCTTTTCCCTCGTTTGGGCTCAGTTGCCTCATTTATAAGATGGGAATCACAGAGCTAATATTCCTTGTTCCTCTGAGAGTTTTTTGCGAAGTAAACTCAAGTCATTCACAAGGCCACAGTACCAATCCAATAAATAATTCATAGATGCTCAGCTAGTCAGAGTAGAAAAAACTGCAATGCAGTGATCACCATTTAAAATGGAAATTGCTGCTCACAATATTCATACCTATGATTTAAAATAAGCATGTCTGTGTGGGATATAATGAATTCTGTCAAATTTTAAGAGGAAACGTGTTCTTTTTCCTTCTTTTTTTCTTTTAAGGCTACAATGCTATTCCAATACCTGGTTCCAGGCATCATTTTGGATTATCCTGATGTTCACATTAGACTTTTCCTAGAAGGCAATCTGTCACTCTTTTGTCCAGGAGGGGGTCTGGCATCTGCCACTTTTCTTGCCAGACTTTTTAATGGAAAACTCAAATGCCGCAGCATCCACACATCTGCCATGGGTCTTATATTTTGTTAGTAATATCTCAGTGCACAGTTCATTTCAAGCCAGTGACGGGAAGGAAGTCTTCATCCATGTGACTTTATGTAATTCTGTTACTGTGTCAACTTGCCAATCCATTGTTATCTTGTGCTTTCTTTACACTATGTAAAATGTTGGCAACCACAGGATAACTCCTTATTTTTGGTGGTTGTCAGCATACAGGAAGTACTAAAAATGATTTTAGGCTGCCCTTTTTATTTTGGAAAAGGTCATTCTTACCCTCTGTCATTCGCATTTGTAGAACAAATATATACACATACTTAAGGAGAGAGACAATAAATGATAAAACAGAGAGACAGTAGGAAGCTAACAGTCCAGCAGCATTATTAGTCACCAGTCAATGGGGCAACCTACGACTCCCACACCAGCTGTAACACTGTGAATCTAAGCAAGCCATTTTATCTGATGTCTTAAAATCTGAATAAGGGGGCATCAATTTCTTCTCATTATAAGAGATTGTTAGTGAGGATGATAGGTAGCCCTAAAGTTCTGACTTCTGTACACAAATAAAATCAATACACAACTGGTGAGATAAGATACAGTCACTCAGACAGACAAAGGCTTCTAAGCCAGAGCCAGGCTTGCACAGATGAGATCAGGTGTACTAATTAAACCTAAGGGAAAATGGACCAACCATAGGAAGGAGATCAGTGAGGCAACAGGGATCCAAGTGGACTGTGGCTGTCCCTGCCAGGGACACTGAGGCTGAGGGGAGACGTGGGTATCCATGGGGATGTGCTTTTTGGAGCTAAAAGGCAGCCTGGGTGAAAACAACTAAGATTACCTGCTCTGCCTTGCTCTGCTTTCATATTCACTTAGCAACCTTCAGATAATTAATTGGATTTTTCTGTTATATCAGGATGTAGAATGAAGGTGCCCTGGATAGAAAATGTTGCTTGCTTGCTTGATTCATTCATTCAATGAATATATATTGAGTGTTCACTGTGTGCTAAATACTATTCTATGCCTTGAGTACAGACTCAGATGCCTGTCCCCAGAAAGCGTATATCCTGGTTGGTGAAGAATATTATAACAAATACAAAAAATACACACAGTGTCAGATGGTAATAAGCATAATGGTGAAAAACAAAGCAGGGAAGGGGTGAGGGAGTGCTTCTCTTGGGACAGCTACTTCAAATATGGAACCTGGAAGATCTCACTGCTAAGCTGGATAAAAGAGTTGAAGGAGGGAGGCATGTGAATGTCTGAGAGAAGAGTATCCCAAGTGAGAGGGCAGGAAGAGGAGCCGTGCAAATGCCCTGAAGCAGTGAGGTGCTTGGTGCATCTCAGGAAGGCCATGGGGGCTGGAGTTGAGTGAGCCAGTGAGCAAGACGAAGAGAGGGGGCCAGAGGGACATCAGGGACCAGATTGTGACTTGCCCCTTCCAAAGGCTGGGAAGGACTATCCCTCCCCAGACTTCCCTGGTGGTCCAATGGTTAAGAATCTGCCTGCCAATGCAGTTGACATGGGTTTGATCCTGTGTATCGATCGATCACTTATGGGGAAAATCCCATATGTCACTGGGCAATTAAGCAGCTGCACCACAGCTACTGAGTCTGTGCTCTAGAGCCTGCTGCTGCTGCTAAGTCACTTCAGTTGTGTCTGACTCTGTGCGACCCCATAGATGGCAGCCCACCAGGCTCCTCCATCCCTGGGATTCTCCAGGCGAGAACACTGGAGTGGGGTGCCATTGTCTTCTCCAATGCCTGGGAGCACAACTGTTGAAGCCCGCATGCTCCAGAGCCCGTGCACCACAACGAGAGAAGCCACCACAATGAGAAACCTGCTCACCGCAGTGAAGGGAAGCCCCCACTCACTGCAACTAGAGAAAGCCTATGTGCAGCATCGAAGACCCAGCACAGCCAAAAATAAATATGAAAGTAAAGAAATAAAGAAAAAAGAATTTCCCTCCCTGCCATGAGGATACCTGTGATGATCTGGGAATTTGATGTTTGCTTTCTACTTGTCCCTCCTGGAGTTTGGCTAGAGTGCATCCATCTCTATGAAACTAAGCCATTCTTGGAGTCTTTGGCATATTGAACTCTCTGCCTCTGAAAAGCTGAGAACCTGATTCAGAGACTTGGAGACTCCTCAGTGGTAGTGTTCTTAGGGTGACCTACCAGGATCCCTAACCTTGTGTGGGTTCAGTCACCAAGTCGTGTCTGACTCTTTGTGACCACATGGACTACAGCAAGCCAGGCCTCCCTGTCTCTCACCATCTTCTGAAGTTTGCCCAAGTTCATGTCCATTGAATCAGTGATGCCATCCAACCATCTCATCCTCTGTCGCCCTCTTCCCCTCCTGCTCTCAATCTTTCCCAACATCAGGGTCTTTTCCAGTGAGTCCAGCTGTTTGCATCAGGTGGCCAAAGTACTGGAGCTTCAGCATCAGTCCTTCCAATGAATATTCAGGGTTGATTGACTGATTTGATCCTCTTGCTGTCCAAGGGACTCTCAAGAGTCTTCTCAAAGCATCATCCCATATATATTCAACAAATGTATGAGATGTGAGCTCTGCATGACACAATGTGAGCAGTCATAATAGTCACTGCTTTAATAGTGAATTCTGAAGGTATGGAGATGGGGTTTACATGTAAATAAGGGCTATCAAGGACACAAAGTTGTTAATGATAAAGTTCATTTAAAGGTGTTTATGGGTTTTAGATTGTGATAGATCTGGCCTTGAACCATGGAACTGACACTAGGTATGGAACCTTAAGAAAGCTATTTAAGTCCTTTGAGATTTTGTTTCTTTCACCTCAAAGAGAGGCTTTGTGAGAATGAAACTGAAAGGATGGTTATTAGGATTAAACAAAATAATGTTCTCAATGGCAAAGCGCTGGTGTGCAGTAACATCTTCCCCTTCTCAATTTCTGCTTTGCATCGCATGACTCAGAATTGCTGCCCACAGGGAATCATAATGAAATCTTAATTAATCATCAATTTTGGCACCATAGGCTTCCAGCAACGTTCTTGAATGAGAGAGCTCAGGCTGTTTCATCAGAGGTGGACACAATCAGTAGTCCGTTTGTGTGGTATTATACCCTTAGACCCTCCCACCCGCCTACAGAGCTGTGGAGGTGACCTGAAATTGTAATGTAAAGTACTCAACACAGTGCTTGGCCATTGTTCATCCTTATGGAATGCTAATTTTTATTATTTTTATTCTTCTGTAGCTTTTGGAAAATTTTTATAGGAATGCATGTGTATTAACTGGGCTTCCCTGGTCGCTCAGAGGTACAGAATCCACATGCAGGGCAGGAGATACCTCTTGCACAGGAGACACAGGTTCAATCCTTGGGTCAGGAAGATCCTCTGGAGAAGGAAATGGCAACTCACTCCAGAATTCTTGTCTGGGAAATTCCACATACAGAGGAGCCTGGCAGGCTACAATCCATGGGGTTGCAAAAGAGTCAGACATGATTCAGTGACTGAACAAAAACAATAGTATATATTAATTTAGGCCACGATAAAGTAAAAAAAGAAAACAAAACTATATGAGCAATAGTGACTTGTTTTTTATTGATACTGATGGTGAGCAGCAGCAGCAGATGGTGAGTTGAGGATCTTTCTTCCTTGAGTCTGAATATTGGACAATAGTTGAATGTGAACTGAGTACTGTGACATTTAAGATTTATGTCTTTTTTTGCCTAGGCTACCTTGTTATTCAATCAGACTCTAAAACTACCACAGGAAAATAGGTGGCTAGTGGAAAGCCACTGTATATAACACAGGGAGCTCAGCTTGGTGCCCTAAGATAACCTAGAGGGGTGGGAAGGAGGCTCAAGAGGGAGGGCCTATATGTATACTTAGAGCTGATTCATGTTATCGTACAGCAGAAGCTAATACAACATTGTGAAGCAATTATACTCCAATTAAAAAAAAACAACACCACTCTAATCTAGGTGTTGCTATGGAGGGATTCTGTAGGTGTGACTAGCATCTACAGTCAGTTCACCTTAAAGAGATGATCCTCAGCAATGTAAGTGGGTCTCATCCGATCAGTTCAGTGGACTTAAGAGGAAAATGAGGTTTCCCTGAGGAAGAAGAAATTTTATCTCAAGATTACTGAATCTTAGCTCCTGCTTGAGAGTTTCTAGATTAAGAGCCTACCCTACACATTCTGGACTTGCCACCCTTACAAACTCATAAGCCCGTTCCTTGAAGTAAATCCACGTGTATGTGTATAGGTATACGTTTGTATACATGCGTACTCCTTACTGATTCTGTTTCTCCAGAGAATGCTGACTGATAAAGGTACATACAAAGGCTCGTTTATTCTTCTTTTTCTTTTGTCAGTAATTCTTTATGATGTTTCATTTGCAGGATGCAGTTTTACTAAAATGAAACTTGAGCGGCTGCAAACTGCACAGTCCATTTCTTTTGGCCTCACAATTTCTGTTTTGGCCTGAGCCAGGCAACCTGACCCTGGAAGAGGGAGATCACCTGTACACTGATGGCACCTGGCAGAGCCTACCCGGGAGGTCCATGGGGGCACAGCACCGGGGTTCTGGGGGGACAATAGAATGAACATAAATGCCAAGAGAATAATTTATCTCTAGAAATACAGACAAATCAAGAGTGTACAGAGTGGAAATTGGTTGATTTTGCTACTCTTTGGGTATGAATTCGGAGCATAACTGGGATATAAAAGCTCTGTTTTCTAAGAGAAAATATATTTATGCAGTGATGGTCGTCCTGCAATTTCTAGAATGAATGCACAGGAGGACAAATTACCATGAGAAGAGGTATTACTAGGGGTGTTAAGCCTGCTTTCAGTTTTTGCTAGTCTGTCCATAATCACATGGAAACAATTCCCTGGTGAAATGTGAGACAAAATCTATGACATCATCTGAATTTAGTGTCATTGCTCTAAGATAAAACTTGGGGAGGCTTGCCACTTTCATTTTCTTGCCTCTCAGTTATTTTTTTCCATTTTGTTTCTTTTCTTCATTGTAAAGCATTCCTTACAACACTGTCAGAATTTGAACAGAACCATCTTTTATCTAATTTCTGATTTGCCATTTTGTGATATTGTGGTTTATGATAAGAAATACCAATTTGGTCTTCATCCCTAGTTTCGTCTCAGAGCTCCTAAAACCCTTAAATTTCCTAAGTGATGACAGCAAAAAGGCATCCTTTGTTATGTGAATGGGTGACGTTTGGACCCTGTCTAAGGTCAGGAGCTGGATACCAGGAGAACCAACCATGTGATTAGAGGGTTGGAACTTTTAAGCCCTGCCTTCCCCATGTCTGGGAAAGAGGGAAGGGCTGGTAATGAATTTCAGTCACCAAGGGCCAATGATTCATCCATTGTGCCTATGCAATGAAGCCTCCATAAAACCTCAAAAGGATGGAGTTGAGAAGAATTTAGAGGTTGGTGAACAGGCGGAGATTTGGGGAGAGTGGTGTACCCATAGAGTCCATGGGAGTTCCACGTCCTTTCTCTTGTTGTGCACTTCTTCCATCTGGCTTTTCCTGAGTTATATCCTTTTATAATAAACCAGTGATCTAGTAAGTAAAACGTTTTTCTCAGTTCTGTGAAGTTTTCTAGCAAATTAATCGAATCCAAGGAGGAGGTCAGGGAACCTCCAACCTGTAGCCACTAGTTTGGAAGAATAAATAGCAACCTGGGCTTGTGGCTGGCATCTGAAGTGGTGAGGGCAGCAGCTTTGTGGAACCCAACCCTTACCTGAGAGGATCTGACACTGTATCCAGGTAGGCAATGTCAGGATTGAGTTGAGTTGTAGGACACTGAGCTGGTATCCAGCAACGTTGCTTGGATGGATGGGGAAGCCTCCGTTCACACAAGTCAGATATTGGGTCCAGGAACCCCAAAACATTATCTTCCAGTACATTCTGTCATAACCAAGCAGCCGTTATATGTACTCTTTAGCCAGATTTTTATAACTTCTTACAAATTTGATTATTGATACTTAAGCAACGGCAAGGGAAATATATTTCTAGAAGAAACACAGCCTGGAACATAAACCTGCATAACCTGCTAAAAGCCAGGGACCAGTGAGTGGTTAATGAGGTACCAGCACCTCCTGGAGGCAGTTAATGGCCAAGATGGGCCACTTTTAGGGTGGAGGCAGCCTACACTGTCCATGAAAGCTCAAGATTGAGCAAGACAAGGTATCTGTCCATAGATAATAGGAATATGGAAAAACAAAACCATAATCTCAGAAAGCCTCTACCTTCCACATCTCTATTTCATAATTCTTGGAATGCTCTACTTTCCCAGGATTGCTGTCTAATTTTAACCTTGATTTACTTTTGATTATTCGAGTCACTCTTGTATTTTTCTACAGTCATTCCTCTAATTTGTTTTCCTTTCTGCTGTGAATTTCCTGTATTTCTCTTGCCTCCTCTTCCCTTTCCACTTTTACCTCTTCTTCATCTTATTCTTTGACTTTCTGTTACCCGTTCTTAATTCTTCTTCCTCTCCCACTGATCTGCTGTGGCTTAAATCACTGCCAAGCTGCTTTAAAATCACCCAGTGACTGACATTTTCTCCCTGAAAGGAGAGGGATTTGTGACTGTGGAAAACTAACTACAAAGACCCAACACATTCAATTTTCAGCGCAATTCTTTCCTTTCTTCTGTGGCGCTTTTGCCTGGGATTAGAGATGGACCGCTTACTGCAACTCACAATGGCAAAGCCCTCCAGGCCTGACTTCTTAGCCCTGTGAGTCACATGGCAACGTGTATCTGAGCCACTATGTTTACACTGATTGCTAGAATTTTAAAATTGCCCTTGACTAGAAAAAAAAAAAAAAAACTTACTCAAGTGTTTCCTGGAAAACAAAGCAGTATTATTTCACAGTGTGATGACCGGATTCACTCTTCTCCTTGGACCATTCCTTCTCCCTTTTCCTCCTCCCCTTTCCTTTTTTACAGCATGAAACAAAAACAGATAAATGGGTTCCTAGCAGAAGGGTGAAGGAGCTTTGTCATCCTGACCGACTCCACCAGAAATAAGATATTTTTACAAAGGGATGAACAGTAAAATAGGTCCATTTTTCAAGACTCCACGATTTTGTCATCTGGCATTAGGAAATTGTAGATTGTCACACACACACCAAATTCAGTTGTTTCTGAGAGATTTCACTTTAGCTCTTTGCAACACGTAAGTATAAATGACATACGTTTTGATTATTTGAAATCATTCTTTCGGTTAAGTTTGGTCACAAATTCACTTTACCTTTTGGTGTTTCTTGCAGAGCAGAGGCACATACCTCAGTGATGAAGTGCTCAAAGTTCATCTCTGCCATATAGAAGGATCTGGAAGATGATCATTATCAAAGGATACTTGTGGTCAAAGCCATACCACATTCTGAAGAGCCAGGCACTCTCTGATTTTGTTGTGCTTTTACCCAAATTATTTGCTTCCTGGAGAAGGGACAGTAGAAGAAGTCATTAGAGAAATGATCAATATAAAATACTCACATATCAACATTAATATATAGTATGTATTTAGTATATTTTAACTATATATCAAATTAAACCACTTAAAAAAAAAACTTTCCATGTAGAGGCATTTTTATCTAAATGGTGAAGCAGCTGCCAAGCAATTAGCTCATAGATCTTGCCATATGGATGAGACTCTTGTGGCATAATTCAACATTTACTTTTCTTAATAATCCCTGTTTTATTAAACAGCTTAGAAATGCCACTTTTTTGACACCAATAAAAATGATATTTCTGTCAGATTGCTGTTGTGGGAATTTGGCAGTTACTTCAGTCAAATTTGGATGGTATTTATTTATGATTTACCAAAAGGTCAAGACTAAAGGGCTAACAGTCTAATCATTGTTAAGCTAGTTTTCATTCATTTTCTTTTCGATAGATCACTACCAAAGGCTCTGGTTAATTTTTTGATATCTTTCCCTTCAATTCTGAAGTTTTGAAATAGACGTTCTTGTTAAGAAGCCTATAATAACTGAATATGTTTATCTCCCATCCCCCTTGCCTCCCCTCTTTTTTCCAAAAGGACCACAGTGGGAGGGACAAAGGAAAGGAATTAAGAAGGACAGAAAGAAAGCATTTGGTGGGTGATTATGTAACAGTAGAGGATAAAAATGTGAGAAAAAGGGAAAAGGTGAAAATTTTTTGTGAACTTTATACAGGTAGATGATAATGAACATTGCAGTGTGGTATGAAGGAGATTCAGTGACATTTTATCTTTTTCTTTGTATCCCATTTCACATCTTAAGAAAAGAAAATTCTGGACTTCCATCAGTTGCAGTTATCTCCATCATTAAAAGCATTTATATATTAAAATGGATTTCATTGCTTTGTTTGGACCCTTGGTTTCCATCTCCAAATGGTTTCAAGAGTTCACAGTCCACTAGTAAGTGAACATTCTTAAGAAATCAGGATGTATGGAAGACAGTGACAAACCACTGGCTGCTCCAAAGCCAGCCTTTAGATTAATCTAAGTTAATTTGCTTCATTTAATGTATTTACTTTTTATTCCCCTCTCCAGACAGTACCACTGATGGTTAATGATAAATAACTGAACATAAAAGGCTGTATTCTGCTTCAAAACACATGTCACAGCAGGTGCTTCAGTTCCATGCCTCACAAACAAAATGGGGATGTAAGAAAGCTTAAGTGTGATCCCTTTCTAGGTAGCCATCTAAACTCTGTCTAAAATGATTGAAACAGAAACTCAACAATAAAATGAAAACCCAAACTGGCAGGCGTTCTCATTGGTGGTTGAAGATCTCTGATTTCCAACACTGAACAGTTTCCTAAATAGCATTCCTTAGCATGCCACTGTTCTATGTGATGTTGGTGGAAATTCTGTGCTAATCATTCAGGAAAAGGTGGGTTTGAGCATGTTAAGCAGGATTGCTATTTACAGAAATTTTTAGAATCTTTCATTTATAAGTGAGCATTGTAAACTTTTGAGAGGGAAGCTTTTTTTTTTTTTAGAGAGAGAAGCTTTTCTCAGACTTACCTAACCACATGCCCCATCCCCAGCTCCTCAGTGGGACATCCATGATCTTTCCATGGATGTTTGAGTTCCATAGATCTGTTTTCTGATACACCTGGAATGCCATGCCCTGTTATCTAGAGTTAGAATTTATTCATTACATTTCCAGTAAAAGGAAACCAGGGTGTCCAGTTCAATTTCCATTCTTCCCTGAACTTTTCTCTAGCTATTTCTACCCTGCAAAAGGTGTCAGATTTGCAAAGTTGTTGCTATACTTAGTGTTTTCTTCATCATCTTGGAACATTTGCAAGCTGTTTCTGAGTCACCATCTCTCAAACAGGTCAGCAGCTGGGGCACAGCTGGGAGAGTAAAACTGTTCTCCCTAAACTAAACTAGGTAGAAAAGCTCTGGGCCAACACTGCGGAGTTCTTGCTTTCTTTCTTTCTTTTTTTTTTTTTAAGAACAATAAGGAGTTACAAATTTAATCCATCAAGAGGCATAGTTAATTTTGATAGCTAGTCTAGTCAAGGCTATGGTTTTTCCAGTAGTCATGTATGGATGTGAGAGTTGGACTGTGAAGAAGGCTGAGTGCCGAAGAATTGATGCTTTTGAACCATGGTGTTGGAGAAGACTCTTGAGAGTCCCTTGGACTGCAAGGAGATCCAACCAGTCCATTCTGAAGGAGATCAGCCCTGGGATTTCTTTGGAAGGAATGATGCTAAAGCTGAAACTCCAGTACTTTGGCCACCTCATGTGAAGAATTGACTCATTGAAAAAGACTCTGATGCTGGGAGGGATTAGGGGCAGGAAGAGAAGGGGACGACAGAGGATGAGATGGCTGGATGGCATCACTGACTCAATGGGCGTGAGTCTGAGTGAACTCCGGGAGTTGATGATGGACAGGGAGGCCTGGCGTGCTGCGATTCATGGGGTCACAAAGAGTCGGACACGACTGAGCAACTGAACTGAACTGAACATAATCATTGAAGAAAACTGATAGAAAGGAGTTAAGCAAATTTCTGGTTTTTATTTGGTTGTTTGTTTCTAAGTTAAGGGGAGCTGCGTAGTGGTGAGCTTAGCTGGCAGCTAGGGGCCCAGGCTTCTAGCCCCCACTCTGCAGTAGCCCAGATGAATGACATTTGCAGTAATAGTCCTCAGCTATGTATG
This sequence comes from Oryx dammah, assembly GCF_014754425.2. Lineage (NCBI taxonomy): Eukaryota > Metazoa > Chordata > Mammalia > Artiodactyla > Bovidae > Oryx > Oryx dammah. The sequence continues at coordinate 31,698,176 of NW_024070186.1, forward strand.
CTCATTAATGTGTGTAGTGTGTTGGTCACATTATCCAGTCATTAACTTTTTCAGTCATTATTTTTCAGTTTTCATAACAATCCATCAGTGTAAGTTGTGTTATACCTATTTTACAAGTGAGGATCTAGTGAGACTCAAAGAGAAGAGGTGAGTCCAAAGTCACACAGTGAGCAAGCTACAGAGCTAGAATTTGAATGTATGACTCATGGATTCCAAAGATGATGTTTTAACAGAAACAGACTCACAAACTTAGAGAACAAAATTTTGGTTGCCAGGGGGAAGGAGTGGGGAAGAGATAGTTAGGAAGTTTGGGATCAACATGTACACATTGCTATATATAAAATGGATAACCAATAAGGACCTTCTGTATAGCACAGGGAATTCTGCTCAATTTTATGTGGCAGCCTGGATGGGAAAGAAGTTTAGGGGAGGATGGATACATGTATATGTATGACAGTATCCTTTATTCTCTATCTAAAACTATCACAACATTGTTAATAGGCTATATTCCAATACAAAATAAAAAGTTAATAAAAAACAAAGATGATATTCTTTCTGCTGGTCTCTCACTCAGCCTTTAAATTTTGAAAAGAATGTACATTGCTTGATAAGCTATTTGGGTTGCAGTCTCCTTGTCTGTAAAATGAATTGAGGAAATTAGATTGACTGGTTTCTGAGGTCCTAACCATATGGAAAATACTGTATTATCATTAATGACAACAACAATAACAGCTGACACTTCTTGAACAGATACCATGTACCAGACACTATTCAAAGTGCTGCTTATATATTATTATTCCCACTTTACAGATGAGGAAACTGAGGCAACTGTGGCACAGAGAAGTTTCCAACCACACTTGTGGCTTCTCAGCAGTAGCCAAGGTTCTTATCGTGGGGTCCTGGGGTTAGTGAAGAGCAAACTAGAGCAAATGTCTCAACCCAAGGTTGAGACAGAGCAGCTGTATAAACCCCCAAACATAATGAAAATGCATGGCTCCTCTCAGGTGGCTGAACCACTGACATGTCAGAAAGTATCTGTATAGAAACTTAACTTTAGTGTTATAAATTTCTTTAGACTCCTAAATACTGGTTTCAGGGGTTTCTCAGGGTCTTAGAAACCCTCCCTGCCTTTCACTCCCTTTTCCATCTCCTTTTCATTTTAGTTTATCTCCTGAGGGGAATATCAGAACTTACAAATGTTCCTGAAAAAATTTATAATCTATTTCTGGCAAATCTTCCAGAACTATTTTTTTTTTTTGCCAGCTGATGAGAGCAACACATACTAGATGGTATTTTGGGAAAAAATGTTAACACTTATAATCTATTTTTCAAACTTTAATTTACTTGGGATACTGGAGATGTTAGTCATTTCACTACTTTGTAGAGAAATAAACTGGGTTCCATTAGAATAAAATATAGAACATGTGTTTCCAGGTAAGGAAAATACCACTGAGGACCCAGCATTGACTTTTTCTGCTGATCTGAGATAAAATGTTCAGAGTATGTCTTAAATATCTGTTGGCCCAGTTCTGGATCCATTCATTTATTTCTCTGAAGTTATTGATGACTTAATAACTTGGTTATGAAAGGCCATCAATAAATGAGGAGAAATAAATGAGTTAGTCCACTATGTGCTCTGCTTGTTCACTGGGGGTTGAAGATAAATGTTCCAAGGGAAGGCCAGCCTTTGCAGCCACCCAGGAACATGAGAAGTATCTGATGAGGCAGCACAGAGGGCAAGCCCCTGGGAGGGCCCAGATGGGCAGAGGACAGCAGGTAGCATCAATTTACCTAGATTATTCTGAAGCTGAGATCAGATCACACCCCAGGACAATGGATGTGAGCAGTCATCAGAAAAATCTGGAACATGGTGATATTTTCTTTATTGCTAGCAATATATCTTCTCTTCCGAGTTCTTGGATGCCAGAGAGGAAGTGGCACACATGTTGGAACAAGCAGAGGATCCAGAAACTGAAGACCAAGATTTGAGTTCTCTCAACTGTCTCCCATTCAATAATAATGATACACTTCCCAACTCTGAGCCTCATGTTTCACAGCTGTAAAGGGGAACTGGAGATTCAAGGGCATTGAATCTTAGCTTTTATTTGCCCTTGATACTTCTAAGAGGCAGAGTGTTTGATATATGTGCAATTTCGGGTTCCTTTATTATCCTCTATTTCTGGGAAAATGCACAAATGACCGGGGCATTTGATCTCTTTCCTTTTTCTCCTTAAACAAGGGAATAGATTGGGAAGTGGAGGAGCACAGTAGGGAGTGAGTAGTTGTCTTTTAAGTGACCCCTCTAGCAACACCCTAGAGAGGAAGCAAGAGGAAAATTATGAAGGTACTCTTTGTTTTATGCTTATTTGGATCCCTGAGAGAAAACAAAAGGCTCTGGCAAGAAATCTTTGAAAACCAGACACTGAAGCAAGAGGGGACTGTTTGTTGTATTAACCTTAGTGAGAAAGAACTAAGCCAATGTAAATACATTCCTCTATCAATATTCAAATGAGGGACCTTTGCTAAGTGAACCAGAGGAACCTCTGCTCTGGGCTAATCTTATGGCATTGCTCCTCATTTCATGGGGATTCAGTGGATTAAGAGAGAGAAGATTTTCTTTTCTATTTCTCAAGATTTCGTACTCAATACTAAAGTCAATGGAGGTTGTACAGAACGATGACAATGACAGGTAATTATCATAATAAGTCTGTAGGGTTCCTTATGGTTCCAGAGCACTTTTTCCAGTAGTAAGTGTGAATGGAACTTGATAGCAGTACTTTTGCCCTACCATCTCCCCCAGTTTGGAATGTATTCATGTGACAATTTCAAATTTATTGCCTTGATTTTATGATGACCAAGGAGAGGACTAGAGTCTCTGTCCCTAAAGGGAAAGATTTCTGGGTTCTGAAGAGGGGGGCATATACACTTGAAGGGAAAAAGGAAATTTTTTTTTAAAATTTATGTTTTAAAAAGTAAAATTAATTCTTAGCCTCCACATAGAAAGTATTTTATGCAAACATTTCTACCTTTCCCACACCATGATAAATTCATAAATGTTCCCAAGAAGGTATAGTCAGAAAATACATGCTTAGGGAGAAAAAAAAAATGAAGGAAACAATCAGACAAGGATGACTAAAACTGCCAAGAGGAAACTTAGACAACACAGATATATGACCAGATGGGCTAAACTCATGGTTTCACTACCACAAAAAAAGGATGGGGACTGCTTCAAAAATAATTTTGTCTGTACAAAGGATTCAAATTAATTCAGTGAAAATAAATTATTTGGCTGAGGTAAATATAATACTTTGGTGATTTAAAAATATACATTCACAAACTCTTTGGTACCTATTCCTTTAAAAGATGGAGACTTTCTCCTTTGCAGTGTGATCAGGGGCAAGTGGCTTATTTTTCTGAAATTGTTGTATTCTCTGTGAGATGTGGATGCAATACCCACCTTATAGGGCTTCCATGAGAAGCCCTATGTAGCACAGTGCTTCACAAATTGTCCAATAGATAGTAGACATGAGTTTAAAAAAATGGAGACTAATTTCCCTTCCTATTGAGTGTGGACCATACTTAGGGACTCATTTTTAATCAATAGAATGGAGCAGAAGGGATGGTGATATCCAAGAGTAAGTCATAAAAAGGCATTGCGGGTTCCTCCTTGCTGTCTGTCTCGAAGCACTGGAGGGAAGTCAGCTGCCATATCGTGAGGACACTCAAGCAGCTCTGTGGAGACATCTATATGGTAAGGGTCTGAGTCTCCGTGAAGAGTTAGCAAGGAACTGAGGCCTTTTGCCAACATGGAAGTGGATCCTTCAGCCCCAGGCGAGCCTTCAGATGACTAACTCTGGCTGACATCCTGACTGCAACCTCAGGATAGACCCTGCACCAGAAACACTCAGCTAATTTGCTCTCAAATTCCTGACCCACAGAAACTGTGAGGTAATAAATGTTTGTTATTTCAAGTGACTAATTTTGGGGACAATTTATTGTGCAGCAGTAGAAGCCTGATACAACTACATACTACTAATAGAATTATAAGTTCTACATGTAAAAGGCACTGGAGTTGAAAAGGTACTTTGGAACAAGAAGATCCTAGCTCATGCTATCCCCCAATGACAGAACTCCAAATCACGAACACCATAGCAAAGATAAGGGTCTTACATTTAGACTTGTGATTTGAGTGCTGGGAAAGATTGAAGGTAGGAAGATAAGGGGATGACAGAGGATGAGATGGTTGGATGGCATCACTGACCCTATGGACATGAGTTTGAGTAAGCTCCAGGAATTGGTGACGGACAGGGAAGCCTGTTGGACGTGACTCAGCAACTGAACTGAACTGAACAGAGTGTTATATTTTTGCCTGAAAATGAAATGAAACAGAACAATGTTTCCCTGAACAAAACTATTTTCAAAATACATAATGGCTGATAGAATAACTGGTACCATAAATATGTAATAGAGTTCAGGCAGCAAAGGACTGTGATCCTTGCAAGAAGGAAAACAAATGAAATAAGCCCTATCTTCTTCTTTTGTTCTGCCAGGAGGCCCTTTCCCAATGGTAGTGTGAAGAGGTAGAGTCCAAGCAGAGAACAATGCAAGCTGAGAACAACAGTTTCATGAGCTGTGGAACCTGAAGCTGAGTTTGGGTATTGTTGCAGTGGCTGGAATTTTTATGTTGTCTTGGAAAAGTTGGTTTAATTCTTGGAACTCCAATTTCATCCTTTGTAAAATAGGGTTTAGGACTTCCCTGGTGGTCAAGTGATTAAGAATCCATCTGTCAACACAGGGGACACGAGTTTGGTCCCTGGTCCAGAAAGATCCCACATGACGTTGGGCAACTAAGCACATGTGCCACAACTATTGAGCCCCTCTGCAGCAACTATTGAAGCCCACAGGCCCTAGAGCCCATGCTCTCCAATAAAAGAAGCCACTGCGAAGAGAAGCCTGCACTCTGCAACTAGAAAGTAGCCCCTGCTTGCCACAACTAGCGAAAGCCCATGCAGCAACAAAGATCAGGTGCAGCCACAACTAACTAAATCAAAGCTTTATTCTCAAAAAAGTGAGGTTTAGAATATGTATGTTGATTGGTCAAGTTAGAGATTAAATGTGATTTTATACATGGTGCCTAATCACTAAATAGTAGCTACCATCTTCTGATCCCCCTTCCTTGTTATTATTTTTGCTTTCTAAAGCACGAGATTATAGAATCTGCAGGTAAGACATATATGTATATATGTGGAATTTAGTCTTACTCAGTAAAAATAGTAGTGGGTAGGTTGTACTTTTTTCAGTGTATAAGCATGAGTAAGTAAAATCAAAATAAATTCACCATTGGCCCCAGAAAAACCCAACTTACTCTGAAACAGTCATTTACCTTTTTCTCACAGAACTATTAGTTGCAATAACATTAAAAACAAGTAAACAAACAAAAACTCTCATATGGATCAGATCAATTTTAGAGGCTTCCCAAACCAGGGATCAAACCCGGGTCTCCTGCATTGTAGACAGACGCTTTACCATCTGAGCCACCAGGGAGGTCTCCCACATTGTGGATTCTTTGTCAGCTGAGCTGCAAGGAAAGCCCAAGATTACTGGAGTGGGTAGCCTTATCCCTTCTCCAGGATATCTTCCTGACCCAGGAATTGAACTGGGGTCTACTGCATTGTAGACGGATTCTTTACCAACTGAGCTATCAGGAAAGCCCTTTTAGTTCAGTTCAGTTGCTCAGTCATGTCCGACTCTTTGCGACCCCATGAATCGCAGCACGCCAGGCCTCCCTGTCCATCACCAACTCCGAGTTCACACAAACTCATGTCCATTGAGTTAGTGATGCCCTTTAGAGGCTAGTATTTTATTTCTGAAATATTTGTTGGTATGTACCATGGGATTCCCATTCTATGAGGCCAACTCCAATAGCAAGTATGAAAAAATATTGATGATTGTTAAATCTGAGGGACATACTTGTGGGAATCTTTATTCTGTTTCCTATAGGTTTGTTAGAAATATTAGAAAATATTTGCAAGGCAAAATTAAATATTACTTAATTACTAGATGACCCTACCATCTGTTAATGAATCTCTTTCCCTCCTGAACCTACTTGTATTTCCAGTCTTGTAACTCCAGATGACTCTGAGTACTAAGTGTCAATTGTGCAGAAGAACAAGTACTTTTATTCTTCTCCAAATGAGCTTTTTCAGATTTAAGGGTGTTCTAGGTTATGGTTTTCTGGGATTTGGCACACAAGTCTTTGTTCACCTGATCTACATGCTCCATATTTTTAAAGACACTTTGTTGTAGCCCTTTGTTGTGCTAGTCATTTCTGCTGGAGAAATCCTGATTCTTTTAAACTCCCTCTGCTCATTGAAGCTGCCTTTCTCTGGACCTTTCTCAGCTCTGCTTTGACTTCCTTAAGCTACAGTGACCAGAACTGATCACCCCAGGTTACACACAAGCATAAATGACAACCAAAATCAGAATTTCAATGAAAGGATTTTCAGAAGCAAAAATAAAATTGGAAGTTAGCCTTAAGAGAGCATGTAGAGACACAAGCAGAGTGTTAAAAATAAAGTTATATTTGAAAAGAAAATTAACCTCCTTGTTAATTGTTGACAGTTAATTGTTAATCAGGTGACAGGGCTTCCTCAGTGGTAAAGTATCCACCTTTCAAAGCAGGAGTTGTGGGGTCAGTCCCTGGGAAGGGAAGATCCCTGAAGAAGGGAATGGGTACCCACTCCAGTATTCTTACCTGGAGAATCCCATGGACAGAGGGGCCTGGAGGGCTGTAGTCCATGGGGTCGCAAAAGAGTCAGATAATTTAGCAACTAAATAACAACAACAGTTGGCAGAGTTGGAAATGGAAGAAAAATGAGTTTTTTAAAAAGTTACTTTAAGTTCCAAACCTGCAAGTTTTTGCTTCCATCACACATAGAATGAAATGAATCCACCCCCATGGCCAGTGATCTGACCCCTCTTGGTCTCTCCCACTCCTCCATTTGCTTCCACCTTGCTCCCTCACCTCCAGCCACATGGTATGCCTGCGGTGTATGGAGCACACCATAACCCACTGTGACGTCATCCTGCCGTTCCCTCTGCCTGGCCCATTTACCCCAGCGCCTATGTGCACATCTCACTTCTGCACATTGTTCAGGTGTCTAACCAAAGGCCACTTCCTCAGAAAGAAAGCCAGCCATAGCCTTTCCTCTGTTGTTCTCCATCCTCTTCCCTGCTCTGTTGTTATTATTCTCTGAACTGGCAGTGTATAGAGGTTTACCACTTTCTTCTCTGTGTCCCCCACTAGAGTGTAAGCTCTGTGAGAGTGAAGACTTTGAATTGGTAACTGATGCATCCTCCTCACACTTAGATTCCTGCCTGACATGGGTGGCTTGTACGAATGAATGAATGAATGAACATAGGCATGCACATCCATTAAGAGTGGAAGTTCTGGAACCAGATTATCTGGGTTCGAATTTTACCTCTTCTCACTATGTGTCCTTCAGCAAGTTATTTATATTCTCTGTGTACAGTTTCCTTATTTAAAATACAAACATAATAACAGCACCTACCCATAGGATAACCTCAGATATGCAGATGACACCACCCTTATGGTAGAAAGTGAAGAGGAACTAAAAGGCCTCTTGACGAAAGTGAAAGAGGAGAGTGAAAAAGTTGGCTTAAAGCTCAACATTCAGAAAACGAAGATCATGGCATCTGGTCCCATCACTTCATGGGAAATAGATGGGGAAACAGTGGAAACAGTGTCAGACTTTATTTTTGGGGGCTCCAAAATCACTGCAGATGGTGACTGCAGCCATGAGATGAAAAGACGCTTACTCCTTGGAAGGAAAGTTATGACCAACCTAGAGAGCATATTGAAGAGCAGAGACATTACTCTGCCAACAAAGGTCCGTCTAGTCAAGGCTATGGTTTTTCCTGTGGTCATGTATGGATGTGAGAGTTGGACTGTGAAGAAAGCTGAGCACTGAAGAACTGATGCTTTTGAACTGTGGTGTTGGAGAAGACTCTTGAGAATCCCTTGGACTGCAAGGAGAGCCAACCAGTCCATTCTAAAGGAGATTGGTCCTGGGTGTTCTTTGGAAGGAATGATGCTAAAGCTGAAACTCCAGTACTTTGGCTACCTCATGCGAAGAGTTGACTCATTGGAAAAGACTCTGATGCTGGGAGGGATTGAGGGCAGGAGGAGAAGGGGACGACAGAGGATGAGATGGCTGGATGGCATCACTGACTCGATGGACATGAGTTTGGGTGAACTCTGGGAGTTGGTGATGGACAGGGAGGCCTGGTGTGCTGCGATTCATGGGGTCACAAAGAGTCGGACACGACTGAGCGACTGAACTGAACTGATACATTTATCTGGGTAAATGAGTTAACACAGCCGAAGTATTAACATTCAGAAGTGTTAACAACAATAGTTAGCACTCTACAAATATTAGGATGATCATGAAAGATAGCAAGCAGGAAAAAGAGAAGCAATAGTGGTGGCCCTTCTTGGGTAGCAGGAATTTTCTATTGAACTAAGAAGACAGGCATGGTGCTCCAATGAGTCTCATCTTTTCTGTAAGGCTTGTGATGCCAAGGACACAGCATCAAGTACAAGGAAAACTTCCTGTCAAGGGGGGAAGTTTGTCTGAGGGTGTTTTTATTTTTATTTTTTTACATTTAAGAGAAATAAATTTCACAGTTGCAACACCTTTCATTTCTTGAAGTGGCACATCTGTATACAATGTATATTTAAAGTTTAATATCTGCTTGTGGAACATGCTTTGTAAAGCTTCTGGGTTTGTAATGGGTAAGAACGTAATACCATTCACACTTCCAAGTTGTTACAAGGCAAAAAGGAAAATCATGACATGGAGGGGTAGTTGCAGCTGCAAGTTCATACTTTCCAAAGGCTATTTTACTCTCCAGAAACAGAGAAAGAGGAAATTCCTTCAAGGATATGTACATGTCATTACATATGCTTATTATTGATTTTGAGAGTGATCAAAATCATGATCAGTAATTGCCATAATTATCTGAAAATTTTAGCTTCTGGTAAGAAGAATAAGGCAAGCTTCCCTGGTGGCTCAGCGGTAAAGAATCCACCTGCCAATGCAGGAGATGCGGGTTTGTTCCCTGGGTTGGGAAGATCCCTTGGAGAAGGAAATAGCATCCCACTCCAGTATTCTGCCCTGGGAAATCCCATGGACAGAGGAGCCTAGCAAGCTACAGTCCTTGGGGTTGCAAAAGAGCTGGACATGACTGAGCAACTGAACAAAAACTAAGAATAAAGTCTTTTTTTCAGAAGTTGACCAGTGCAAAGATACCTGTTTGTTAACGCAAGGCCAATGTAATAAAATGCAAACTGAGTGGAAAAATACAATCCTCCTAAGAATTAAGTTTATGCTCTATAGTCAGAGCAACAGATGCTGATGATAAGCAAAGAGGTATCAAGCAAAATGAGGGCCTAGAGGTTTTTGACACATGGTCTGAAAAGTCCCCCAAACCCCCTTTGTCCAGGCTAAATGGCAGCTGCACGGGCACTGCGGTTTGTTACTTGTCGCCTGAGCCTGCTGTTTCCTGTACTTGACATTGAAAATAAAAATTATTGCAAAGTGTGATGAAAACCTTTATCCAAAATGTAGTTATCTTAGTAGTCAAGCAGCATGAATAAGAACAATTCCAGGACACTTCTTAAAATTAAAACTATTTTTAAGCAGCAGAAGAGCAGTAGAAACTGTGCAAATTACATGGAAGTTAGACAGCTCCTTACGTGTCCTCTACAGGAAGCCTCAAGTGAGAAAATTCTTTTAAAGCATTGTGGTCTGTGAAGCTTTGTACAGCTTGGGGAGTGAGTGTAATTTTTTAAGTATAATAACTTAGTATATTGCCGATTACTACTTCCTTTCCCCCCTCTTTGGCTACCAATGAGCTTACTTGTGGCTCAACTTTAGCAAGTATATAGGACCTTATGATCTTTTATTTATGATTTTTTTTTTACTTCTCTAGCTTTCATCTTCCTGCTTTTATAAATTTTTTAAACTGAATTTTAAAATTCTTAAAAATATTTCACTATTATTTTATCATATGTGGTGGTATAAGCTGCTTCATCAAATTGTTTATGAGATAAGATGGTTTTAATGAGATTAAGTTAGGTAGTCTTCATAAATATAATTTCACTTAATTGTTTTAACAACCTGGAGAAGTAGACATTATTATCATTTGTGTTATATAGATAGGAAAGTTAAGATTCAAAGATGTAAAAAGCTTGCCGAAGATCCAAATGCAGTTTTCACTGTTGTTTAGTTGCCAAGTCATGTTTGACTCTTCTGCAACCCCATGTAGCCTGCCAGGCTCCTCTGTCCATGCAATTTCCTAGGCAATAACGCTGGAGTCGATTGCCATTTCCTTCTCCAGGGGATCTTACTGACCCAGGGATCGAACCCCCGTCTTCTGCATTGGCAGTTGGATTCTTTGTCACTCAGCTACTGGGGTACAATTTTTACTGTATTATGTGGTATATTTCATTTCTCTAAGAACAACAAAAAGTACTTTCAACTGATTAAAAGTATTTTCAGGTAAGAATTATTACTAAATTGACAATGGTGTAAATGAGCAAAAATAAAATACATTTAAATTATAAAAGATAAAATTTAAGCTAGCAGATAATCTTACCAATAATTACATGTAACTGTAAAGTATTAGGCAGTTAGTTAGAAGATGAAGAATTTTCTTTGATCAATTTTCTTATTGTATCACTTTTCTTTTAAAGAAAAAGATATAGGAAAAGGACAAAACTTAGATAAAAGCTTTGCTTGAAAGTAGGAGAAGGGATTAGTTGACCTGCATGAGATAGAATGCTTTGTGAAAATCCTAACCAGGAGCCCTTCCTGACGACTCATTACAGCCCACCAGTGTAAGGAGACGGTTTTGATCACCTTTCGAAGGTCAATACTCTGGCCCTAATCCCAGTGTGCCGACACCCCTGCTGGGCTCATTCCTGCAGTTAGGTGTCTTTTCTGGGCAATAAAGTCAGTGAAAACAGCACCAGCCTGACCTTGGAACACATGTGGCAAAAGAAATTCAAAGTGCATATGAGCCGGATGATTGCCAACTTGATTTTCCAGCCCTTACTGTAGAGCATAACATCCTTCCTTCTTTGTGTGAACCAGGAAAGCGGCAGCATCTTGCCTGGCAGCACTAACCAGCTGTGTCTCATTGATGTAATGGTAGGAAGAAAACACGAGATAAAAGAGATGGATTCTTTTCAAATTCAGATAGGATCAGGACACGATTCATTAAGCAGCATCACTTATTTATGATGTTATTCTACCTGTGATTTCATGTCTGTCTACCTGCAATTTCAGCAAAAGTTGCAACATGGCTACACAGTTGTTAACTTTGGGTACCAAGTGAAAAACAACTAAAGCGAAATTGCCAATGACAGATTTTATTCTGATGTTAGATTCAAGTCCAGAGTTTGGAGACTACATTTCTCTTACTTGAGGCAACAGCATGTTGTCCTGAACTATTTTCCCTTAGTATTTTCAGGCTGTGCTTTTGCAGATTTTTAATGTTTCTGTATTTCTGTATACCTCAACCTGATAAATGAGAAGTCACGCAGGAGAAGCAGGCCCATCTGTTTTGTGCCCCACATGTGTTGAATGTGCATCAAATCAATTTCACTGAAATGACCACAGCAAGCAAGTTGCTGGGCAGGGATTTGAACTCCAGGCTGCCTGATTCCAAGAGCCGTGCTTTTGCTCCCACATTGCACTTTCCAGGTTTCCTGAGGCTGCAAAGAGGGCACAAGTGTCTGCTGGTGATACAAAGCAGACTAGAGGTGATACAAAGGTTATAGATACCCTGAATTCCCACGTATTTTATAGTCATCTGATTTGTTTTATCTGAGGAAACAGCCCCCTTTAGAATGGGGCTTCCTGGCTATGAAACAGAACAGCTCAGGTTGTTGTTCTCTATGCCTCCGCTTTTTTGACTTACCTGGTGTGAGGAGGGTTCCTCCTTCTGATCTTCATCCAGGTCTACACCAACCCTGTTAAAGAGAAGAGAGAACTGGTAAGGGTCTTGTGCAAATGAGACGAGACAGTCTCTTAGGTCAGACCACTTGAACCAAAGAGAGTACGAATCAGAGGACTGGTTTGGCAGAAAACCCTCGTACCTCTCCCTGAATCCAGGGAACATCAAATAGATTTATGGGAAAAGGAGAACTCGCACAGCTGGGCCTCTGTACAGCTGGTGGAACGGAGCACCGACAGCTGTTCCCCACTGCTGTCTTTCCCAGCAAGAGAATCTGGGAGCGAAGCCCTCAGGGAAAGACCTCCAGGGCCCCCAAACAGGGCTCCTGGAGGGAGGGCCACCTGCTTCTCTGGCAGGACTCACTGACCACACTGCTTAGGGGATGTGGGGGCCCGGGCTGCAGCAGGCTTCCCAGGACAGAAACAAACAACAAAAAAGGTTTTTTTAGTTGCTTTACAATATTGTATTTAAGGGAAAATCTGATCTTTCGTCCAGATGCTCATGGAGGCTGGCAGTAGGGAGGATCCAGGTTTGTGGGACTTAAACGATTTAGGGGACTCTCTTTAAGCAAATTAATGCAAAAATACAAATACAAAATGAGGTATGAAAATGACTCTTTACAAGGAGAAAATAAATTGTAACACAATTAATAATTTTAAAATCTGTGCAACAGACATCTTGAAATCTATAAGATGTATAATGTTCTAATTAATTTACTGTCTGATACACCTCTAAAATAACTTTTCCTCCTGAGTTTTGCCTGCATACTTTCTTACTCTGTTTACATGATATAATGACATAGTATAAGAGAGAATGGGAAGATAAGGTAGTCTTTCTTCCAGCAAGACTGATGGAAATCATTAATAATTGGGAGTCATTATAGCGTGCTTCCTTACACAGACACACTTGCTGTGTGCAATACTGCTAAAGATTAATACCCTGAAAAGACAAGATTTCTGATAAATTTCCCTTCAAGCGATTCTCATCAACACTACTACTCAGTACATTTACCAGTGTAAGTATTCAAGAATATAAGTATTCTTGAATTTCCATTTTGACGGCGCATTGATGAGAACGGAATCCTCCACTTGGAATTTTACACATCTCACAACTGGAAGAGTTTTCCACAGACTAGCTTCTGACTCAGGGCATTTCAAGCCTTGTTTTTCCTCCACTAACCATACAATTGTGAAGCCAGGTACCATATAGCACGTTCCACTTGGGTTCAGCCTCCTGGTTCTGTTCCTGTGAGCGGTCCCTGCAGAAGGACCAGCAGTGACTTGCCCTTCACAGAGTGACAGCAGACCACAAAACCCCACTGAGTATAAGCTGAATGCACTCCCGATTCAGTTTCCCCTTGGTCAGACCCCCAGATGCCCAGGGCCACACCAGAGCTATCTGACCGGGGCGAAGTGAGCCCGAGAGGAAACGGTAGTAGAAAGAAACAGCGATCCAACCCAACAGTGGTTAAACTCTATTCCTTTTGCAAACCTTACAAAAACATAGGACCCTGGGAACACAATGCTGGGGCTCTTCCCAGGGCCTTGGAAGGGCCGGAGCACGTGAGGGCCTGGAGCTTGAACTTCCTCTGCTCTGGGCAGTGGGCCTCTGCCTGTGGCAGGCAGGATGGGGTGGGGGGTGGTGGCTCAGGGCCTCAGCCACCTGCTCGAGCTCCGCCAGAGTTTTTCCTGAGAACGCCACAACCTCCAGCGCTTTGGAGTCTTTCCTTGCCCTCCTGCCCCCGGAAACTCTTCTTTGGTGCTCCAGTTCTGTTCTCTGGGTGGGGGACAGGGCGGGGGGAGGCAGGTAGAAGGCACCAGTCCTGCAGATGTGCTAGCCTGTGAAAGGAAGGCCGCAGTGCAGAGGCGGCCGGTTTCAAACACCTCTGATTCTTCAAAGACTAGTGACCTCTGGGCCTGAAGGGCCCCTTCTCGCTAACCCAGGGGGGAAGTGGGTAGCTGTTTACTTTGTGTGGAATCTTTTGGCCTTCAGGTAACTGGAAAGAGCCTCTGGTGGCGGCTAACCTTTGATTTTCTTAGAGTAGAAAGAGCCATTTGACCTGTTTTATGGAAGTTGGGGGAAGAGAAGGATGAGAGGGGGGAGAGAAGGATGAGAGCGGGGAGGGAAAGGGGGTCAGGAAGGAGAAAGGAGGGGCCTAGAGGGATGAGAAGAAGGGAGGGGGAGAGGGGAGAAGGGGCCAGAAGAGGATAGAGGAGGTGGGATCCTGGAAGGAAAGGAGGAAGGAGTAGGTGAGGCAGAATGGAGGGGAGCTGAGGCCTAGCCTTCTGAGGTGAGTCTAGGCAATGAGCCTGCGGTGCGGCTGACCTGAGCCCAGCCTCTGTGAGCCCCAGGCCCCCCTTCTCATGTCTCTGGTGGACCTGAGCTCTCTGCAGGAGCCTTTATTA